>NW_015162489.1:439748-444606 GCF_001447785.1 Gekko japonicus | reverse complement strand
TGCAATGCCAGTGTCAGTGGGTTCTACCATGCATTCTGTACACCCAACATGTTCCCCCATATTATGAGATTCTGTGACTCTTTCCTATTTTTCACAGTGGTTGATAACACAGCAGTGAATCCCTCTAGTGCTCTGTAATATGGAAAACGGGGCTTCACAGCTGCTTGTCAGTTTTTTTAAAAAGGCCTTGTCAATTTGAACATCGGGTTTTCCTTCTTTGCCCGTGTTCCTTTTTGTTCCCTTTCATTCAACGAACGAATGCTAAAATGCATGTACAAAACCTGAACCACAAGGATTTAAATCGAAGACGCTTGCTGGGCACTACTGTGCAGCTGCGATAGGGAAACTAGGTAAATAATAAAAGAAAAACCCTTTGGAACCCCTTCACATCACAAGTGACATTCCACCCCGATTTAGAAAAGCGTGTTTTTAAAATTGTAGCTGCAGAATAAATACACCGGAGGAAAAAGAATGGTGCATAAGGCGTGCACAGAATCCGAAGTCAAGATTAAAGGCTTACTGCTCTAAAAATCTGCAGTAGGATGTGTGCGCACAATGGGCCTTGGTTTCATAGTCATTTCCCCCACCTTGTGAGCAGTGTACCCTCTAAGCCGAGTTAGTGGGAGCTAGCTCACAGTTTTTTTAGCCTATGGCTCACACATTTTTCTCTTGGCTCAGGAAGGATGGCTCCAGAGCAAACTAATTTATGAAGTAGCCAAATCGCTCCCTCACAGCTTTAATGCCAGTAGCTCACAAAGTAGAATTTTTGCTCACAAGACTTCATAGCTTAGAGGGAGAATTGCTTATGACCCCTGGGAACTGTAGTTCTGAGAGGGAGGAGCTCATCAATCTCAAACTACAGTTCCCAGGATTCTCTTAGGGAATGTTCTCATGGACAGGTATGTGTCCGTACCAACTATCTCACACTATTACAACTGATCTCCAGGCGACAGAGATCAGTTCACCTGGAGAAAATGGCTGCTTTGGAAGATGGACTTGATGGCATTGTACCCCACTGAGGTCCCTCCCCTCCTCAAACTCCTCCTTCCCCAGGCTCCACCCCCAAAATCTCCAGATGTTTCCCAAACTGGAGCTGACAACCCTACGCTTAGGCCTGCTAACCTTTCCCCCTTCCATCAAAGTTTTTGGCTTTTTACAGCTGCATGGTAGATTTTATTTCTTTAGTACATTTAAATCACTCCCTTCTTCCAAGAGTGGCATGCTTTGTTCCCCTCTCATCTGTTTTATGCTTATAACAGCCTTTGGACAACAGAGAGTGACTGGCCCAAGGCCACTCAGCAAGCATCAAGGCAGAGTGGGGATTTGAACCCAGATTCTAGTCCGACACATTAACCATTATAGTGCAATATGCTGGCTACTATAGATTAAACAAGAAGGGGGACCCGCGATACTCGTGGGGGGGAGGGAGAGATGCTCCACAGGAGAAGGAAGCAGCCACAGGTGAGCCTTCTCCCCCCGGCCCCCCCGATGAGGCCTGAGCTTGGCCCGCCAAGCTCCCCCCCCCAGCAGCAGCGGTGGCGGCTCACTGGCTCGCTGAACTCCCCTCCCCGGCGGCGGCAACGCTTTGCCGGCCCGCCAAGCTTCCCCCCCTGGCAGCAGCAAGGCCTCGCCAGCCCGCCGAAATGTCTCCTTCTCTCTCTCCCTCCTTCCCCCCCGGCAGTGTGGCCTTGCCCGTACGCCGAAATTTCTCCTTCTCTCCCCCCTTCCCTTCCCTGACAGCGAGGCCTTGCTGGCCCGTCAAACTTTCTCCTCCCACCGGCGTCGTCGGTGAGGCTTTGCCGGGCTGCCAAGCTTTCCCCCTTCCTGGCCCGCCAAATATTCTCCTTCCCTCCCTCCCCCCCGGTGGCAAGGCCTCGTCGGCCCGCCAAACTTTCTCCTTCCTTCCCCGCCGGCGGGAGCGGCGGCGGTGAGGCCAAGCCAGTTGGCCAACCCCTCCCGCTGCCGCCAAAGCCGTTCCAAGAGCATTCCCTGCGCATGCGCAGGGGACGCTCTTTTACTTTTGGGGGGATTTCAGTATCCCCCCTATAGTTTTTTTTACAGTTTTTAGATTTTTCTGCACATCTGGGAATCGCCCCAGATGTGCAGGAAAATCTCCCTGCCCCCAGGTGCCCCCGATGTGCGGATTTAGATATCCGCACGCAGGGGGCGCCTTCGCTGTTAGATATATAGATAGGTGCTACTTCTCCTGACTGCAGGAAAGATATATACAACATCCAGTGTATTTGAAGTTTCAGGTATCTCACCAACAATTTTGGATGTTTGTGATTGATGTTTCCTGGCAGCTGCCTGGTAAATATAGAAATATATGAGAATCAGCCACTCATAGTTTCAGTTCCTGCTGTGTGTTTGGGGGCAAAGGCTATCTATCAATGCAAAGGTGTTGCAATCAGCTCTGGCTTATGTGCACACTTGGGCTGTTTCCTAGCAACTGTTTGCATGCGCACTTTATATTATGTGCATAGATAAAGCTAGTTCTCCAGTGGCAGCTTGTATGTGCATGAAGTTGGAGAGTACCTGGCTGACGGTTGTTGCCTATGTGCAGAATGCTTCCTAGATAACAGCCAACATGTGCATCTCAGTGTGTGTATTTCACCATCAGTAGGAATGTGTGTACTTCTCCAGCTGTCATTGTATATGTGAGAGGTGACAATACCTGTGCACTGTTGCAAAGGCGACAGCTGGTGTGGGGTAGTGGGTCAGACTAGAATCCAAGAGACCCGAGTTCAGATTTCCACCTTACTATGAAAGCTCACTAGGTAAACTTGGGCCAGTGACTGTCTCTCAGTCTAACCTATCTCACAGTGGGATTGTTGTGAGCATAAAATGGAGGAGAAGAGAATGATGTCATCAGTGGCTTTGGGTCCCCATTGGAGAGAAAAGCAGGCTATAAATATCTAAATAAATAGAGGAAGGATAGTTCATAATACCTGTTGCTTGCATGTATATATATATATGTGCTTGTATGATAATGAGGGACATGGGTGATTCTCTAGTTGCTGGTAGACAGAAGCCCTGTTTACCAGTTATGCAAATGTGTGTACAGTTCATGTATAGTGTATGCTTGATTTTTCTTTACACATGTGGTGAGTAATTCTCATGTTACATTCATTGTAAGTACAGTGGAATATATGATTGAAACCCCACTTATATCCATTGTTTCCTCTATAAAGTGAACATGTGTTGAGTCTTTTTTAAAAACAGATGCATGTGTGAGCAAGCAGAGCTTTTCCATGGTATTTAAGGGGTACATCTCCCCCAAGCAGTCTTTAGCTGTTTGAATGGGATGAGTTTTAAAAAGTTTTTATTAAAAGAAAGAATAACAAGTAATGGAAAAATAACAATAAGAAGGAAGAGGAAAAGCTATATAAAGTAAAGAAGACGTCTGATTTTCTCTGTGACAAATATAAATATGATTTCAATTTTTTCTCTTACTCTGTGATTACACAGAAAATCTCTCTTTTCTATTGTCTACATTTCCCCTTATTCATCAGAACCACAAATCATCAAGTCATTTTTATCTGTTTTATCTGTTTCATGCAAAAAGTCTATAAATATTTCCAATTAGCAATAAACATACTTATTTGTCCTTTCTCTAATCAACAAAGTAAGTTTAGCCATCTCTGCGAGTTCCAGCATCTTCACTCACCATTCCTCTATTGTAGGCAATTTTGGACTCGCTGCTACTGTCATGTATAAGAACAAAGTTCCATGACTTCTTTCCAGCTGAGTGCCCATTAATCCCAAAATAAAAGACTCTGGTTTCAGTTCATAGAATCATAGAATGTTAGAGTTGGAAGGGACCTTGCAGGTCATCTAGTCCAACCCCCTGCACTCTGCAGGAGCATAGCTGAAAGCCTTACAACATACCCAAAAGATGGTCGTCCAGCCTCCGCTTGAAAACGTCCAGTGAAGGAGCATTTACCACCTCCTGAGGCAGACTGTTCCACTGCTCAACCACTCTTACAGTTAGGAAGTTTCTCCTGATATTTAGTCAGTATCAACTCCCTTGTAATTTCTACCCATTAGATCAAGTCTTGCAATCGGGAGCAAGAGAGAATAGATCTGCTCCATCTTCTACATGACAGCCCTTCAAATACTTGAAAACTGCAATCATGTCCCCTCTAAGCCTTCTCTTTCCCAGGCTATACATACCCAACTCTTTCAGCCTTTCCTCATAAGACTTGGATTCCAACCCTCTCACCATCCTGGTTGTCCTCTTCTGGACATGCTCGAGCTTGTCAACATCCTTCCTAAAATGTGGTGCCCAGAACTGGACACAGTACTCCAGGTGAGGACTGACCATAGCAGAATAGAGCAGAACTACCACCTCCCGTGATCTGGACACAATGCTTCTGTTAATGCATCCTAAGATTGCATTAGCTTTCTTCACAGCCACATCGCACTGCAGGCTCATGTTTAGCTTGTGATCAAACAGAACACCCAGATCCCTTTCACATTTGCTTCTGTCAAGTCAAGTCCCTCCCATTCTATATCTGTGCCTTTGATTTTTTGTACCTAAGTGTAGGACTTTGCACTTATCTCTATTGAAATTTATTTTATTTTTCTCAGCCCACTGTTCCAGCCTATCTAGATCATTTTGAATCCTGACTCTGTCTTCTTCAGAATTAGCAATCCCACCCAGCTTCGTGTCATCTGCAAATTTAATGTCTTCCTCCAGGTCATTTATAAAAACATTGAACAACACCGGGCCCAGGACCGAGCCCTGCGGCACTCCACTCGAAACCTCCGTCCACATAGACGCAGAGCCATTTACGAGCACTCGTTGGGTATGATTTTTCAACCAACCATGAATCCATCCAACGGTTGCACCATCCAG
>NW_015162489.1:379540-439125 GCF_001447785.1 Gekko japonicus | reverse complement strand
AACAGTTTGCGATTGTGCCTTAAGCACTTCATTTTTCAGCATCACCCATCCTTCTTGTGCAGATTTCCCCCTCAGCATTTCCAGCCACAGGATCCTACCTAATATTTCTTTGAGTTTTTTGAAATCAGCTTTCCTGAAGTCCAGGATACGAGTCCTACTATGTCCTGGTTTCACATCCTTCTCTATGTCAAATTCCAAGCTGACATGGTCACTATTCCCCAAGGATCCCACAACGTTCACTTCATCAACCAGTTCTTCCCTGTTAGTCAGGATTAAATCCAGGATAGCAGATCCTCTGGTTCTCACCTCCACCTTCTGAGAGATGAAGTTGTCTGCAAGACTATTCAAGAATCTGCAGGATGCCCCATGTCTAGCAGAGTTAGATTTCCAGCAAATATCTGGATAGTTGAAATCTCCCATAACCACTACATCCTGTCTCTGTGAAAGTTTAGCAAGCTGTACATTAATCTTTAAAATCTTTTGAATTAAAAGATGTATTTGTATCCAGAACTTTTTTTGGCTTTCTTACATGTCCACCACATGTGATAAAATGTTTCTTCACGTTGTTCACACTTCCAACAGAAATTCAAAGTTCCTTTATACATTTTGGCCAATTTCTCCAGATACATATAGCAATGATACAACATCTTAAAAAATTCTCTTTGGCTGTGGTCACATACACTAATAATCAACTTTCAAACCACTTTCAATGCATTTTCCAACTGGATTTTGCCAGTTCACACAGTAAAATCTAGTTGGAAAGTGCACTGAAAGTGGATTGAAAGTGGATTATTTAGTGTGTGTGACTGCAGCCTTTAATGCTTGAACTTAATGTAAATTTCAACCCTCTTAGCCACATACTTTCCCACTGTTCCATTCCCATGTCATATCAATTTTTAGTGCATTTTATCATACATTCTTTCACTTGTTCTTCCTCTGTCTCGAATTTCAACCAGAATTTGTACATTTTTGCAATAACATGTTCATCATTTGTACAAAATTCTGTTTCAAATTCAATTAGTTTGCTCAAAATCCTAAAAGCCTTTTTATCTACTTTAAACCTTTCCAAGATTTGTAAATAAGAAAAACATTGGCCAATATATCCTACTGTTATCAAATCTTCACTTGATTTTATTTTATATTTACCTTGCAAAAATTCTAACATATCATGATATTTTAACCATTTATGCAAACTTGTCTTTTCTGTTCTGTGATGAGCTTCTTGTGACGATACCCACAAAGGTATTTTTGGGCAAATCCTAGATTATATTTATTCCATATTCCCAAATGGCATGTCTAACATAGTGGTTATTAAATTCTACATTAACCTCAGCCTTGTCATACCACAGGTATCCATGCCACCCAAATCTCAAGTCATGTCATTCTAACTCCAGTAATCTTCTATTTTTAGCAACACCTATTCCTTCATCCACCCTAAACAACAAGCAGCAGTGTATAATTTCAAATCTGGTAAACCCAATCCTCCTTTTTCCTTTGCATCCTGTAATATCTTATATTTAACTCATGATTTTTCCCTTGCCATTCAAATCTAGATAGGTCTTTTTGCCATTGTTTAAATGGCACCTCCATTGCTAAAACAGTAATTGTCCAAAATAAAAATAACATTCTAGCTAAAACATTCATCTTAATCACAGATATTCTCCCCAAAGTGACAATTTAACATTGCCCCATCATAACAAATCTTTTAACATTTCATTCCAGGTTTTAACATAATTATTTTGAAATAACATACAATTCATATTTATCAAGGTGATACCCAAATATTTTATCTTCTTTTCAATTTTAAAACCTGTTTTGTTTATCAATTTTATTTGGTCTTGTATTTTCCTATTTTGGTTAACATCTTAGTCTTCTGTTTATTGACCTTAAAGCCCACTACTGCACTGAATTCTTTCAATTTGGCCATTAAAGTTTCCCTTCAGAGGATCTTCCAAGAACAGCAATAAATCATCTGCAAAGGCTCATAGTTGATATGACTCTTTTTTAATCTTTACACCGCCACTTTTTTCATCTTGTCTTATATCTCTATTCAATATTTCAAGAACAAAAGTGACGGTAGACAACCTAGCCTTGTTCCTCTTTGTATCTCACATGGTTTAGTCAAGTCACCATTGATAATTATTTGTGCTGACTGAGAGGTATAAATCAATTTTACCCATTTTATAAAATTTTCTCCAAAATCCGTATCTTCAAAGACTTTAAACCAAAAGTCCAGTTCAAATTGTCAAATGCCTTCTCTGCATCTAGGAAGATCAATGCAGCTTGTTTTTCTTTTATGTTTTTTCAAATATTCCAGAATGTCTAATACAGTTCTAACATCATCCCTCAACTGTCTTTTAGGTAAAAAAATCCACTTTGATCTTCATGAATAAATTCTTGAAGAATTATTTTAAGTCCTTCAGCTAATATTGTGAATAACTTGTAATCATTTTTCAATAATGATACTGATCTATAATTTCTTGTCAAAGTCGGGTCTTGTCCATCTTTGGGTATTAATGTTATATTAGTCTCTTTCCATGTCTTTGGCATCTTTCCTCTCTGTAGGATAGAATTCAACATACTTTGTAAAGTTTGTTACAGTACTTATAGTATATATCTGAATGGCCATCATGGTGTCTTTCCTGGTTTATACTTTTTCCACCAGTTCTCTTATTGTTATAGATTCATCCATAAATTGTCTTTGTTGCTCTGTAATCCTGGGTAAATTTTGTTTTCGAATATATTCATCTATTTTTTCCAATAGAGTATCATATCTCTTATATAAATTAGAATAATACTGGTAAAATGTTTTTTGTAAAGCTGCAGTATCCATTAATATCATATCTCCCTTTGTATTTTCAATATCATTTTCTTTTCTCTTTTTTTCCAATTTATAACCCAACCATTACCCTGGTTTACTTGCAAATTCAAAGTTTCTTTGTTTTACATAATTCGATTTTATTTCTATTTTTTTTTTGTTAACATAGATAACTACTGCTGTAGAATCTTGTTGACAGATATTTATATTTCCTGGGGAGTTCTTTAATTCTTCTTTTCATCTCATCCAAAATATTTTGTACTTTTGCTTGCCTTTTTCTCTTAAGTTGGGCATTATGTTGTATTGGGTAACCTCTAAGAAAGGCTTTATTTGCATCCCAAACCATTCTCAAGTCAGTGCCCTTATTTAATATAAAAAACATTATTTTAATTTCTTTTTACAAACTTCGACAATTGCTTCATTTTGTAACAAAACTTCATTTAATCTCCATCAGAAAGAATTAGATTTTCTTTTATAAACCATAGTCACAGAGTTATGATCTGAAAAGGTCTTTGGTGGGATCTCTACTTTAGAGATCTTGGTAGCTAAATCTCTTGAATGGGATGGATGCTTTCTAGCAGCTCTTGTGCATATGCATCTGTGCATGTGAGTTGTGGTTACTTCCCTGACTTTTTTTTAAACACAGGAGGGCAGCTGACTGACAACTGTTGTACAAAATGTTCACAAACAGTTGTTGCTTACATGTGTGTGCTTTGGATGCACATGAAACTAACTGCTTAAAATGTAGGTGAGGGTATCTGTCCAATAGCTGTTGCCTATTATGTGTATGTGAAGGATGCTCCTTAGCAGCCACAAAGAGGGATGTGGATAGTGCTCCTGCTGCCCTTACTCCACAGAGCTCCTAGACTACCACTCATTGCCTGTTCATGGCAACAACCAGCTGTTGCATGTGTGCATGAGAGAGACAAGTATTTCATAGCAGCTTTTGCTGCTGGCCTGTGGAGTTTGTGTGTCATGCGCATATACATGAGGAATAAGGGGTGTTCTCCAGTGAGGGCAATTAGAGCTGGGAAATAGCCATATCTCTCCTACATGTATTTTCCAGCTGGTTTTTGTAATGTGCCAGGGCTAAGAAGAGTAGCGGCTGTAACCTCCAAGTATTGTTTCTTACAGACACCTATTGCTTGCAAGTGTGTGTCTGGGGCATGCATGTTGGGAAGGGCACCGGGCTGACAGCTGTTGCTTCTCTGTGTAGTTTCTGTAGATCTTGGAGCTTCCGGGCTACCTGTCCTTGCTTATGTGCCGCAACAACCAGCTGTTGCATGTGTATGTGTGTGTGTGGGAAGGCAGTTTCTTAGCAGCTGTTCCTGGAGTGTGTGTTGGTCACATGTGTGTGCACGGTGAGGGGTGTGTGGGTAGCTCTCCAGCAGCCGCTGGCTAGATCGTGTGTCCGCCCTCGGAGGGTCTTTTGGTGGCTCGGTCGGGAGCTGGGCCCACCCTCACATCTGGAGCACGGGGGAAAGAGGGATGACCGCAACATCTGGGCGGCAGCGGCTTGCCTGGCCCTGCCTCCCCGCCTCAGCTGCTCCGAAAAGCGAGGCTGGCCGAAATTAATCACCCGGCGTTGGAAATGCCTGCTCCTCGCCTCCATCCTCCTGCCGCCTGTCCCTTTCCCTCCCCAGTGATGCGGCTGCAGTAGCGTCGGCAGCAAAGCCTGCTTCCTCCGCCGGCTTCTGCTGCTCTCGCCCTGGCTCCCCGTCCTCGGCCGGCTCTGCTTGTCTCCGGGCGTGTGTGTGTCTCTCTCTCTCTGTGTGTGTGTGTGTCTGTGCGATCTCCTGCATCTGGGTGCATTGGTGGTGGAAGAATAATCGCACACTGATACTGCTGGGGATTGGAGACGGCAACCATTTCGGGGGGGGGGGGGGGGGGAGTAGGAAAGGCACGCGCGCTCACACACACACACACCACCCCCTCTCCCTCCTTCTCTCCCTTCCAGCCCTCCCATCAGCAATCGCTAGGAATTTGAATGAAGAGTAGTCCTCCACTGCCGCCGCCGCCTCCTCCTCCTCCTCCTCGCTGCTAGATCTCTGTTGGGATGCAAAACCCGAACTTGGAGGATCGCTTGCAAAGAAGCAGGTATGTGTCGTCCCCCCCCCCCCCCCCCCACATGTTGGTCCTCTTCCTCTTTGTGCTGCTTTTTTGTAAAGCAGCCAGGTTTTTTTGGGGGGGGGGGGAGAGAGAGCAGCACATCCCTCTTTTTTGCCTGTATCACCTCCCTCCTCTGCCTCTCCGCTCCCCCCTTCTTTGGTGATGTTTAGGGCTTAAGCTGGAGAAGGGAATGGTGGGGTGTAGGTGGCTGAATCTATGTTGGGAGAGGAGATAACAGGTTGAAGGGAGAGGAAGGGTGGAGGAAAGAGAGGAAGCACAGGTGAAGGAGGGAGGGAGGATCGATTTCCCTGGGATGTGTGGAAGCTGGTCTCTTCCCCCCCCCTTCTGAATAAACCTTGAGCCTGCTGTGTGCAGCTGGATTTCTTATTCCAGTCCCGCAAGAGCGTTAGCAGCAGGAGGGGAGGGGTAGGTTTCAATTTTTCATTTGCAGCCATGGTGGCAACAGGAGGAGACTCCCGTCCCTGCATCCTTCCTCTGTTTCTGTGCCATAGTAAACTTTGGCAGGGGCTCTTTGCAGAGACTGGTGGGGATGTGTGCGGGATTTGTGTTTTGGGTGGCAGGGAGAAGCCGCTTGTTTTGGGAGGGTCTGGCATTCCCTGGGTGCAGAAGAATCTCTGTCTCTGTGTGTGCCTGTGTATGAGATTAAAGCTGATACATCTGTGTGTATCAAATCAGATCTGGCCATTTATGCTCAGGAAATCTTACGTGGGCTTTCCGTAGGAGTCTTGCACGTGTGTGCAAGTTGCAAGCAGGTCGTCCGTGCATGTGTTGTGTTGTATCGGCTCTGTGGGAACAGGTGGGCTTGTATATTCGGTACATAAGCAGCATCCTACTTTGGGGCACAGAGCTCCAAGAGGAGAGCCTGAAAGATTTGGATCAAGACGAGAGGGAGAACAATTGCAGCACACGCTCACCTCGGGTGTACAGAGCTGCTGCTGCTGCTAGCTGGTGCCACAGATCCCAGGCTTTGCCAGAGAGCAATGGAAGTCTAAATACTTGGAGCGGCTGTACATGCACTTCTCTGTTTGTACTTTACATGTGTGCTTGTATGTGCAAGTTCAGATATGGACTTTTATATGTTCCTTTGATGGTGTAACATAACATGCCGATATCCTAGCACCTATGAATGGTATCATCTGTGTGTGCATAGGTACACTTCCAGGAAATATCTCCATATTTAACCTTCTTTCCAGTTTTTGACGTGGAAATAGCAGCCTTTCCACCCAGTAGGTTTTTAATTAGGCAGGTAGGGCTTGAACAGAGAGAAGGCAGAAGCCGAGAGACAGGAATGCAGGTTGTAGAGTGTGTGTGAACGTACTGTGTACTCTCGTAGGAATGGGTATGTTGTGTTTGGAAGCTGGTATGCCTGTCTGCAATGGGGGACGCCAGCCAAACAGATATGCACCAGAAGGTGGTAGGAGGTAGCAATGGGTAGTTTTGTGGGAGTTGGGATGCCCTGGTTGCCTGGGCATTATGCTGCCCCTATGGCACTGTATTTTTGGCGTTCTCTGGAGAGGTCTCCAATGACCGGCCCCACCTGGTGGGTGCAAAACAAGTGCAGCTTGACAGCTCTGCAAATGCAATTTTCAAGTAAAGCTTCATTTTGCGTGGAGCATGCATTATTTAAACAGAGGCCCCCTCCCATCTTTCTGTGCTCCCCTTTGCAGTTCATGTAGCAGGAAGGCCAGGTGATGAAGCCACGGGAAATAGAGGTTGCAATGGAAATAACAATGGAGATTAGGAGAAGGAAGAGAGAGCCGATTGCAGCTCCCCCCCCCCTTCTCGGTTTGCTTTAAGGGAAGCATATGCAGTAACATGGAAACTCTTCAAGAACTGAAAGCCGAGGTTCCGTACAACAGGCTCCGTGATAGTGTCCTGTTGATGTATAGGTATTTGGGAAGAAATTTCCCGGAACTCTGTAGTCTGTTCTTCTAGCCACTGTTCAGTCAGTGTTTGCTTGAATGCAGTTCAGTGTTAACATGGTTACGAGAAACTAATATAATAGTGTTTTGATACTGCACTGCAAAAACGAGTTGGTTTGTGACGGTGAATATTTGAAATGTGGTCCGTGTCACCATTCCTATGTGATTTCTGACATACTTGTGAACGGTCTGAAAACTAAGCGAGGTATCGGTGACAGTCAACATTCACCAAAGTGTGGTTCTTAGCATTCATACGTGTATGTTTGGAAAATATATATCTATTTGGGGGTGTTCTCAAAATTCATCTGGGATTATCAGCATACTTTTGTGAAGGTTAACGTTTATCAGGTTATGGGCCCTTAATTCCTTTACTTGTATCAATTGCTGTGCTATATTCCTCCATTCTAAACGTGTTAGGAAGTAAGCCCTGTTGATTTCCCCCCCAGGTCTTGCATTCACATAAGCATATCTAGGATTGCACCTGCAGGGGAAGTAGCCATAGAGGAAAATTAATAGGTGCATCAGAACCGAATGCAGAATAATGAACTTCACAATCAGAGTTGTGGTCTATAGGAGTCAATGTTGGTAGGAGGATCTCAAAGATCTGGGTTCAAGAATTGCTTGTGCCATGGCTTTGCTAGGGGTTTCTGCATACTTCAGGCTCTTTCAGTTTGTGATCACCTGCTGTAAAACGGGAACAATCATGGCCTTTCTCTTAATATTGATGTGAGATTGAGTGACAGAAGGAACACTAATAATATGGGTGAATGAATAATAATAGCAACAGGCAAAGCCTGCCTGTAGCAACTGTTAATGAACAACGTTTCTGAGCTGCGCCATCACCACCATGCAAGATCTGAAGGTGACACGCAGCTAGACCTTTCAGGAGCTTTAGTAGTTTGTTGGAACTACATCAGAGAGAGATTAACCATGGGAAACCCTCAATGCAGCCACCTTGTAGCTCCATAGGAGACCACTCCTCTTGGGAAAGAAAGACAATGGCAGTCATTCTTTGTAAAAGAACTTCAGCTTGTAGACGGCAAAGAGCATAAAGGCAGCAGCTGAATGGGGGAAGTGTGATGCCATTTGTCCCATCAGACATTATCCTCACACTTGGTTTGTAGCACAAGTTTGACTCTTTTCGGAGAGTCAACAGAGGCACAGACGAGGATGCTGAGAAGCTGACTGACAACAAGGCAGAAAGTTCAGAGGTTTGTTTTACCAGGCTTTTTCATCACGGTTTCACTGAGCCGGTAGAAGCATATATGTACCTCTGTAAAGGCTAGTATCTTATTTACCAGAAAGGATGATGACCCTGAATATAAGACGCTCCCCTTAATGACGTTATACACACACAGTTTTTTGGTACTGGCCATAATTGTAATTTGTATGTGAACAAACTCCTCCTTTATTGATTGCATACCTAGAAACAAACCTAGTCTTGTGTTTGAGTAAATACAGTATGTGGCATTCAAGGCAACTTGTGGCAACATTTGTAATATGTTGTTCTCTTCTGAGGAAATAGGGCAGCAGTTTACCTGTGCAACCACCCTATGAGTAGCCTTGGCTAACAGAGAGTTACTGGGCTCAAGCTTTCCCAATAAGCTTCACAGCAGAGCAGGGACTGATATTGGGTTTTTGGAGATCCAAGCCTAAAATGTTAGCAGTTATGGCCCACTGCTTCTTCTTTAGGATTTAGTCTTGACTGTCCTGCATTTAAGCTTTTCTATCACAAGGAACTTTTTCTACATCAACTTGCCTGCCATGGTGTATGGCTGAGCATTTGGGCGAGTCTTCTAGGGAGCACACTACATTCATGCACGGCATTGGTTGGGCCAGCTGACTGTTCTCACCATTGTCCCATGTGGATGGAGACAGCAATCTAACAGGAATATACCCAATATTCCCATTCAGTAGATCATGAAATGGGTTGGATCCTACCACTCTGCTCAATCAAGTGTGGAACTTTTTTCTGTTGCAAAGGAGACTTCCCCTGATACGTTCTTCCACCAGAGGAAGTCAACTTGAGCTGGAGCAAGGTTCCACACTCAGCTGACCAGAATGGCAGTGTCCAACCCAACATCTTTGAGGTAAGGTTGTGTACCATCACTAGTCTTTTCAGTGAAGTACCCCTAATAATTTCCCGAGAAATGGTGTGAAAAATCAATATTGTTTGGTTAGCACTCAGCAGAGATAAACTGTTGAGTTCTGTAAAGTGTGAATGCCACCCAAGAATGGTAGAAATTAACATGTGTCCAGCGGTGGTATCTGTCTTGTTACAAACTGGTGTAATGGGCAAATGGCATTTCCTTGGCTTTCTTGGTTTGGGACTTTACCAGTGAGACCCTAGTGGCAGATTGGATATTGGTGTGGTGAGGCATAAATGTTGAAGGCAGATCATTTTCAGAGAAAGAGGAGGGTTTATAGAGGATTTGGTTTGATTTGAAAGGGATCTAGGTGTTCTGGTTGATCACAAGCTAAACATGAGCCTGCAGTGTGATGTGACTGCGAAGAAAGCTAATGCAATCTTAGGATGCATTAACAGAAGCATTGTGTCTAGATCACGGGAGGTGGTAGTTCCACTCTATTCTGCTATGGTCAGGCCTCACCTGGAGTACTGTGTCCAGTTTTGGGCACCACATTTTAGGAAGGATGTTGACAAGC
Source organism: Gekko japonicus (assembly GCF_001447785.1). Taxonomy (NCBI): domain Eukaryota; kingdom Metazoa; phylum Chordata; class Lepidosauria; order Squamata; family Gekkonidae; genus Gekko; species Gekko japonicus. The sequence goes on along the minus strand of NW_015162489.1, from coordinate 429,591 downwards.
TCGAGCATGTCCAGAAGAGGGCAACCAGGATGGTGAGAGGGCTGGAATCCAATTCTTACGAGGCAAGGCTGAACGAGTTGGGTATGTTTAGCCTGGGAAAGAGAAGGCTTAGAGGGGACATGATTGCAGTTTTCAAGTATTTGAAGGGCTGTCATGTAGAAGATGGAGCAGATCTATTCTCTCTTGCTCTGGATTGCAAGACTAGATCTAATGGGTGGAAATTACAAAGGAGTTGATACCGGCTAAATATCAGGAGAAACTTCCTAACTGTAAGAGTGGTTGAGCAGTGGAACAGTCTGCCTCGGGAGGTAGTGGATGTTCCTTCGCTGGACGTTTTCAAGCGGAGGCTGGATGAACATGTTTTGGGTATGTTGTAGGTCTATCTTTCGGTTATGCTCCTGCAGAGTGCAGGGGGTTGGACTAGATGACCTACAAGGTCCTTTCCAACTCTAACATTCTATGATTCTGTGATTCCTACGGACAGAGACATGGGGTTGTATCTGGACCTGGGAAACCAGGGGTCAGATCCCCTGAACGGCATAGATCCTAGATAAGTCACAGTTATTCTATTGCATTTCTCCACACCTATAACAAGAATGCTAGTATCTTTGTTGGGAGGGAAAATAAGATTGTGAATCGCTTTTCAATTTAAAAATCCTACACGTGGGAGGATAATGATCAAGGAATGGTTCTTCCCTGATTTTCCCCCAAGATGAATTCAACTGACAAGGACGGTCCCCCCGAAGATCATTTATCCTATTTCTTAAGATGTCTGTGATGAGATGCTGGAATTGAGGGTGATGGTTGAGGTTTACAAGGGTTGAGTGGAAAGTCCAGGATTTGTCAGGAATATGCCAAATAATGGTAATTCCAGATAGGTAGTTGTGTTTGTTTGTAGCAGCAAAATAAAAATGGATAAAACAGGAGCTGAGTAGCACCTTAGAGACTTTATTCTACAGAATTTATTCCAGCATAATCTTTCATGAGTAAGAGTTTACTTTATGTATCTGATGAAGTGAGATCTGACTCATAAATGTTGGAATAAATTCTGTTAGTCTCCAGGGTGCCACTGGACTCCTGTTTTTCGTTTTACCAAATAAGGGATCTGACAGCCTGTACTCCGGAGATGAAAATGGGTGTCATGGTTAATCTGAACTGCCTGCCTTGTTACACTTTTTAGGATAGGCCTTGCTCAAGGTCCTATCAGAAAAGGAAATCAAAACAGGTGAAGAATGCAGTAGGTTCTTCTTGATGGTTGTCTCAAATCTTTGGAATGTGGAGGGGTCCATATATATGGTTGATAGGTCTCCACTGGTGAACAGGAATTTGATTCTGGCTAGGAGGAAAAGTCAGCTTGTTGCACCTTTCCCCCCTAGCATAAATGTTTGTGAACTAGGGTACTACAAGCAGGAGAACCTGGTTTTTCAAAATAACATCAGGCTGCATCTGGTAAGTGAGAGAGAATATCAATATGGGTTGGACAGCAGGGCTTCCTATAAACACACACATTATCCTACCCTACCCACTGCTCTTCCCTGTAAATTCACTTGCAAGGTAGCAGGAACAACAGCAGCACAACAAAAAGCTATCTTTGGGAAGCAAGAAAGTGGACTCTTGCTCCCTTCTAGAAACAATGTTTGGAGTCCCTACTAGAAATAGAACTAATACACTGGAGCTGGAAACTCTACAACACTGTTATGAATACCTTAGTTCTGTTGCACATACTCGGAATCAACAGAACACAAGCCATTTGTTGTTGGTACACCACATCGTACCATCAGCATGAAGAGTAATCATTCTTGCCCCTTGTCTCCCGAGGAAGGATGCGTTCATTGTGTGTCTGTGCGTATGTGTGTTTGCTGTGCTGCATGGTGGTATGAAGATGAGGGCTACTCAGGTATCTAATTAGAGAAAAATCCATAAATTAATTTTCAAAAGCGGAGGTCAAGTCACTGCAAAATTTGTGTGTATGTAGATATCCTGACTCGCAAATAGCTGAGGAAAGGGAATGGGTGAGCTCACACTGTCTTATAATGGAGCCAGACCTTTAGTTCCTCTAGCTTGGTACTATCTACTCTGATTGGCAGTGGCTCTTCCGCATGTCAGGCAGAGGTTTTTCCTTGTAGCTGCCAAGGATTGAACTTGGGACCTTTAGTGGGTAGAGAGCAAATCCTTTACTGAGCTACATCCCTTTTGAGATAATGTTGGACTCAGTGTTTTTTTTAAAAGTAACAATGCTAGAGTAGAAGAAGGTGTTGATGAGAGATCAGTGTGTGGACCTGTGCCTTCAGGGCTTGCTCGACACCCTGTTGGAGCTTGATATAATGTAGAAGAACTTGTTTTGCAGAGGCATTATTGCTTGATGGAATTCCAAATATAGCATGATCTGGGGTACCATGGTGATAGTTCTTTTGTAGAAATTTCCATAAATCTATCCTCCCCCAATTCATGATCTCTAGATAATTTAACCTTCTTTGTACAATAAATATATGGTAGAGTTAGTAGTGGCACCATGTAGTTCTAGTCTTTGGATTCATTTGCTACATTTGTGGGCAAGTTTGTTGGCCAGTTTGTGGGTTTGTGCTGGGTAAAACAGAAGTCCCGTAACACCTTAAAGACTAACAACATTTTTTCCAGTGTAAGCTTTCGTGAGTCAAACAGAGTTCACTTCTTCAGATGCTTAATTCCCTGCAAGCTTGTCCGTGGTTGTAGATTTGCAGTTGTTCTCTGTTTGGCAGTTGTGGTGGCCAGGGGCACCTTCCATTTATCTGGCAAGAAGGCTACGGCCCTTTCTGTCTAACGAGGACCTAGAAGCCCATCATTTATGCCAATATATTTTCAAGGCAACTGTAATACGCTCTACGTTTGGGCTACATTTGAAAGCTATTTGGACACTTTGGCTGGTGCAGAATGCAATGGCTTGCATTCAAACAAGACCATGCTGTTGGGCAGGATGTTGTAATAGTACTCCAAATCCCCTGTCTCTTTTGCACAGAGTTCATGGTATGTCGTTGTTTTTTTTGCTAACCTGTAAAGGCTCTATTCACGTGGTATATAGATGGCATGCTCCCATTGGACATTGCCAGTATATTAGGTAACTAGTCAAGCTCAGTGTGGTGTAATGGTTAAGAGTGTCAGATTAGTATTTGGGAGATCCAAGTCTGAATCCCCACTCTGCCATGGAAGCTTGCTGTGTGACCTTGATCCAATCACTCTCTCAGCCTAACCTACCTCACAGGGTTGTTGTGAAGATAAAATGGAGAAGAGGAGAGTGATGTAAGCAGCTTTGGGTCCCCACTGGGGAGAAAGTCAGAGTATAAACAAATTAAATAAATAAATACAACTATTGATTTTGGAAATATGAGGTTCTGTTGCATGTAGATTCCTCTATTCTGAATTTATCTGCAATTAAAAAAATAAGATATATGTCTGAGGTTCTGTGCTGCTGCTTTGTATCCATGATCTAACATTCATCAGACTAGAAAACCAGGTTTGGTAGCTGCTGTTGGTACATGCTCAGAAGTGGATTATTTTGACCCTTTACTTGGTCTCCAACCCCCCCCCCCCCTACCCTGGTTGTTGAAATTGACTTGAGCTTTTGGTAAGTGAGAATGTATTTTGTAGAATAATACAATACTTGGATCTGCACTCCACCCCTGCATGGAGTATGTGCAAGCAGTTAATCATGGAGCAAGACACTGTGAATGATGTACACTGGAAGAAAGGGAACACTGCCTGGTTGCTTAGCCAGTTCCCTGCCTTCCACCATGTCCATGCCATAATTTCCAACTGGCAGTGTGAGAACATGCATGTGAAAAAAAAAGCAAGCCAATTTAGAACTTTGTTTTAAAAATACTGCTTTTCATCGATTCACAGATGCTGTTTGTAAGTGGTGACCCAATTAGGATTCACGCTCTGTGTTCACGCAGCTCTATACATTGCCTTGAGATCTGACCTACCCATGTGGGAAGCAGATGTAGATGTTTCCTGGAGTGGCATGGGAACAGTCATGCCGCTCCAGACTCATGGAAAGAAGTAATCTCTTTTGAGACCTATGAGATCAAACTGTTTATGCATCAGATTCAGATAACAAGCTTGCTGTTTGCTAAGATAGGCTTTATAGCTGATGCCCTCTAGTTTTGACTCTGTCTTGCATGGAACACTGACCAGGTACAAGCCTGATATTTGGAAGCCTTGCAAGACCATTCTGTTTGGTAGAGCACTTAGGATGCTCGTGCTTAAAAGTAACCAGAGAATATGAAGGTTTCCATGATTTCTGTCATTGTGATGAATTTCTTCTCCCCTCACTGGGTGTTGGTTTTTCTGTCCTTTTAAGTTTTGTTTCCTATCTCAAGCCATTGGGATGGAGAGGCTACATTTCCACATAAAGAGTCACCTAGTCATCAGGAGGTAACTTGCCAAAGGTGACCAAGCGGGTAGCTATAATTGCACATTCAGTCTCCCATGGTGAACCTTGTGTCTTCGAAACCAGGCACTGTTTCCTGTTGCCATTAGTTGGTTTGCAAGGAAGGAAACAGGAAGAATGACTGACTTCCAGGCCAGCAAAAACAAAGGGAGGGGAGTGTCACTAGTTTAGGATCAGCAAAAACAAAGGGGTTTTTCCACTAGTTTAGGATCAAGGCCAGGGCTGGTGTCAACATATGCTGACAAGGGGCAGCTGCCAGGGCCCAGGGCTCCTGGGGCTCCCACTGCTACTGGTTCTCTCCCATGCCCCTCCCCTACCACCTGTCTGGATGCCCTTCCCCATCTGTTTGCTTGAAGTGCTCTGCCACCCCTGCTCACAGCTGCCCATCATCATTGGGGAAGGTGTGGGATCCGCAGAGGTGATGCTGCTGGGGGGTCATGGTCGCTGTACTCCCAGCTGCTTGCACCAGTCAGTGTAGTTGTGGAAAGAGAGTACAGGCAACTGAGTATGGGCGAGGGGGATTATGAGTGGGAGAAAGTGGGAGTCACACAAGTGTGGGTGGAAAGATTTGAGAGGGGCCTGGTGGTAGGCAGATGTGGGCCTTTGGGCACTGTCTGCCCAGGGCCCCTCAAAACCTGGAACTGGCCTTTGATGCCTGAGCTCAAACTGAAGTTATTAAGAAAGGGGGATCGGTTTTGTGAGCATTCTTGGTCATGCAAATGATTATGACTGTTAATGGTCTGACGATGCATGTGCTGGTGAGAGCATCTGTGGGGGAAGAAGAATGATCTTACTTAGATGAAGGATAACCTGGGTTCCTTCCTTCTTGGGCACATTTGTGTGCTGCCATTTGAGCATAAGCAGAGCAAGATGGCCCTTGGATGCATACATATTTCTGTGTATCTGGGAGTCATGCGGCATCTTCTTGCGTCTCCTTTGACAAATGACTTCATCTCTCTGTATTTCAGTGAGGCAAAACCACCCACCAGCCTCATTAATTATGGCTCTTGTTAATGAAAATTTATTTTTATAATCAGTATTTATATAGCATCATCAGTGTGCAAGGCACTTTACAAAGTAAAAAAATTGGAAGGGGCTGTGAGGTTCTTTGCTAAAAGGTGGCACAGAATATGTACTGTTACACAGACAAAAACAACAACAAAAAAAGGCCCAGTATGGGATTGGTTTCATGCCAAGGGTATAAACCAGGCATAGGCAAATGCGATAATTAAGAGGCGAATTGGGTGGGAGGGAGGATTCATGGAATGTTGCGCCATGGCCATCACCTTTTATCTAATGATTACTGCTCTCCTGCACGATTTGACCCTTCGATGCACAGGAGTGGGAAACTGGACCTGTTTTTTTGCAGAGCCAGCTTGACCACGGGCAAATGGAGCATTTGTTATTTAATGCATCTGTCATCCTTCTAATCTCTACTCAAGGCAATAGGCAACAATATAACCTCCTCCCACGTACACGCTCTTAGAAAAATATAACACTCTAAAATGAATTGAAATACTAAACATTAGCAACTCAAACCAGAATGACAGCAGTGATTTAAAGCACACACACTCACACACGCGCACAGACACACTGCTCTTGAGAACCTTGTAAGAAAAGGATTTGTTGGCCCTGTAGACATTAACAAATAGTTGCTTTCTTTTACTGCTACTAAGGATGACCTGACCATTTTTGCCTGCTCTGGGAAATGAGAGGGTATATTTGTTTTCACTAGGATCTGCCGAAAAGTATATGACAGGACTGAGGCAAGGCGGTGAAAGTACAGGGCCAGAACTCCCAAGTGGAGAACCAGGGTTAGGTTCGGTGCTTACGAGATCATCCTGCTTTGCTGGCCCAGTAGACGTATGCAGGAACTCTCCTTTTATGCACATTGCTTATTATCTTGCTTTGGCGTAGGTGTGCTTGGGGAGGGGCTGTTGCTCAGTGATAGAACATCTGCTTGGCATTCAGAAAGTCCCAGGTTCAGTCCCCAGTATCTCCAGCTAAAAAGGATCAGGTGGCAGATGATAGGGGTCAGGAAGCAATTTTTCTCCAGGCCGGTTTGCCCGGGGATCCTGGAGATTTTTGTCATTTTCTGGACATGGAACAGGGGCCACTGGGGGGGGGGAGGTATTTGTGAATTTCTTGCATTGTACAGGGGGTTGGACTAGATGACCATGGAGGGTCCTTCCAACTCTGTGATTGTATGCTGTGAAAGACCTGAGATCCTGGACAGCTGGTGCCAGTATGAGTAGACAATACTGACTTGATGGACTAATGGTCTGATTCAGAATAAGGCAGCTTCGTGTTTGTCTGTCTATAAATTTCTAAGGCTTGCTTATGAATGAGTATTAACAGAAGTCATGTGGTTCTGTGTATCTGTAAGGTCAAATAACATGTGATGGGCTCTTTTTGTAGCAGGAACTCCTTTGCATATTAGGCCACACACCCCTAATGTAGCCAATCCTCCAAGAGCTTACAGAGCTCTTCTTACAGGAGCTACTGTAAGCTCTTGGAGGATTGGCTACATTAGGGGTGTGTCGCTTAATATGCAAATGAGTACCTGCTACAAAAAGAGCCCTATAAATAAGTCTGCCCTGTTCACATGTAAAGCAGGATGTGAGTGCCTAATTTTAATAGGAGGTGCACTGGTGAGGGGAGCAAAACTCTCTCATGTCTTAGTCATTTCCTCAGGCATTTTTTCTCCCAGCCCAGCTCATTTCTGATATCAGAGCTGGGCTGAGGATAAAAGGATTTTGGATAAACTGTGGGTAAGGCAGGGAGGCCCTTAGGCTGGAGTCTGATAGAGCAGTTGTCAAGAGAATTAAAGGAGGTACAGTGTGATGCCTGCATCATTTCCCATGGTATGCACAAACACACACATATTATTTTTGTCCTACTGTTGTCCCCTGTCAAAGAGGGTTTCCTCCCCCCTCCTGGTTTTGAAGCCCTAGAAAAATATATGTCCATAAACAGAATCAGTGTACACACCGCAGACAACCCTGTCTCTGCCATACCACCTATGTCCATCTCCAACCTAAGATGGCTCTTATTCTAAGAGAGAGAGAGAGAGAGAGAGAGAGAGAGAGAGAGAGAATGGATTACTTTGCCCCTTATTAGACTCCTCTCTGTGTCTATCACCTGCCATTCTTGTCAGAGGAAGCAGTGGAGCTGCTGCAGCTTCTAGGATGAGGGCCTCTTCTTGAAAGGGGGAGGGGGGAGCTCTTCAGTTCTATTCCCCAGTGTCAAATGTATGTAATGAGGTGTCTCTGTATGACAATATCCAAAGACATTCTGTCTGGTGCCTGGAGGTAATAGTTCCTCTCTATACTGCTCTGGTGAGAGTAGGTTTAGAAATTGCATTAGACTCTGGGCGCCCTGCTAGCACAGAGATGTTGACAAATTGGAAGGAATTCAGAGAAGAGCAACAGAAATGATTAAGGGGCAGGAGAGATTGATTTATGAGGGAAGATTAAAAGAGCTAAATATGTATAGCTTGGCTAAATGATGACACGATAACGGCCTACAAGTATTTGAAAGGTGTAAACAGCAAGGAGGGAGAGGAGGAAGAATTATTTCAGGTGGTGCTCAACGGTAGGTATATAACTCAGAAGAACAACGAGATGAAAAAGAGCAACAGAAGGATTTTCAGCCGGAGCTCAGGGGATACAGTCTCAAATCGCATAGGGCCCCTGAGGCTGTGGAGCATGGGCCAGGAAGTAAGTAGGGCACCACAAAATAAGTGCTAGCCCTGTGTGAAAGGAGAACCAGGCAGGGCTTTGACCAAGGTTCAGTGCTGTGCGTGAAAATTTTGTAGGGTTTATCTGCACAACAGATTCTCATGACCTTGGCTCTGCACTGTTTGTGCTGAACTGAAAACACTGGAAGTGGTGTCTGGTAAAAGGAAATGTAAAAATCGTGGGATGTCTGCTTGACTATGAGGTGATAATCTGAGAAAAGCTTTTAAATGATAGCTGGCAATGCAAGTATTGCCAAGCGTCCCTATAAACTGCATGCTCACAATGGTTAGATGTCAGATTTTTAAGAGAAGTTTAACACATTTGAATTCCCCCACCCCCACCCTTGCATTATTTTTCTCTTCCCCTACTCCCTTTGTGTCCTGGTGACAAGCAGGTATGTTGTTTTCATAGGATGATAACTGGGAGCTGGTCACAAGGACAGCACTACCTTCACTAATCCCACAGTGACCCACATCTGATTGTTGACAGGGGTGGGCTGGCCTTGGCTGAGTTCCCCATGTGACTGGGCTGCAGAGGTCCTGTAACTATTGGAGCTTCTCTTCCATATTCCTGAGGGACTATCTCAGCTATGTTTGAAGAAGAGCTATTATGAGCTACCTATACAGACGAGCAAGCCTTAGTGGAATTTTGGGATACAGCTGCATAACAAATTTAAACCAGTTTCAAATCTTTCATCTGTCAGGGCTTTGGAGTAGGTGAACACTGGGGATTATGATGTATGGAAAATGCAAAAAGTTCTCTTTCTTAGCTTATCCACAAGCCTATAGTTCCCAGGGTTCTATGAAGGAAGCCATGACGGTTAAGCCAGTTTGTGATCCATGAGGAATTGCTGTCAATGCATGGAAAGTTGTAGGGTAGGTGAACACTTGAAATGGTACAATTCTCTTAAGGCTCTTCTGTTCAGTGGCAACCTTTTTAATTCACTGCCAACACTGCCAGTGGAGGTAAAGCGAACGCTGAGCTTTTCAACAGCGTTGTGCTATCCAGTATATTCATGGAATATAAACTGTCCTGTCATGAAACATTTGGCATTCTGGGAATTTGTTGTTTATGTTTACCTTTTTTAAAAGATAAAACCTGCCAGATTCCTAGCCCTTATGATTTCAGAAAAATGTTTAAATATTTAAAAAGAAAGAAAAGGAGGACAGATGCCTTTGGATTGGAAATGGCAAGACACGGGGGATTGGTCTCCTCGGGTCCAGAAAGCCCAGTGAGTTCTGATGGTAAAAATGGATTATCTGGGAAATACTAATAGTCCAGCAATGGGATTGTAAATTCAGGGAGGCAAGGGAGATTCAGAGAAGGATTAGCTCAGCCTCAGGCAATTTAGTTCTGGGACAGCAGGTCCAGTGGTTAGGAGTGGACTGGGGTTTTCAGGGGGATTAGCTGTCTGCCAGTGACATACTGCTTGCAGTGTATCAGGAGAGTTAGGAGGTAAGGTTTGGAGGAGAATTTACTCTATAGTGTGGTGACAAAAGATGCTTCTGGAAAGTAGGAGTAAGGTCTGGATAGGATGGCTGAGAATGTCTGGAATAAGGGCTGGTGGGACTTGGTGGATATTTTTCCTTATGATGCTTCCATCCTTAGTGTCAGTTGACGGTATCACCACGGTAGAGCTGGCACCAGAGTGGCAGCTGGCTGTTTGTACACAGTTGCGGTGGCCAGATCTTTTGGCAAGGGTGCCACAAGTAACAGCCCAGGGCCACAGTGCTGGAGAGGCAGACCAGAGAGTTGGCCTGACTCTACCCCACCTTCAAGCACCTCTTCAGATAGGCAACAGTCTCTTTCACCTCTCTGGCTTGTGGAACCATAGCTGCCCAGCTGTCAGTTAACTCTAGTCACTGTGAAATTGGACACACAGGGAATCATTCAGGGCAGTTCTTGCAGCTCAGTGGTAGAATTTAACCACAGGTTAAATTCCCGGCATCTCCAGTTAAACAGTCTTAGGTAACAGGTGCTGGGAAAGGTCCTATCTCTGTCTTACACCTGGAAAGCTGCTGCCAGTCGGAGGAGATAATACTGGACTAGATTGGGCAACTTTATATGTTCCTATCATCACTGCCTGCTGAAAGTGGCTGGGGCTGCTGCACGGAGGGTCAGTCAGATATATGTTGACAGCTGTTATCAGGTTGCAGTCCAGTTCAGTATGAACCACAGTGAACAAAGATGACCCTGCATGAAAAGGTCTTGGGAAGAGCATAATCGTAGAATGGCATCCGCACACAGCCAGACTCAAGTAGATTGACAACTTTGCCTGCTCTTGCAATTGCAGCTGGGTCTACCTATCTCGATTCACTTCCCCGGCAGCTGCACAGTCGAACTTCCGATGTGATTTTTGGTCCTCAGTTTCTCCTCTTGTTGTAACCCTGTGCCAGTGTGGCCTTAAAAGGAACAGTTTGTTTCTGCATTTCATCTTGGCCTTTCTAAATGTATACATACATAGCATTAGGTTAGATTAATAGAATTAAAGGTCAGAAGGCGCTGCTATGCTGATCTTGCCGACTTTCCAGCAAAACAGCATGGAACTTTACCTGATTGTTTCTGCTCTGAAGCACAGGGTAGCTTCTAGTTGAGCTTGTCTAAAGAGCAGCTATAGCCTGTGAGGTATTTTCACTTTGCATGTTCTGGGAATTCTGGTTTTCCTTTTTCTTACAAAGCAAGTTTCTAGGCCTCATGTTTGTGGAAAGGATTATGTGCTATTATCTGATAAAAATTAGAAGGCCATTGTGGGGATCTTAAATTGTTATGTTTTCTAAACCTAATAACGAGGGTGGGGAGAAAGAAGGACTTGATGAGATTTCTTATCATGAAGGTTAATATTTCTAGAGATTCTTGTATTACAGAACAATAGCAACAGGACTACCAGCTCTGATTTAGCAATCCATCAGGTCTATGCAAATAGCATGTGGAATGTCTTAATTAAGTAGATACATTCTTCAAAGATTCAGCCTTGCTGCCATTATTTATTTATTTTGGTGGCACTGATCGGAGATGTAAAATGGAAAATTTTCCATTCATCTTCCCATAGAACAATGAATGGATGCCATTGCTAATACAATATTAGGCAAGCCTGGCAGTTTCAAAGTTGTAATTAATGTTTTCCAGGTAACTATCCCTAGAGACTGTTTATTTTATTGATTTGTGAATGGGGGAGAAATATAACCACAAATACATATAATCCAAATTATAAATTAATTTCATTGGCTGTGAAGGTCAAATTAAAGCCAAAGCTAAAATGCTTATTGATATGTCTAGTCTGATGTGGTGGAAGGGGTCACCAATTAGATACGGAATTAAGAAGTTTTCAAAGTGATGAAGTGTCCCAGTGGACTGCCATGGGGGAGGGTTAAATTCTGTTGAAATAGATGAGTGGACAGCCATATCCATGGCATATTGTGCACAGTGTACTAAAATTAGCATCTCAACAGTTTTCACTGCCTTTTCTCCCTACATTTTAGCAACATAAAGAAAGAACATGACATATTGTCCTTAAATTTTTACAGATATTATTCCACATAAAGCTCTGAATTTGCTTGAATAGAACATTTAAGCCACACTTGATTTATTTCTTATCCTAATCAAATATTTCAGTTGAAGTAATGTTGCTGTTTGGATATAAAATTATCATGGGGTATGTTTTAAATTTTGTTTACAAAATATAAGTCAAAATAAATATGCTAAATCAGATTTCACTCTGTTTAGGGTATTGTAAAATTTTCCAATTCATATTTTACCAGAAAACTCACCCCACTGGTATTGGCTCTTACACAGATGTAAGTTCTATTCAAAGCTACAGGGCTTTATTCCAAGTAAGATTTGTGATGCAAGAATATTCAGCATGGAATCAAGTCCAAACAGTAGCAAAGAACAATATTGCAGAAATCTAAAGAGTTGAGGGTTATAGCAGATGGAACACTTGTGAATCAGGATGAAAGATAACATTCCTATTAGAACATAAGATGACCCCTACTGGATCCGACCAGTGGTGCTTCTACTGTAGATGCCTCCAAAAGGCCAAGATCACCCATTAAGCTTCTTGGCAAAGTATGGGTTTGAAATCCAGGTCTCCCCAGTTCTAAGACAACATGCTAGCCATTACACTGTGATGGTTTTGCTATTACTCTGTTATATTGGAGCTCAGCCAAGATAAAGTTGACATTCTTTCTGGCAGCCATTGACATAGAACAGCTCCTCTGTGTCCTAAAACCAGCACAATGGAACCTCCCCACATAATTCTCCTTGATGGGAAGATGCTGTTTGGAGTATTTGGGAGCGGCAAGCAGCTTAGTGGGCTCTGCCCAGCTCCGCTTAAGTTTTTCCAGGAAAAGCAGAGAGCATCCTCTAGCTATCATAGAAATACTTAGGGTTCACTGCCTCTGTAAAATGATGATGTGCTAGATTTTTGTGGAGACCCGTGTCTTAGAACTGGGATCTGGATCAAACATCTTAAAAAGTGTTGGGGGAGGATGTGACTTGAAGGGAAGAAGTGGTAAGGGAGGGATGCTTCCTGTACCTGCTGCTTCTCCCCATGGACTGTCCTTTCACTGCTGTTTTCCAGCAGCAAACATACATCTGGCCACCTGGCTGGGGGAAGGGAATGTAGAAGGAAGGCTCATGTAATCCTTCAACAGAGGCTCCTTCTTCCCTCCAAATCACCCCATCACCCACTGGGTTTTTTTTTTTTTGGTATGTTCTGTGAATACTCAGGTTTGCAGACCTGGGTCTGCCCAATGTCTGGTTAGGCCTAAGGCTGGAGGTGGACATTGGCTAATTTTATAAGACAGGAACATAGTTTCCAATGGTACACACAGTAGTGTAGTGGTCAGTGTGATGTACTAGGAGCTGAGAGACCCAGATTCAGGCAAGACCCTGCCTTGAAGCATGCTGGGTAACCTTGACCCAGTCATTCTCTTTCTCTATCTTACCTCACAAGGTGGTTGTGGGAATAAAATGGAGGAGGAAAGAATGATTTACACTGCCGTGATCACCTTGGAGGAAGGTTGGGTTAAAAATGTACTAATCCCTCCCCCCCGCATATTTCCTAGATGGCTAATGGATTCTCCCACTGTCATCTCTGGTCAAACATGTTTATTGTTTTTGAAGCACTGCAAATACCTACAGAATGCATGAAGATACTGGGATGATTGTGCATACCACATCAACAATGCTACCATCACATTTGTTTTTTATGTATTTATTTAAACTATTTGTACCTCATTATTAATGTTCTCAAAGTCATTGGTTTCACTGCTTAGGTGGGTTGCAGACCCCTACCAGCTCAGCTACAAGCCCCGATTTTTGCTGCCAGTGCACATGCATATAGAGGGCAAGGGAACCACGCCTCCTGCCTGTACTTGCATGCACACTGAGAGGATGAACAGTACAGTGAGGTGAAATCACTCAGAGTTGGTAAGGATTCTTCCATGGTTCTGAACCTTGGCTTATTATTTGCTGTGGTATACCTTCCTGTCCCCTGTTCCCCTAGCCTGCTGTCCCCAATCCTAGCCTTGATACCAGTGAAGCCACAATTCTGGTTCTTCCTCTCTCTCTCTTTTTTAAAAAATATTTTATTAAATTTTCAACTGTTAACAAGAAAACAACAACGTGAAAACAATAACATGACATAAACCAATACCACAAATACACTGAATATAGTGCAAGAACATAGTACAAGAACAGTGGTTTGTAAAAGTAGCAAGTGCACTATCATAACATTCAAGGTAACTATTTAAGAATAGTAGTGTAGGAAGACGCCATATTAACTACAGTCCCACAAAGCTAAAGTTTAAAAGTGGGCAAATAAACTGTAATACCGATTTTTAGGAGTTTTCGTATAAGGACTGTTTTTAATGGTAAGGTAAGACAGGACTGGAAACCATTGCTCTGCAAGTTCAAATTATAATTTGGTGATTCAGAGAGATGAATTTGATCAGATAGTTTAGCCATTAAAAAGAAGTCTGATAGCTTGTTAGTCCATTGAGTAACAGTTGGAGGTTGTTTATCCTTCCATCTTGACACCAATACTACTTTTGCTGCCGTCAGGAAAATAGAAATTAGGTCCCGATTATGTTTAGGAATATTGGGGAATTTCACATTACCCTTTTTAAGCTGTTATTGTACCGTCTTGGAGTAAACCGGTACAGGGCTGCCATTTCACACAGCCTTTCCCCTACCGGTAAGGAGCCGTCTCTAAAGCGGTTTGGCATTTCAGACTGCACTGCTTTGTTTTCCCGCCTTTTTTCGCCCGCCCGGGCAATCTCTGTCCTTTTTTTTTTGAACATTCATTTTAGAGTGCTATGGCGCTATAGTGCCGCTATAACACAACACCAAAACAGCAACCCTATTGGAATGCCTGGATACATGAGATGGCTACATCTGCCACCTGGAAACAAGTACCTCATTGGACTGCAGGCTTTGGAAGGAAATCAGGGCATTAGTGATTGGTGAGACAGATGTTGCTAACCCTTCCATGCCCACTGTGAGTCAGGGGAAGGTGATGGGTTGTCAGGTTGCCAGCTGTGGAGAAGATGCTCATTGGACAGCAGGTTTAGGCAGGAGATCAGGGCATCAGTGATTGGTGAGACAGATGTTGCTAACCCTTCCATGCCCACTGTGAGTCAGGGGAAGGTGATGGGTTGTCAGGTTGCCAGCTGTGGAGAAGATGCTCATTGGACAGCAGGTTTAGGCAGGAGATCAGGGCATCAGTGATTGGTGAGACAGATGTTGCTAACCCTTCCATGCCCACTGTGAGTCAGGGGAAGGTGATGGGTTGTCAGGTTGCCAGCTGTGGAGAAGATGCTCATTGGACAGCAGGTTTAGGCAGGAGATCAGGGCATCAGTGATTGGTGAGACAGATGTTGCTAACCCTTCCATGCCCACTGTGAGTCAGGGGAAGGTGATGGGTTGTCAGGTTGCCAGCTGTGGAGAAGATGCTCATTGGACAGCAGGTTTAGGCAGGAGATCAGGGCATCAGTGATTGGTGAGACAGATGTTGCTAACCCTTCCATGCCCACTGTGAGTCAGGGGAAGGTGATGGGTTGACTGGTGGAACAACACTGTGATGGGCACATGGATCAATAAAGATTGGCTGAAGAATTTCCGGATGTCTAGGGCAACCTTTTTTGAACCAGCTGGCACCCTTAGGCACCATCTGGAGTGGCAGAATACTCACATTAGGATATCTATTCCATTGGAGAAAAGACTGGCCATCACCCTATGGTACCTAGCCAAACAAGAAGTATTCAGGGAACTCAGACATTAGTTTGGTGCGGGCCTGTCAACTGCATTCCTTATTGGGAAAGAGGTGATTCTGGAGGAGCTCTTCAACAAGAAGGTCTGCCTTGGAAATAAGCATAATTTCTTTGGGATGAATGCAGAGCTTCCTGGATTCTGTCGTCCCCCCACAATGCAAGGACTCACAGTGGGCATGGAAGGGTTAGCAACATCTGTCACACCAATCACTGATGCCCTGATTTCCTGCCAAAGCCTGCAGTCCAATGAGGTACTTGTTTCCAGGTGGCAGATGTAGCCATCTCATGTATCCCAGTGGAGTCCAGGCATTCCAACGGGGTTGCTGTTTTGGTGTTGTGTTATAGAGCGATTCCTGCCAACCTAGCAGTTCGAAAGCAAGAAATTGCAAGTAGATAAATAGGTACCACTTCGGTGGGAAGGTAACAGCGTTCCGTGCACCTTGGTGTTTAGTCATGCCGGCCACATGACCACGGAAATGTCTTCGGACAGCGCTGGCTCTTCGGCTTTGAAACGGAGATTAGCACCGCAACCCTAGAGTCGGACTCGACTGGCTTTCGAGCAAGGGAACCTTTACCTTTACTTTATAGAGCTATAGCGTTCTAAAATTAACGTTTTTTTTAAAAAAAGAGGATGGAGATCGCCTGTGTGGGCAAAAAAGGGCAGGAAAACAAAGCGGCGCAGGAGAAAGCGCTACGGGGCATTTTACACAGCACCCGGTAGTGCTTCAGAAACGGTATAGAAAAGTGGACACTGCTTGGAAGCAGTGGTTCAGCCACATTTCCTGAACGGGACAGGAGCGTTTCTGTCTGAAAGTGAAAATATATTCCGGTAGGGAACCATTACTAAAACGGTTCTGTCTGAAATGTCAGACCAGAAACCATTAGGGAACAGTTCCTGAACCAGAATATATTGGCTGTCTGAAATGCCTGATTATGATCATGCCAAAAGTTGAGAAGAATGGGTTCTGGAAGCAGCAGTACGTCATAAGTAGTAATAAGTTTGATTTGTCTTATTATTTTGCGCCAATATACCTGAATGAATGGACATTCCCACCAAGTATGAATATATGTACTCTTTTGATTACATTGTTTCTAGCAATAAGGTAGTAACGTCGGTTGTACATGATGTAACTTGACAGGTGTCAAGTTCCAGCAAGTCAAAAGCTTAAATGATAATTGCTTAATATTAATTATATTTGTAGAATAAATATTTGAGAGCTAAATTTCAGAACATTGTGACTCCGAAAGATTAAGTTTGCAATCAGTGGCCCCGGTCACACTAGGGGGAAATGCACGGCTGAAGTGCGGCTTTTTAGAGCCGCATCAAAAGAGAAGCGCAGCTGCGGGATCAGACAGATCCCCCCAGCCGCCGCACAGTTCCTCCCCGGCCTGATCAGATGCTGGAGGAAGCCATGGACCCGAGAGCGAGGCGAGCCTGCTGCTCATGCATGTGTATGCGCAGTTTGGCAGGACCTCGCATGCTGCGGGAGAGATGGGCGTGTCGGCGATCAGACGCCCGCCCATGCTGCGCAGCAACCGGTAGGTAGTGCTGTTTTGCTACTACCTTTTTGAACCGCATCTTCACCTGGAAGGGACAGATTGGGGACGGGTGCATGCCGCTTCCCAGATGTTGCGGTATGATCGCGCCCGCTTGATGCGCCCCCGATCCATCCCTCCCGCGGGGCAAATCCTCCCATGTGACCAGGGCCACTGTTCCATGCTTTCTGGTATGGGAACAGTCTTTTTAAATCTATACTGAGTAAAATGTCATAAATTTTTGAAATCCTTCGGTATTTAGTAAGTGATTTTTCAATAAATGTTCAAAATCAGTATGAGATGTATGTAAAGATTTTTGTATGGAAGCGCTTTCTATTAGGTGCTTAATTTGTAAATATTGGTACCAAGGCAAGGTGACACGTATAGATTTTTCTAAAGTGGATTTTCCTAAAATAAGACCAGTTTTAGAGACATCTATCAGACATAGTAAAAGAGTCTGTCTCCATGCAGAACACTCAAAAGGAGTTTCACCTGGCTTGAACTAGCTCTGACCAAGAAAAGTAGACATAGAAGAAGGGGAAGAAACAAGATGAGATCTGAACTGATCCCAAATATTCAAATCACTGGCTAAAAAAGAATGAGATTGAATTGAAATAGGTCTTTCAGAACTTGCATTCCAGATAACTTCATGAAGATATTTCTGCGAAATATATGCTTGTTCACAGTTCTGGCTCTTCCTTATCCTGACATGTGACTCTGATGTCATGTGGCTTCCTATCACCCCCCCCCCCTTTCTGCATGTTGGGGTCCCCTGGTCTGGAAAGCCTGAAGACCACTGCTATTAGTGCTTACAAATGTAAGCAATTATTAAAGTAATCTCCAAACATTAATAAATTAACAGTAATGCTACTACAGCAGTAGCAGAGAGATAGCCAAATTTAAACAAGATTATGCTTTTAAGCGGAGTCCAAACAGAAGACCAGAGAGAATAAAATTATATCACCTTAAAATCTCTGAGAAAAAAAATAGTACCATCTGTCTCTAGCCTGAGGGACTTCTCTCTAATGTTTAACATGACTTTCTTATAACATGAGTTTGTGCCCAAAGTGTCCTCAGCAGATAGGGCAGAACACCTTGTTGCCATAGCCTGTAAAATATTTAAAAAATGTCAGTAAACAAGATCTGACAACTACACACATTCATTTTTGTTCTTGTAAAACAAGAAAATAAAACAAGGTAGGGTGGGGTTATAGAGAAGCAAAAGTGTTACAAGGAAACACAGCCCAATAGACAAGGTAGCATCCAACCACAGTCAGGCGCATTTAATTCTCACTGGTTTCATTGGGAACATTTGAGCACATGTTTAAAATTTAACAGAACTTACTGGGGTTGGATCCTCTCCATAGTTTCTAATTTGTCTCAGACTTCTTCATAGACTATTATGGTAGTAAGGAAGTAAATGAAGTAATGAATTAAGTGAGTAAGTAGCAGTGTCATCCGAAGGAGAGTTACACCCTTTTAGGTCTACTGAAGTCACTGGGCTTAAAAGGATGTAGCTCTTTTTAGGACGGCACTGTAAAAGAAGTAGGTCAGCAAGTAAGTAGGAGATCTGTTTTTAACGGCATTAGTTCCTGCTGAAGAATCATCATGATAAAGGGCTTATTATGAGTGATTTGTCCTGTGATTTATTTGATTCATGCTGAAATTGATGGAATGTTCTTACATCTACTTCAACAACTTCACAGCTGTGGTGGTGGCCATTCTCTCCCCCCCCCCCCCCCCCACACACTTTCCCTTCACCTGCAGGAAAAGAGACATTTTCCTAGATGGATAATGAATTAGAGATTAAGGACTTAGACAAGGACATTTGGGCTTCAACCTGAAGTGTGCTACACTTTGATGAGGGAACGGAAGGTGGTGGTGGGGAAGCCTGCTTCACACACAATCCAGGCCTTTACTCTGACTCACTGTGCCTCTTGAGCTCAGCAAAAGATGATGTTTGGCTTTCACAATGCTCCATAATGGCCAGTGCCCTTCTTTGTGGCAAAAAAAAAAAAAGTGTTCTTTAAGTGGGAAGAGCAGGGTAGGCAAAATGTATAATTTAAAATTGATATTAAAAGTATGGAATGCTTTTCTCTGTTGTTTCTGTCTTGGAGGGTGATCCTGTTGTCTCTGAAGTCCACACTAATTACACCCAACTGCTAGGTAATACTATCCAATTTGGCTTCTATTGACTTTTTTACCTAGTGCATTAATTTCCTGTTTTCTTACCACGTTTTCTTTTGCTCTGTGCCTTACAGGGGACTTGTGAGTTCCAGTTAGTGTTGGAGAGACACTCATAAACTGCCTTGAAACATCTTTCTTCCCCCCCTCCCTTTTCTTTCTTTCTTTTCTTTTTGTACTGAACATACAGCTTGATGAAGAGTTCTGGGAAACTCAAGAGGCACTACTTCATGATACTTTGGTTCTAGCCTAAAAGAGATGTCACATTACTGTTGGTTTCGGATGCTTATGTGTTAGAGAGCTGTAGTGATTAGTGGTCAGATTAGGGAGACTTGGGTTCAAATCCCCTCTCAGCCATAGATTGCCTTCCTGTCCAATGGGGGGAGTTGCAAAAAAGAAAGAAAGACCTTATCTGGCTTGTACAGGGAACTGGAAATACAGATCCAGGCTATAGAGCTGAAGGAAGGGCCATAGTAGCTGCCCTAGATTCTATAGCTTTCTCAGTGAAAGCTAAGTAACTGAAACTAGACCTTTGTCTTTTTTTGAATCATTTAATCAATATTAAAACAGCTATGAAATTTACCGGATCATCTGGGGCCAGTCATTCTCTCTCAGCCCCACCTGCCTCTCAGGGCTGTTGTGAGCATAAAATGGAGGAGTGGAGAATGGTGTACCTCATCCTGAATTCCTTGCAGCAAGGATGGAATAGAAATGTAATAGGTAGATATGACTTCAGATTAAAAAAAAATCCCTGTGCTAAATAGCAAGTGGACATTCCAGTTTTCCAAGTATGGTTTCCCCTAATATGTTTCCCTGTTGACCTCCTCCATTTCCTTCATCTCTGCCCCCACCTCATCTCCTCCATCTTTTTTGTCTTCATTTCTCCCTCTGACACTCTCCTACATGCACACCCCGATGCTCACCTCCGTGACAGCTGGCCTTTGTGTCTGTTTGTTTTGCTTCATCTATATTATGGACTAATGACAGACTCCCTCTGTAATTTTTGAAATCAAAGCCTTTATTCAGAGCAAGACAAGGTCAACAGAGAACTTGAAGGCACCAGCAGTTTTGCCTTCTCTGCTTCAAAGCAAGTTAAAAGTGGCTCAACAGGATTGGGGGGGGGGGAGGCAGATTGGAAAAATGGATTTGTCAAGCCCTGGGAGAGCCAAGGTCAGTTTGGTGGCTTCCAGTCCCTCTCAGAATCTTCAGCAGATGGAAATGTTCTGGTGAACAGGGCAGAAGCTGAAAATGGTTGAATCTGGTAATAAGCAAAATAACTCTTGTTAAAAGGGGAGGGGGTAATTTCCCCCCTAAATTATAAAATACATCCAGTTTTATAGGATTGCCAGCTCCGGGTTGGGAAATACCTGGAGATTTTGTGGGGGGAGGTGGAGAGGGAGGAGAAAGAGGGTTAACTGAGCAATTCGTGTGCTATTCCAAGGGTGCTGGTTGTTACCCAGGAAGTGACTTTTGAACTCTATTGGCGAGGAAGGTGTTGTTTACACCCTGTCAGAACGGCTAAGGAGGAAATATTCTTAAATTGTGCCTAACAAAATGTTATGTTTTCCCTGGGTCTGTGTGAACAAACATGTGCCTGTATGGCGTTCTGGGTGGGGTACTCAGTTCCCAATGTGTGCAAGCCTGATTTGGATAAGAAAGTGGCTGCTATTTTCCTCATTGAGGAAACCTTTGTGTACCCATCAATATATGCGGAGTCCCCAACAAGGCAAATAGCTAGGGTTTCCAACCTCCAGGTGGGGCCTGGAGACCTGAAATTTCAACTGATCTCCAAGCTACAGAGATCAGTTTCCCTGGAGAAAATGGTGGCTTCCAAGGGTGGACTCCATGGCTCCACATCCCAGCTGAGCTCTCTCCCTGCCTTCTTCAGGCTCTTCCTCCAAATCTCCAGGAATTTCCCAAGCCAGAGTTGATACCCATGCATATAGAACCCCTCAGGGTCATTTCAAGGAAGGGAAATGCCATGGAGGAAGGTATAAGCCCCCCCTTGTGCCATGGTCCTGATTAGGGTTGCCAATCTCCAGGTGCCAGGTGAGGATCTCCCACTATTACAGCTGATCTCCAGGCAACAGAGATCAGTTCACCTGGAGAAAATTGCTGCATTGGAAGGTGGACTCTCTGGCATTATACCGAAGTCCCTCCCCTCTCCAAATCCCGGTCTCCTCTGGCTGCACCCCCAAAATCTCCAGGTGTTTCCCAACAGGGAACTGGCAACCCTAGTCCTGATCTAAATTGGACCTGCATGCTTTTGGAAATTGAGCTGCTAGCACAAGCACTCAACACATGTCGAATCATGCACTGGAGAAGACTTGAACACAGTGTGTGGAGAAGTAATGTGTAGTAGTCTCTTAGGAGCAACCCTCTGGCCCTTCCCAGCTCAGCCTGAGCTGGAAACTTCTGGAACAGTGGTCCTTCTGGCACCTACTTGCTCCTTCACAAAAGCCAGAGCCAGTCCTACTTATTTTCCACCATTGGATGAAGAGGTGTGTCAGAAGATCCCAGGAAGGAAGCATCATCTTTGTATCTGCAGAGTGAGGGGAAAGCAATGGCCAAAGGAAAGGAAGGTGAGGTTAAGCCACCTGTGAACAGGGAAGAGAGTGTTTAAAATTTACGTTTATCTGCCTAGTCAGCTATAGACCATCTTTTATGTATGTTTCTGGTTTCATGCCCCATCCACCATTTTGTGGCTTTCTTGCTAAACTGGCCACATTTTGGAGGCATCATCATGAAGACTTTTAAAAATCTGGTTTGGTTACTAGTGGTCAACGATAAGGGAAATGCTTTCTGGTGCTTCTATTTTTAAAGCAAGTTTTACGCTGGTTCTTTATTACAATCTTTTATGGGTCCATTTTATAAGGCTTGAAATGTGGCGGCTTGCTTTTTCTTTTCTTTTTGCATATTGCCTTGAGCTGTTGAGGCTGCCAGTGCAAAACTCCGCAAAAAGTGAAATGAAAATTATTGGGTTGGAATTCACCCTTGGATTCTGATTTTCAGTTCTGTGTTTCTTTCTTGGAAGGAAAGCAGCATGCTCCTTTGTCTGTACGCCCAGAGGGCTCTTGCTTTTCCAGCATAAGGAGGCAGAGAGGGGCTTCTTTACGAGAAGAAATGTGGCTTGTGTGGGAAGCAGAGAGCAGCAGTGAGGTCACAGCACAAGCAGTGGCTTCTTCACCCCACAGGTCAAGGACCTGGGAGATTTTTGGCACAGGCTTCCAGATCCCCTCTCATTAGCTTTTACTGCAATGCATTTGGGGATGGGAGGAGCGGGACTGATGGTGCTGTGGACTTTGATCTAAGCTCCTTCAAGCTCTTTTCTCCCCCCTTTTGCTTACATTAATGAGCTTTAGATGAGATTCATGATTCTCTCGCTGCTGTTTCAGCAGCCTTAGGCTTTCAGGGGCTAGGAGAAAAGGACGGGTGGAGAGGCAAGTGCTTTCCAGGGACAGAATGGTGGTGATATCTGGTGTGGAATGACTTGGACCTGACGCTTTTCTTCAGCTAAGCTCTGTGTCCCCCATCCCTGCCCTGGCCCTGTGTGCCTTGGCACTTCAAACAAGCTTCCTCATGTGTTCCTGAGAGCATCAAGCTCTGCCAGCGCTTGCCGAGGTGTGAGGCGACACTCCAGAGGTGCCAGAGACACACGTTTATTTCCATATGCTGTGCAAGATATTCCAGGGCTTGTCGGCAGTGAGGTTTTTTCCTGTGGGTGGGGGGTGGTGTCGTTGTTGTTCTTTTCCTCTTATTAGAACCAGAGAAGTGATGCACATGAAAGCAAAACACTGATATCATCCTTCTGCAGACAAGTACAGTGAAGGCAGGTGTTGCACATGCTTTTCATGTGCTTTTCTGTCAATGTGCTATTCTGCCCTGATAGTTTTCCTTGTGCTTCTGAAAGACCATGAATCCTGAGCTGAAAAGCATCTGGCCCTGCATTGCTGTAAACATTCCCGTCTTGTACCCATATACTGGGAATGCCAAATCATTATGTTTTTGCCTTTTTCTTTTTTTTTGAGAACAAAACCTGGCCTTTATTAGCCACTTATCCCTTGAGCACATCGCATTTCTGAGCACCTGTTCGTTGAAGGCTCCCTTAACAACACACACACATACCCCCAAAAAAGAGAGAATTAGGATCTAGCTCTTTAGGTTTATATGTACTTTTATGCTTCTGTATTTTGCTTGTTAATTTTAATGATTTTATGTTTTATAATTTTATCTTTGATGTCATGAACTGCCTCAGGCAGGTCTCTTAAGAGATGGCATATAAATGTTTTAAATAAAAAAAGAAACAGTTTGTAGCTCCACATGTTCCATCTATGATCCTGATGTCACCCTTCTCACCTGTAGTGTGGTGTATCTGGACACTTTCTTTCCCCAACGAGGGTATGTGTATGACAGGGTCAAGGAGGCAAATGGATAGGAAGAATATGTACAAGTTGAAAGGTGGCAAGCTTTGTCTGGAAGCAGACATTGTGTTGAAGGTACAATAACATTAAGCACTTTAAACTCTGGACTAATACCGTGTGATCCAGTCACTAGTGAGCATGTCTGGGGGGAAAATCTGGGCAGAAATTACTGTCTTTACTGTGGTGTTGAGCAAGCCATTACCTCAACCTCAGTTTCCTGTTCATAAAACAGGCATAACAGCTATCCATTTAATATGGATGTTGTGGGAATGAAGACAATGAAATATGTAAAATTAAAAGTGGTGTATGAATAACGCTAAAATGCAAAGAAGAGAAGTCTCGATCCCCTTACCCCATTTTATACATATTGCCTCCCAAGGCAAGGTATCACATTAATGAGAAAGGAAACTTGATGAGAGGTAATTACATACAATTCCCCACATTGCTAGAGTTAATGCTTTAAGAAGTAACTGTATGTAAGGAAAGAGGGTGGGGAAATAGAACATCGCACAGAAAATATCCTTGAATGTTTGTTCCAGATTTCAGATCTCTGTGGGAATTGCCCTTAATTATTAGTTGTGGATTTGCAATATCCTGTATTAGATATTCTCAGATATTTTAAGAATGTAAGGACAGCCCTGCTATATTAGACCAGTAGTCCATCTAGTCCAGCATCCTGTTTCACACAGTGGTCAACCACTATGTTTTACAATTCTATTTTAAGGAGGTAGAGTCAACATATGTGTGTGGAGGAAAGTTGTATTGCAGCAGCAAATTCCACCCCCAACCCATTGCGTACATATGGAAATACATATATAGATCCTCAGCACATACAACTTCTGCAGTGTTCCCTTTAAATCCCCCCCCAAGCAGAGCAGTTCACATCCTGAGCAGAATATAACTGCTGTAGTCTTAAAATGGGCAATGAGCAGTACAAGCCCTGGTGTGGCTTCAGATTGCTGCTGAGCGGGGCTTCCTGTGTTAATGAGCGGCCACTCACACACACAGCTTAGAGGGAACACTGCATACAAGCATATGTATGTAGGGTTTTCTCTGTGTGGTTGGCAGAAAGCAGAGTTCGTAGTTGCACAGAGAGAGCTAAACATGCTTAGATTCATTATTTGGGGCCAGAGCCTGCTGCCATGATGCTGCTTCCTGCTGTCCCGGGGTGCATTTTACCCTCCCTCTCAAGAACATTGGAAAACTGCTGTTACCTGTGTTGTCCTGCATTTGATGTGGTGAAGAGTCTGATTAGCTGCTCTGGTATGATGGTTTGGAGAGGGTGACTGGTGCTGAAACGCCAGGATTTAGAACAGGCTGTGCAGAAAGCATAACCTGAAGTGGAGCATTATGTAGAAGTGCTTTAATAGGGAGTTCAGACATGGGGCTACTGGGTGGGCCAGGCAGGATGTTAAAGAGGCCATTGTTATAGATTGTGGGGAGCGGTTCAGACAATGGGGAGAAAAATGGTTATGGAGAAAACAAAAGGGGAGGGAAGAGATGCATTATAGAGGCTATAAGGAAAGCACTGGGGGACAGGGTTGTATGGGAATGTTAAATTGAGTAATTGAGGGAGAAGGGGGAAGCCATCGTTAACAACCACATCTAAAATATTTTTTAAATTGCTTCGAATTGTGGAAAGAATTGGTGAAGTTACTAGAAAAGAGGGAGGCATTCTCCACCAGACTACAATATAGATTATGCTTCCTCTTGACATTATGGGGCTTAGGAGCTGAGGAAAGTACAGGGGCAGTTTCATGGGGAGTGAATGAAAAACGTGGACCCAAAGCATTCTAAGATAAAGACGCTGCTTCAGTGACTGGCAAACCATGACAAAGGGGTTTCAAGGCCAAGTTCAGTGTTATCCAATGCACGTCTACTTAGAAGTAAGTCCCATTATGTTCAATGGAGCTCACTTTCATGCATGGACAGAATCACAGCCATTATCTGTTGGACGGCTTTGTGTTGGTGTTTGCCATCTCTCAGGGTAGCGGGATTCTTGGTGTCCAATTGATGTACTGATGCCAGATGAGGACAGGTCAACGTAAAATAAGGTTGTCTTATATAAAACAGGATAAATCATCTTGCCCACTTGTTAACTGCTCAGGGCCAAAACAGATGTGAAGACCACCAGATGTGAACATAAGAACATAAGAGATGCCAATGTTGGATCAGGCCAAAGGCCCATCCAGTCCAACACTCTGTATCACACAGTGGCCAGAAATACCAGTGCCATCAGGAGGTCCACCAGTGGGGCCATGTGAAATTTAACTGCCCCAAACCACTGTGTGTGGAGGGGTGGGTGTGGGTAATCTGATTAGGGCCACAATGCCGGGGAAACAGTGGCTAAGATCCAGGAGGGGGGAAAAGGCTGGCACAGTCCAAAGAAGAAGATGCCGTAAGGTTGCCTCCATGCTTGAGAGGAGTTGGATGGAGTGTAAAAACTGGGTCTCAGTTAATTACTCTCAGCATGCCATAATTAAGGATATGTCTGCCTATCAATCTCCAATTTTGACATATTAATTTCCTTCACTTTGTTTCCCCCCCAAATTAAACCCAAACAAACGGTAACCATTCATTATGCTGTATGCTAATTTACCGCTCACCCTCTACCTATATGTATGGACTGGTAATTTCCACTTCATCGTATCTGAAGAAGTATGTGTGCACATGAAAGCTTATACCTTGAATAAAATTTTGTTGGTCTTAAAGGTGCCACTGAACTCAAACTTTGTCCAACACACAACTACCCATGTGACTCTAGGGATCCAAACACTGACCCCCCCTCCCCTCCCTTCCCTTAGCATCACATCTCTTTTGGCCTTCAGAAAACAAAGCAGTTTGCAGTATTATCTCACACAGGGTATCAATGAGAGCTGGGAAGAGGCCACAGGACATGGGGACAGTGATTCCAGAGACAAGGAGGCGGAGGGAAGTGTGCAGCATAGACAGTGGCCTGAGAAAGAGCAACTGAGAGGAAGGATAGGCAGAAAAGGCTGGAGGAAAAGGACAGACCAAACTGAGAGAAGCTGAAGGGACTCAGCTTTACAGCACTGGAAAACAGAACCTAATAATTGGATGAAAATATGACGATAAAAAGAGGAGTGAGAAAGAGAATGGCCCTGGAGTAAAACCAGGGCTTTTTGTAGAAAAAGCCCAGCAGGAACCCATTAGCATAATAGGCCACACCCAACAGCAAAACCCATTAGCTCATTAGGCCACACCGCCATGTTACCAGAAGTGTGGTCATACAGCCACACTCACCTTTCCCTTCTTATTCTGTTTACCTTGTTTGTTGTCAAAACCCAGGGCTTTTTTTTGTAACAGGAACTCCTTTGCATGTTAGGCCACACACCCCTAATGTAGCCAATACTAATGAGTTCCTGCTGTTGGGTGTGGCCTATTATGCTAATGAGCTCCTGCTGGGCGTGGCCAACTCGGGAGCCAGCCGGAACTCCGTTCCTGTGTGTTCCTGCCCAAAAAGAGCCCTGAAAACTATATATAGGGTTCAGGGACAACACAGGCTGTGCGTTATTGGCCTCAAGGAAGATGGCAGTAAGTGAGGGGATCATGAGAGCTAGTGGATGGACTTGGTGTGATAATAACTATTATGAAACAAATAAATATAAACAGGGTTGTGTGGAGTATAGATCCTGTTAGGTGAATTCTGCCAATTATGGCTTCTACTGTCACTGCAGCATTGGGAGACAGCATCCTTAAGGGAACAAAGAGTGCTAAGCAGCAGTGGTGCTCTGTGTTTTGGAGGGAGAGCCATATTGATTTGAACTAACCGGCCAGTTCTTTGACTTCAGGCTTCTAATAGATGTCTAAAACATACATTCTCAACGTTTGTGAGCCTTTGCCAGTTAGGGGAGGATTGGGAAACTGTTGAAATTTCCTGTGGTCAATTCAGTCAAAGTAAATACTGACAGCTCAACCTGTCACATTCAGTTTTGTCCCTCCAGAGGCCTGCAAGCTATAAGAAAGGAGTGGAAGAAGGGTAGAAGAAATCTTCACATTATGGCAGACAGAAGAACTGGGTTGTATAAGGGAGTCATGGAGCTGTTTGTGGCTCCCCTAGAAACTGTAATTCCTGAGAGAGGATGACCCTACAGGTTGAGAAACTGGGCATCGGATGTGAAGCTGGAATAGAAACTGTGAGAGAGAAGGGATGGGCGTGGCAGCGATTTACCACTTTCTAATTTTCCTTCAAGGCTGTACAGCCATAGAGACAGCAGACTAAAAGGCCCAGCTGCCTTTCTGCTTATGAGGCAGAAGCTGGGGTCTGTGGGGTGCAGGTCGGCCCTGAGACAGTGAAGCTTCCCCATGCAGTTTAATAATTTAGCCACATAGCCATTTGCGCTTCCTTAACCCAAAGCACCCGTTTCTTTCAGTCGATGTTGCCCTTTGCAGTGTCCCTCTCCCTGAAGGGGATTTGCATGTGTGACCGGGGGGGGGGGGGCAGCTTGTTTATTTTTAACATTGTGCATTATTATCTCTGTTATTAAGGCAACCTCTGCTTCACATGCTAATTAAGATTCAAGGATGTTAATTTAATCGGGAATTTGGGCAGAGACCACACAGAATCAGATGGATTAAGTTAACCTTGTGGACTATTTAATGTGTCTCCTAGAGGGACACTTTGGAGTAATGAGAATCCATCTTGAATGGCAATCAGGGACTCACTCCTGTGAAGAGGAGGCCCAAAAATAGCAGGGCAGGCAGTTTTGAATACATGGGCAGAACTGTGGTTAGAAACTCTGGCTAGGAATAGTTGGGTGGGTGAAAAGAGGGCCAAAGTGTGAACGACAGAGCTGGGAGGGTTTGAGGTGTGCCAACTAAAATGAATTAAAGAAACGAAGGCTTCTGGTAGGAAACAAAACGCGTGGGATGTAGCAGTACATTGAGAAGCAGGTTGCCAGGCTGCTGAGTGTAACAAGCTGTAGTTCTGATCTTTGTGGCTCAGATGAAACGAATGGCAGTGTTTCTGAATGATTGCGGATGCACCTTCAATATGACTTAAACACCCTGGTCAGGCAGCCACCGGCAATTGGAAGAGGTGATTCCTCTCCATCCAGGCTGAAGGGAGTAGATGGTTATATTTGTGAAAAGAGACTAACAGGGAAAACCAGACTGTACTTGGAGTTGGCTGAAATATCTTTGAGGTTCAGGACCTCTTTCTGTGGGGATCAGATGTGGAGTAGCAGATCTGCCGCTCTGTAGTAGGGCATCTCTCCCTCTCTCTGTGCTCTACTTGCATATTTGTAAATAAAACAAATATTGCAGAATTGCCATAGGCCTCCCGTGCTGTCTCCTCTAAAGTTACCTGACTTGGTAACTTCTCACTGATTGAAGAGGCAGGATATGTATAACACTAAGGCTCTGCCGTCAAGCTGCTGCCTCTCTTAGTTTTGTCAGGTATCCTATCTCACTAGACAGTGTGGTGTAGTTGTTAAGAGCGTCAGACTCTAATCTGGAGAACCGAGTTTGATTCCCCACTCATCCACATGAAGCCTGCTGGGTGACCTTGGGCCAGTCACATTTCTCTCAGCCCTCAGCCCCACCTATCTCACAAGGTGCTTGTTGTGGGGAGAGGAAGGTGATTGTAAGCTGCTTTTGACTCCTTATGGTAGAGAAATCAGGGTATAAAAACTTGCTCTTCTTCTAATCATGGGTGCATTTTTCAGAATTTGTCCAAAAACTTCATCTTGCTCAGAAAGGTGGAACTCAGGTTCCAAATTTTTAAAACGGATTGTATTTTCTGTGTTTGTACCTGGCACTGTTTATAGCTGGCTGACAGCACTTTGAAGCACACCATGCTCAGACAAAGAGATTTGCCGAAGGCCACTGAAGGGAGCTTTCAGTTTGATTCAAATACACATCTAAACCCAGCATTCTCAGTAATGCATGACAACTGTTCTTTTGCTGCTAAATAATAATTTTAACATGAGACGAATGTACATATTTTGTGTACATGGGGTTCCAGGTTCTGTTTGCCAGCATTTTCCATTAAAGAGCTGCTGGTAGTAAGAATGGGAAAGACCATTGTCTGACCATACATTGCCACTGTCAGTCAGAGTAAACAATACCGGGATTAGATTCAGGTGGGTAGCCATGTTGGTCTGAAGCAATAGAAAAAAGTTTGAGTCCAGTGGCACCTTTGAGACCAACAAAATTTAATTCTGGGTATAAGCTTTTGTGTGCATGTCCACTTCTTCAGATCTGATGAAGTGTGCATGCACATGGAAGCTTATACCCAGGGTTAAACTTTGTTGTTCTTAAAGATGCCACTGGACTCAAAATTTGTTCTAATACTGGGATTAGGTGGACAGAGGCCTGACTGAAAATTAAGGAGTTTCACATATTGAGATGCAGGATGTGAAGAAATGCATTTTTATTTGCAGGTTTGAAATTAGCAGAACCTTCACTCTGAGTTTTAAAAGGTTGTTTTCCTCTCTGGGCAGAGAACAGGCAGGAAGAGGGGAAGTCAGTTCAATTGCTTTCCAGCCTTACCTCAGCCCACCTTCATACAAATGCTAATAGGTCTAGACAATGGAACGGTCAAGCTCCCCCCCCCCACTTCAAGCAGGAAACAGAGACTTGGAGATGTTAAATACTACAGAGACTTCAGGAAGGAATTGCTGAAGAATCTCTAGGAAAAGCTTCTTTGATCCAGCCTGACCTGGTCAGTGGGTGGGGAAAGGAGGTGATAAAACTCCTGCAAGCTAGGAAGAAGGGCTCTTTGG
Source organism: Gekko japonicus (assembly GCF_001447785.1). Classification (NCBI taxonomy): domain Eukaryota; kingdom Metazoa; phylum Chordata; class Lepidosauria; order Squamata; family Gekkonidae; genus Gekko; species Gekko japonicus. The sequence continues at coordinate 399,267 of NW_015162489.1, read as the reverse complement.
TGCTGAGTCCATCAGAGTAGACTTAACTGAGGTCTGGAGGAGGCAGCGATTAACCATGTGCTGGCCTGAAGAGTTGGAGGAAGTTGCAAGGTATTGCGAACTCTGTAGAGATCTATAACATCCTAAACTTAGTCCCATATTTTAACATCTGATAGATGTACAGAGAGAGGGACCAAGGAATTGCATTTTACCAATTTCTTTTGAATTCCTTGCACAATCTGGAGCTGTGCTAGAAGTATGATTGTGAATATTTTCTTTTTAATAAATACTTTATAACTTCATAGAATGTTAGAGTTGGAAGGGACCTTGCAGGTCACCTATTCCAACCCCCTGCACTCTGCAGGAGCATAGCTGAAAGATAGCCCTTCATACCTACAACATACCTGAAAGATGGTCATCCAGACTCCGCTTGAAAACGTCCAGCGAAGGAGCATCCACCACCTCCCGAGGCAGACTGTTCCACTGCTCAACTACTCTTACAGTTAGGAGGGTTCTCCTGATATTTAGCTGGTAACGACTCCCTTGTAATTTCCACCCATTAGATCTAGTCTTGCAATCTGGAGCAAGAGAGAATAGATCTGCTCCATCTTCTACATGACAGCCCTTCAAATACTTGAAGACTGCAATCATGTCCCCTCTAAGCCTTCTCTTTCCCAGGCTAAACATACCCAACTCTTTCAGCCTTTCCTCATAAGACTTGGATTCCAACCCTCTCACCATCCTGGTTGCCCTCTTCTGGACACGCTCGAGCTTGTCAATATCCTTCCTAAAGTGTGGTGCCCAAAACTGGACAACGTCCGATGCTGGTAGTGGTTCTCTGTACCACATAGACCTCTGTTGGCAGAGTTTAAACATGCAGAGGAATGGAGCACCAACTGTTTAAAGAAAATAACTCATTTATTAAAGAAGAAATAAACTCTGATGGAACAGAGGAGAGGGAGAGAGGCTTAACTGACTAACTATTGTGAGAGACAGGAATGAAGGGGGAGCAGGAAGTTTCCAAAGATCCAGTCAGGAGACAGGAAGGACATAATTTGAAACTATGGAAGTCTGTAATCTAGCTATGCTAACTAGCAGTCCTTCAGCTGTCCCTTATAGGCTATCATTCAGATCTTCTTCTTGTAGGTGCACTATAGACCTCATGTATTCCAACAACCTCCACCATCTTGGACATGCTATTTTAAAAGGAGAGCCGGGGGAAGGCATTCAGTTGGCAAGTAGCTCTTCCTCCGGGGGTGCACAAGGCAGTAAATGGTCCCTGTGGTGACCAGGCACTGGTCAGTGGGAGACACAGAGGCAAGGCCTCAGAACATGAAAGGGGAAGCTGGGAGTCTTGATCCTCCCAATGGGCAGTTCCTCACAAAGGTCAGGTGGTGGCGACATGTTACCAAAGAGAGAAAGAAAAGCCTCTCCAGGTGTTGGGAAAACTTTGGAGGGCAGGGTGGAATAGGGCTGGCAGGCCAGAGTGGGCCCGTTTCACCGTTAATGAGGTGCAGGAGTTAAGCAAATGAAACTTCCCTTATCGTGCATTGGGGATCCTTGGTCAGATCCCCTGATGTCAACTTTTGCCTTAAGAACCAGCCAGCGGAGAATCAGAATTCAGTTGGTGCTCTGGTGCTGATAAAAGGCTTTTGTTTAAAATCTTTCTTCCCATGTTGTTTTCCCAATTGATGTCATCCCACCACCTTGACTTCTAATAGCACTGATGGGGGGTGGGGGAGAGAGATGCCCTCTCCATGCCTGTTTTCTCTCCTTACCTGGCTAATGGCAGCCAGTTTTGAATTTGAAACTAGCACAAGAGGAAAGAATTAAACTTCTCTGTCCTCAGTACCCCAGGCCTGATCTACCTCTCCTTCCCACAGCTGTTGTTAAGACTGCATTTACATTGGGCAGATCTGATCACAGATCCTCCCCGTAACATGGAGTCTGGACTAAAGTTGAAAGGGCTGCAGTGTTGAATAGCCCTAAAGCAAAACAGCTGGTAGTGTTAGAGGTCAGCCTTGGAAAAACAACCGATTGAGCCATGTGTGAATATTAACCGAAAAGGAGTTGCTGTTTTCCTGGTCAGCCTGTCAAATGGATGAAATATTTGTAGAGTTTATATTTATGTCAAGCTTAAAGAAGTAGGCCTCTTGCAATGGATTCTGGGGTCATTCCCTCTGAAGGGGGGGGGAATTTATGGGATCCTTTTAAAATGCCTCTTATTTTAAAAGATCAGACCTCATTCAAGAATATTATAACCTAACAAAACACGAGTACATGTGATTTCAGGTACCATACTTTAAGAAGACCTGCTGTGTGTTTGGTTTTTTTTTTAAAAAAACAATGTGGTAACTATTAGAAGAAGAGGAAGGAGAGATTTCTAGGAACCTTGAAATGGAGTCTGGGTCCTGATCGTGGAAGGAGGGCAAGAACGGGGACTGCATTCTTGTATGCCTTGTAATGTACTAAGCAAAGACAATTTCCCCAAATAACTGAATAAATCATTCTAAAAGGAAGCCTGTAGAATCCCATTAAGAGTCTGAGGTCAGAGGATGAATCCTAACCCTGCTGGGATCTGTCTGCAGAAGAATCCTTATTTGAGCTCCTTGTGCAATCTGTTCTGATACTTTAAGCAATACATTTTAAACTTGGAGGGACCCCCCCCCCCCATTGCATCAGTGCTGGAATTGATGAGGTCATTGGCTGGACACACCTCCAGAGTCACTCCTTCATTTCAGTGGGAAGGGAAGCACGTATATGTTCAGAGGATTTGTCCTTCTGCCTTCCTACAGCTACAGTTATCTCCAAGGGTGCTTCTGGTTGAGGCCATTGTCCATTTATAAAGGTTAATGACATGTATCCAGATTTAACACTTGTTGAGTAGTGCTGTGGCTGAGCTAAAAACAATACTATTATTTGTTTAAAAAAACCTAAGAAATCTCCCCCATGAACCAGTTTACTAGCCCCCCCCCCCCCCCGGGAACATACATTTGTGTGAAGTACGATCAAGTGGTCTGATTATAACTCCCTTGGGAAAGGTTAAGAAAAATAATATAGTTAATTGGTGTTGGTTAGATTGGCCTGAATCATGTGAGAAGTCTTTGAGAAAAGTGGCTAACCACACAGAGAGGTCCCCACACACAATTCACATGCCTTGTGGCAACCACATGTCAAGGTAACATGTCACATGAGCAGGAGTTACATCAGGGGTCCTTTTGTGTATTGAAGAGGCAGGAGACGATGGTCAAACGAAAGAAGGCTTATTCAAAGCATTGCTCAGCTCCGGACTGGACAGGACTGCATAGAGCGGCACTCCAACTTATACGATTTCATAGTGAACTATATACATTGTAACAGTAAACACGGGGTCTCATTGGACCTAAGCAGAGTTCTACGATTGGTTACCCTGGGTGGCTTCAGGACCAGTGGATGGTCTTTATTAGACAGCCAATCATAATGCGAGAACTAGGATACCAGAGAAACTTCAAACATCATAGAACAGCATAGAATCAAACCCAATACACAATGGATCCCAACCCTATTCAGCCTGTGGCACTGTTTCAATTTTGAGAAATGGTCATGGCTGTCACCACAAAATGGCTTCCATCAGGGCACAGCCGATGACAAAATGACTGCCCTTACAAAATCAATACCCACTGCAGCAAGCAAGCAACATTGCTTCCTTCTACTCCCCCCACGTCTTTCTCCTTCATTGGAGCCAAACATGCTAGGCTGCAGAGAATGAGTCTCATTACAGTTGCCTGTGTTTCATGAAAGTATGAAAGTATGGCTAGTTTACATGCAGTTGTCCCAAACTCTCTCTCCCCAGATGAAAACCTCAAATGCAGACAAGCAAACAAAAATGGAGCAGAAAAGAACAATAAGTAGGTAGCTAGCAGCCCTCCCTTGGATATTCCTTCTCTCTCTGTGTGTATGTCCAGCTCCCTTCCCAGGAAGTCTGAGGGTTGCCAGGTCACCCCTTGCCACTGGTGGGGGATGGGGGGGGTTAGGGTTGACAGATCCAAGTTGGGAAACTCCTGGAGATTTGGGGATGGAGCTTGGGAAGGACAGGGACCTCAGTGGGGTATAATGCCACATAGTCCACCCTCCAAAGCAGCCATTTTCTCCAGGGAAACTGATCTCTGTAGTGTGCAGGTGAGCTGGAATTCTGGGGGATCCCCATCCCCCCTGGAGGCTGGCATCGCTAAGTGAGAGAGACCCACCTTAGCACAGGTAATAAGTTTACAGTTTGGGCAACTGAAGTTGTGTAAAGACAAAGGTTCAATTCTTGGTTGCCTCTTCCCTTCCTCAGAAGGACTGAGTCTAGAAGCCCCTTCCATGAGGCAAGGAGGACGCAACAGTGATGTGAGTTGTGAACTCATACCACCCTGAAGAGTCAGTGCGCCAAAGTGAGAGGAAAGAAAGAAGCTGCAGGCAACATGTAGTGGTTGCTTGCCAGACATGGTCAGCTAGAGGACAATAGAAGGCTGAGTGAGGGGGTGCTACTATTTGGAGAAGAAGGCAGCTGGGTAGGGAGGAAGAGGGACAGTGAGGAGATAAGGAAACCTACGGTAGTGGATCTAATGGGGCAACTGGAACTGGGATCCCTGTAAGGACCCCCCAAGAAATTGTGGTGGTCTCCTCTTTCTCCTTTTCCCCTCCTCTCAAGACTACCTGACCCTTCAGCCCAGCCCTTTAAGTAGTCCTGATGTAGCTCGGCAGAGTTGCCTGATAGTTACTGTGCCACACTTCATACCTGTCATGGCTGATGACGAAGTGGCTGGAAGACATTGGCAGTCACCATGGAGATTGCTGGACCACATACCAGAAGAGAGGTTCTCATGACGGCATCACATCTTTTCCTGTTTAGAACCAGTGTGATGTAGTGGCTAGAATGTCAGACCTGCACGGTGAGATCAGAATTCACATTCCCCCTCAGCTACAAAGCCTAGGGTTGCCATTCCCCAGTTGAGGGCGGGGGATTGCCCGGTTTTGTGGGCTCCTGCTGGCCGGCGGGAGGAAATCCCCCCCAGCAACGTTGTGTGATGTGCCTACATCACCCGGAAGTGAAATGGGCATGCTGGGAGTGACACTCTGGTTTTTGGGTACAACTCTAAGAGCAATAGTTTTGCCAGAGTGTTGCCCCCAAAACTAGAGTGTCGCCCCCAATGTGCCTACATCAGTTCCGGGTGATGTAGGCACGTTGCACAATGTCACTAATGGTGATGTTGGCATGTCGGGGGTGACGCATCCGGCTCCTGAAACGCCCCCCCTTCCCCACCAGCATCTCTAACAGACCTGGCAACCCTAACAGAGCCCCTGAGTGACCTTGAGCCAGTTGTTATCTTATGAGGACTTAACTATATGGTATGTTATAGTTGCATCATCCTTAGGTCCTGGTAATCAGACACACACTTCAAGTTTCAGGCTTGGAACTAAACTGCTAAATGTGGGGCTTCCAATTTGGATTGGGATTACATGTATAGAAGGGCTTAACTCTCCCACTGCCATTTTCTTGATCTGAAACAGCTTTGGGTGATGCTTTTCATTCCACCGGGGAAACCAGAGGCTGTGTGCACGTTGCCTCACTTGGGCAAATAGAGTCGCCTCGGGGCCATTTTATGTCAGAAAAGGGCACTGTAGGGGAGGCTTAAGCCCTCCTTTCTGTGTGTGCTGTCATCCCAAACCCATCCAAGGAACTTGCAGGACATGTCCAATTGCCAGGCCGCAGGGCACGATTTGAGGAAAATGTAGACTTGATTCCAGCAATGCACAAATAGAAACCTAAATGGACTTAAAACAGTTCCTCTTGTACATGATCTTGTGGAACACCTAGCACTTTCCCATATACTGTAGTGCCAAGATATTGGATGCACAAGATCTTGTAAAAGCGGAAACACGAGTGGGGGTACAAGAAGTCTGACTTGGTGCAAGTGGCTACCATAGTCCTTTTCTTGCATTCTTGGTTGTGCAAGAGATCTAGCACAAGTGGAAATGTTGTGCTGGATGAGTAGGCCTCAGTCTGGCCTGCTTTACATGGCTGTCATGTGGATTCATTGATTCACTGGGGGCAGAGAACCTGATGTGTGCCATCCTTAAATGCCTTGGAGAAAGAGTGGGATAAGTACATTAAGTTGTGCCATTGGCTAATAGTGAGCTAGCAGAAAGTATACATGCATGTGCCCTCTAATCAGCTGATTTGTCTACCAACATGAGGGATGAAGATAGGTCAAACGCTTTTTGGCTCTTTTTTCAAGGTGAAAATTATTGCCAACTAGCTAGAAATATTCTTGGTGCTAGCCAAAATGTCATCCTCTTGGCTTGTTGCAGAACTGCAGGATGCAAATCTGGAAAAGATTGGTTGGTGTTTTTGTTGTTCGCATATGTGCTTGTATGCATTATCCTAGTACACTCACGTGCATTAAAGTGCTGCAAGACAGGTGTGTTCAACAATGTCTGCTCTGGAGCGGGATGGATGCACGCACATTACATGCATTGTATTGTCATGTGGTGATCGTTTCTGATAAGTGGTCTTCTGTCTCCCTGAGTTGGCGAAAAAGGGCCATTTTGGGGGAAGCCAGAGCCTCAAATTAGCTCCCAGCTGACCCAATGCCCAGATCATTCAAGGAAGCAGACCCTGTTGTGTTTCCTACCTGGACAGTTTTGGAGGTCTGTGTTAAGTGGTTAAGGAAGGGGTGTGTATGTATGAGTGAGTGATATGAGGCCTAAGCTTTGCTCAGTCAACTCTCACCATCTGTAAATGGTGTTTATCTCCCCAAATCCAGAGGAGTTAGCCGTGTTAGTCTGTTGCTGCAAAATAGTAAAAAGCCCAGTAGCACCTTTAAGACAACAAACTTTATTGTAGCAAAAGCTTTCGAGAAACACAGTTCTCTTCATCAGATACCCTCCACACATCTGAAGAAGAGAACTGTGTTTCTCAAAAGCTTATGCTACAATAAAGTTTGTTAGTCTTAAAGGTGCTACTGGGCTTTTTACTATTATCCCCCAAAAGAAGTTTCTTCCAAATATGTTCTCCCTCTGCTGAATCCATCTTGTACATAGGAGAAAAGGACAAATCCATCTTGTACTAGCCTGTTATTCCTCTTACTCTCCCCCATTTCTGAATTCCTGTTCTATATGTGTGTTTCGTAATTAACACTTGTACTGTTGTTGATAAAGAAGAAGAAAAGCATCATCCCCCCCCTGAAAAATGGGGACAAAAGTCCCCTATTGGAATTTGTAAAGGTCCAAGGGGTATTTTTTTACCTCATGATGGGAAACAGATGACACATATCGTCGAAATTCTCTCTGCAGTGCAAATCTTGCTCTCTTGTCAATCAGAATATGCTGCTCATGCTCAGAGGTACCTTGCCTTTTGGACGGGGGGAGGGGTGGTCAGAGGAAGGGCACCATTGCATAGGCTCAGAGGTGCTGAGTCAGCAGACAAGAAAGTTGCCAGAATGAATGTAGTGATTTTCTGTCACTGAGTGTTGCTTTAGCCTGAATAAAACCACAGTTATTAATGTTCTCATCTGTCCTCAAAATGTTGATGTTTTTAATGTGGTTCAAGTACCTAGAGCTAATGGTCAGTTTGCAAAATTGGTCAGTTTGCATCAATTGCCATTAATACTTCTGCTCCCTGACACCACTGAGAATTTGCTAGGCGTGGTAGAGAAGACAGACATCTCATGGGATTTGCCATTGGGCTTAAAGTCAGGTTCACAAAACACAGAGCTTGACAAAGGAGAAGCAAGGATGTGGTGTGAGGAAATGTTCACTAGACAAAATCACAAATGGCACTTTATTTGTTGGGAGTTCCCTTCTCCATAAATTAAATGGAAAACCTACATGCACTAGAATAGACATTTGATTTCAAAATCTCTCTCTCTGCTGTTTTTCCCCATGTCACATTCAAAAGTAATGTATTCCCAAAAAAAATGTGCTGCTATTCCTTTTCAATATGAGTTTCAATAAGAGGTTTCAGACGGACTCTGTGGAAGAAATGGTTTTGATTGGGGGGTGAAAGGAGGTGAGATAGTCAACTAGACATGCAAGGTGACGATAGGGGACATCATTGCATCAGGAATATCACAGGAGAAAAGGACAAAGGCAAGAGTGAGAGAAATGGACAAAAAAGGGAACTGCATTGGAACTGACTGGTGCAAGAGAGGAACTAAGTAAAATTGCTGTTGGTTTTTTTCTTCTGATTTTGCTCCTGTGCTTTTAACAGAAGCCCCGCATTTTGTAGTTTAGCAGGTGAAGCTTTTCCATCTATATATATAAAAAAGAAAGTCCCCTCACCGTAAAATCAACGCCCAGGCCAAACTGCTGGACCTAGAGACACCAAATTCGGGGAGAGCGCTCCTACCGTAGCATAGGTGCTCGCTAAGAAGGGATTTTTAGAAATGCGACCCCTAAGGGGGTCAAAAGGGGTAAATGTGCTCCCCCATTGATTCCTATGCGGCTGCCAGGCTGCTGCCTCCTTGCATCCCCACTCTCTGATTGGTCAGCTGCAGAGCTCAGTGTTCTGAGATTAAAAAAACAGTTACAGGGGACAACAGAGAGCTAATGACAGTTGAGGAAATCAGGAGTGGCCAATTGTCTGGGAGGTGAAACAAAGCTGCTGGCCCAGCCTCCCTGTGGCTTCAAACATGCTACCCCCTCCTACACCTGACAGGCAGTTGTCTATCAGGTGCAGCAGCAGTTGCAGGGTGCTTAAAGCCAGGAGAGAGCCTGCCCCAGCAGTAATTAGGGTTCCCAAGTTGAAAATACTCACCGGTGGGGGAGCCTTGGCTGGCTCCGGGAGCCATCCCCGGATGCGCGCGCCGCCAGCACGTCACAGGAAGTGATGTGCAACATCGACCACATTGAGGGCGTGGCCACAATTGTGAAAAGGAAAACCATAGAGTTTTCCCTCCCCAGTCCAGGCCACGCCCCCAACGTGGTCGACGTGCACCTGTGACGCTGTGCTTCGGGGGCCAGAGTTCCCCCTAGGGCCTGATTCCGTGGCGGCGGAAATCGGGCTTCCAAAGCGGGGGTTTACCCGCCCCCCGCCCCCACTTGGCAGCCTTAGCAGTAATGCCTTAGTGATCCTGCCAGCCTCACCTCCACAGTAGTTTCTAATACTCCTCCCCCCTCCCCCTCCTACACTGGACATGCAACTGCCTGTCAGGTGTAGGAGAGGAAGTGGAATGCTTACAGCCACTGGGGAGGTTTGCTCAGCAAAATTACCTTCGTCCTGCTGCTGGCCCAGCCTCCCTGATGCCTTTAAACATGATCCTCCCCAACACCAGACAGGTGGGTGTCTGTCAGGTGTAGGAGCAGGACCAGGGTACTTTAATCCATCAGGGACGCTGCCCCAGCAAGATCACCTTAGTGGTGATGCTGGCCCAGCCTCTCTGATGGCTTCCAACACACTCCCCCCACCACCTACACCTAACAGGCAGTTGTCTGTCAGGTGCAGCACTGGTTGCAGGGTGCTTAAAGCCATGAGGGAGCCCGCCCCAGCAGTCTACAGAGAGGTCCTTCAGTAGAGAGAGAAAAAGTATGTATGCCTCACTTCATTTTTTACACTACAGTCTTCTCCATTAGAATTCCTGCAACAAATGTTACATTTAAAACTTTACATCATCAGTATTATAACTGGATTTACGGAAGTTAAATACCGTAGCGAAGTACGGGTAGCAGGCTAGTATATGATAACAAACTGATGGGATAAGTTTCAGTTGTGGAGGCATTCTCCAAGGCAACAAGAGCCTCCGCATGGGTAGTTTTTCCTGCACTTTCCTTGCCCAGATCCTGACAGCCTCCATTTCCCTTCCATGCCGCAGGGGGTTTTCAGAGGCTTTTTCAAAAATTGATAATTTATATATCATCATAGTCAATTACAACTTTAATTACATTTAGTAATTGATATATTGTCTAGCTTAAAATTGCCCTGAGCTGGTCGCCCAGTCTAGCCCAGTCTCATGAGATCTTGGAAGCTAAGTAAGGTCAACCGTGGTTAGTACTTGGATGGGAGACCACCACGGAAGTCCAGGTGACCAAGTACTCCCCCAGCTACTCCTGTGCCTTTAATATCACTTTGATTACACAGAGATCAGCATTCATAGTGATAATAAGCATAACTCTCTGCTAATGTCAATATATCAAGCGGGTGCAGAAGGCAGAGAAGCACAGTCAAGGAAAAGGGTGGCAGCTGTTGGGAAAGGAATACATAAAGCTACAGAGATGTGGTTTTAAAGTATGCTCCAGGGAACTGTGGGTTTCTTCTGTTTAAACTCTTTTGTGAGATTGGTCATCTGCATCCTCGAAAGCCATCTTGTTCATCCCTATGGCTCTTGTTCTGTCGTTATGGACACCGCTCAGCAACCATTGTATTGCGCCTATACTGAGTAAATTATCAGCTGTCTGTCAAGTCTCGTGTGATCTCATTTTTCCTGGCAGACAGCAGCCCAGAAATAACACGTTCTGTTGCCAAATTCTTAGTAATTGTGGTTTCTTTATGCCATTTACTGACATGGGTTTTGATTCGCCATGCTATATTTTAACATTACTGCTTTATATCCTATCTTGTATTTGTATTGACTTTGCTCAAGACCTTTGGTCAGACGAGTGTAATAATAAAGGAAAAGTTTCACATCCTGTATGTGATTTTATTAATTTTTCTGGATCTCCTTTCAAGATAAGAGATTTTTCTAGCTATGAAGATAAGCATTGTGAAGTGACACGTCCTTCCCAAAGAAAAACTGTTTTTAATTTATTTTTAGGATCAGAAATATACATTAAGAAGTGGGGGCCCACAATACTCACAGAGGGAATCTCATCTCCCCCTCCCACTTTCTCACTGGGCCAGTGCAGCCCCTGGGCTCCCCTGTAGCTGCCAGACCCACCACCGCCCCCTCCCACTGCTCTGGGCGGCTTGTCCAGAACTACTCTGGGTGGGCTCACCAAGAACGGGGTGGGTGGGAAGGAAGCCTTGGAGAGTCCACCCCCCTCCCAGCGGCCCCAAGCAGCTCCTGATGTCTGCCGTGGTGGCCGAGCCTCAAGCGGTGCCCGGCACCTAGTCATTGCCGTAGCCGGACTCTAGAGTTTTGCTTCTGCCACTGCTGCAGAAGCAAAGTAAATGTGTTGTCTGTGCATGCGTGTACAGACAATGCTTTTTTATTTTTTAATTTTTTAAAAATTCTACTTAGGGGAAGATGTAAACATTTCAGATTTTCCTGCAAACCTGGGGAATGCCCCAAGCTTGCTGTAAAATCTGTTGAGTCCCTGTGTGGCTCCAGTCCACAGATTTAGCTGTTTGCAGATGAGGGCCACACATGGCTAATAGTATATAGATTGAACATGAATGGTTGGTATAATGATCATTATATCCACTGACACTGCATGCATGGAAGCTTGCGAATGTGAATGTGTGATTATTTATTTACTTCATTTATGCCCCACCTTTCTCACAACAACCTTGTGAGATAGGTTAGGCTGAGGATATGTGACTGGCCCAAGGTCACCCAGCAAGTTTCCACTGTAGAGTGGGGATTCATAGTCCTGGGTCTTCTAGATCCCAGTCTGACACTCTGACTACTACCCCACACAGATCTCTCATGGAGAACATTGTCAGAGTGTTGGGTATGTTGTGAGCCAAGCCTTCAGATCTCTTGAAATGACTGATGGACCCAAAAAACATGGCCAGTGCCTTCTGTTAGTGTACTCTCAATAGAACATGTTTCCAAATCTTCTGCAGCCTACAAGGGATCTGCGGCAGAGGTTTACGAGTTCCTCAGGAGACAATTCAGATAGAAAGGCTTCCTTGAAGACAGAAGATTTGAAAGCCCGTTAACCGGCATAGTACACATGGAGAAAGGGCCTCAGCTTCCCATCCCTTGTGACATTTTCCCAACCTGAAAGCCCCCAATATGGATAGCCAATATTTGGGGAAACCCTCATGTTCCCTAGGATACACATGGGTTTCCCCCAACAGGCCAAATAGTGCATCTCTGGATCTGTTGCCATTCAGGAAAACAGCTCAGAATCGGGAAGGGGGTGGAGACTGAAGCTCCTGCTCCACACATACCATGGTCCTGATCCAAGCCAGACAACATAAGTGCAGGAATTGAGGAGATCCTGCAACTCTCACCATCCATATGTTTGATACAGGACGCAGACTCCACCTGACTCATGTACTTTGCATTGTTGTGGGAGAAGAGATAACTATCCAAACTTTGTTGTTTTGTGCGCAGAATGAATGATCAGTTTTTTCACTGTTGGGATATTTATGTAGAAAAATTAAGAAATGCTTGTAACTTGGTTGCTGGTTGTTCCTCCTGATTCTTAAAGTGTGCATGACTTCTGATCTACAGAAACTGTGATGGAACAGTTGGATGAAGGCAGATTTTTCTATATGACAAGTACTCTCTGTTGGAGTGGGGTGGGGTTGTTGGTGGGTGGGAGAGACCTTTGCTCAAGCAAAATGCTTTGAGAATTTCAAGCTATGCTTGTTGCCACAGCCGTATAATTAAAGCATTATATAATCAAGCTGGGTTTTGTACCATTCAATTTTTTATTTACATCTGTGACACATCCATAAACACCTGTATTTTATTGCTAGTGAGTTATGAATTGCATGTCTCATTAAATGTTCCTTGGGATTTTCCTCTTTGTAAGCAGAATCCTTTGTAATGAAAAAATCTGTTTTCTTGGTTGCTGCAAAAAACTCCCAAAACCTTTTGTTTACTCATTTCAAGATCATTTATGGAAACTAAACACCACCTACTCCTATCTCCTCAGTCTTTAGCTTCCCATGTTAACACTTTCCAAAGAACCCTTTGGAACCTGCGGCACTGCAAAGATTCTGGGATATATCTAGTCATACAGGGCTCCAACCAAGCCTGTTGGGAAGGATTGGTGGAGTTGAGCAAGCCTTCTTTCAGAGGAATTTTCCCATCTTTATCAGGCTTCCAAAATTATATCCTAGGCATCCAAGCTGCAATTGCTGATTCCCTTGGATCCCTGAGAGATGGAGGGGTGCATGTGTGAGTGGTCCAGCTCTTGTGTAAAGAAGTCAATCAGACAACATCTTTGCCGAGAAGGCACTGTTTGTGAGCTGTTCACCTGATAAAGGGGGGCACACTTGTGGGTTTCCACAATGGAACAGGTCACAGTCTCCCCAGAACTGTTTCAGGCCAGAAGAAATAATGCAAGCAAGAAAGCTGAATGTCCTTCTCCATGCATGCCACAATCATAGTCTGAACAGGGCCTCACATATGGGTGGACTGAACCTGTGTAGTCCATATTGTGTAAAGAGATATTTTGTCTGATGACCTCATTGTATCTGAAGAAGTGAGCAGTGACGAAAGCTCATCCTCTGCCACCAATTTTGTTAGTCTTTAAGGTGCTACTGGACTCTTACTCTTTTCTACTGCTACGGACAGACTAATATGGCTACCCATCTTGGTCATTGTCTCTGAGGATGGGAGGAGGTGTTCCATCAAGTGCGTTCCATCGAGTACTCTTATTCCAACATGTCATGATCTGGGCTGTGCTACCAGAGGCCTACTAGGCCCAGAGAACCTGGCTAGCAGTAAGTAAGGCTAGGCCTACAACTCCCAGAAGCCCCTAAGAGGTTTTGGAGCCAAAATTGACCAACAGGAAAAGAGGAGGGCTTGGAATAAAAGATCTGGTGCAGCAGGGAAAGCTTGTTCTTTTTCCCAAAGGGCAAAGCCAGAAAGAAGGCTGCTTCAAGGAAGAAACCCTCATCCTGAGGGAAGGGTGAGTAATCTAAGGCCATTCCAGATAGTGAGCGAGGGACAGTATATATTTAGACGCGTTAGGGCATTTAATTTCTTTTCTTTTCACCCACTTACTGTTATTATTCTGCACCTTGTTGTTTGACCTCCTACAAAATAAACTATTTTCATTGTTCACTCTGCCTGGTCCTCATGCCTATTATTCGGCCAAAAGGGAGGTCAGAAAGTCTTGGGAGAGTGCTCTGGGCCTTCTCAGAGGAGCCTGGAATCCAGAGTGGTGGCAGCGTCAAGTGACACCCCACCTGAGCCATGACACAACCACTTAAGGCTTTCAGGGTCAATTACACCACTTTGGAAACTGTCTGGAAGCCCATATAGTTCCTTAAGAATGGTATATTCTCTTAAGTTTCAGTTAATATAGAATAGAGGGGATAAGCGGGGAGAGAACAGAAATTGATGAAATATTAAGCAGAAGACAAGTAAAAGAAAAAGGGATAGCGGGGGTGTTATATAAACTGATGGTAAGAGATAAGGAGAGGATGATAAGGATCATACAGAATAAATGGGAGGGAGAAGGGTTAATGCATCAGGAAGTGACTCAAGAAATAATGAAGGGTATAAACCAAATTAAAATAGATAGAGATAAAGAATTGGTGAGGAAATTTATATGGAAATGGTATAGAACTCCGGCTCAGATAGCGTATATGATTAAAGGAACGAATCCAAAGTGTTGGCACTGTGGCCAAGAAGTAGGTCTATACGCCCATATGTGGTGGGAATGTAAAGTGGTTAAGGAATTTTGGCAAAAGATTGTAAGGGTTATCTATGATTTATTTCAAGTTAATATAGAGATTAATAGGGACTTGCTTATTTCGGGAATATCGGGAAATAAAAAAGTGGGAAGAAATAAATGGGAGTTATATAAAATTATGGTTTTAGCCGGGATGGCTGTAATAGCATTGGGATGGAGGGATAGGCACAAATGGACAATGGAAAATTGGAATAATTATGTCTTTGAACGCGTACAATCAGATATATTCGCACAGATAATTACTGAAGAGACATGGGAGGAGAAATGTCAAAAGATTACAAATAAATGGGTGGGATATAAGGAATGGGGGGAAAGGGGGGAAGCCAATCCAAATATCCAAATACGAATGAAGAATCTCTGCACATGGTTAAAAATATGAAGATACTATAAAGGAGGGAGGGGGGAGGGAGGGGGGTAAAAGGATAGCACAATGATTTAATGTAAGAGTATGTATATAAGCTGCAATAATTATAATAAATAAATTAAAAAAAGAGTTTCAGTTAATATTCTGGAATGCTGCATTCTGGACCAGCAAAAGCTTCCAAGCGTATTTCATAGGTGTAAAGCACAGTATTTGTGCAGGCACTTCACCTGTTTGATCCATATTTGACGCTTTTATTTCCCATCCTGTGAAGTCTCCTGGTGGGGTCACGTAGGATGCTTCTGTCACCTTTGCTGTTGCTTCCAGAAAAGCTGGGAGAGCTGAGTGACAGAGCTAGCTCATTATCATTTCAAAAGATTTGCCTGCTATTTCTCTAGAAGGTCCTGACTTGTTTGCTGGTTTGGTGGAAAAACTGGTGGGGGCTGAGTTCAAGGCCTGCCTGCATTTCTTTAAGAAGTCTTAACCCTTTACTAGACGGATATAACCATTTGGTACGATACAGATTAAAATAGTGGCACCCTCACAAAAGTGAGTAGGATCCAGCACAGCATTTCTGTGGATGCAAGTCCTTATGCCTGCCCTAGCCTAAACTTTCCCCCTATCTTGCTGCTTAGGGGTTCCCTCTCACCCAGGAGCAGGATTTCAGGTGGCATTTCAGGCTATCTCAGGAGGGAGGAGCCCCAATAATCATGGTCTGTGGGTGGAAATTCTTGGACCCCATGGAAACAGTATGCCCTGAGTCATTCCACATACTCTATGGTGTAAAGTTTACATTGGACTGATCTAGGGATCCCAAGTCCCCCCGGGGGGCGGGAAAACCCCCGCCCCAGAGGCCCGTTCCCTGGCGCCGTTGGATCGGGCCCCAGGGGGAACTCCTCCCCAACATGCGCGTCACCCGGAAGTGACGGGAGGACGCTGGGCATGCTGGGGGCGGGGCCACGGCCATACAAGGGAAAACTTTATGGTTTTCCCTTGTATGGCCGTGGCCCCGCCCCCAGGGTGCCTGGCATCCTCCCGTCACCTCCAAGTGACGTGCGTGCGGCGCGTGCGCGTGCGTGCACCAGACGCCGGCTGGGAGCCCCCTGCTCCTGGCGAAGATCAACTTGGCAACCCTAGACTGATCACTGTAGTGCCTAACAAAATCCTGGGCTGGAAAGGATGTTGTGTCCAAAGCCATAGGAACTGGAGGCCATGGCCCAGTAACGGCACCCATGTAGAAGATAATGCAGAGTCTGTTTCTTCCAGAGGGTTGCTGCTGTGTTGGTCTGCAGTAGAACAGTTAGATTTGAGTCCATGGCACCTGAGAGACTAACAAAGGTTTCAGGATATAAGCTTTGGAGAGTCTCAAAGGCTTATGCCCTGAAAGTGCTGTTGGTCTCTAAGGTGCTACTGGACCCAAATCTAACTGTTTCTGGGCTTCTGCATTTAAAGGCTCTCATGGATCTGTTAGGCAAGAATTTGTTGCTAGTCAGAAAATACAGTGCTGAGCTAGATGGACCAATGGCTTGACTTGGTAGAAGGCAGCTTCATATGTTGATATATAAATAACTCTGGACACCCATTATTATGATCACCCGTCTTCCTTTTGGTATTTTACTGATTAACTACCCACACAGATTCTTTGAAGATCAGGGAAATGGTGCTTAGAAAGGTAGCATTTAACCCTTATGGCCTGCGATTTCCTTGATGTAACCCCCCTCCTGTTACAATTAGTTCCATGGGGGGGAAAAAAGGCAGGTACAGAATCTTAAAAGCAACCATGTGAGGGTGATTAGTAAAAAATAGACATGGGAGATTTTAATCACCCGTCTTTTTTTTTTTTTTTTTTGTCATGTGCAGTTTGGCTGCGATGTAAGATCTGTCTTGCAGCAAGAGACTGTAACCAGGATGAAGGGACTAGCCATGGTCGAGGAACACTAGAGGGTTTGGTCAGAGGTTGAAGGGAGGCATTGCTTGAACAGCAGTTTCTGTGAAGGCCTCCATATTTCTCACATGCTGTATGTTCAAAGGTTTGTGAGTGGATTCAAGATGAGTCAGTGGAGGTTCAGGGTGTTGTTGGGTTCTGAATATGGTCCAGAGATCTGTGGTTTTGGATGACAGATAAAAAGGATTTTAGTGGAGGTTCATACAGGGCTTAAAGCTTATGGGGTTCAAACATGATTTCAGAGTTGAGGGCATTAATTTTGGGACTGAGGTAGAAGCATTTATGATGCTTTTCAAATGTTTTAGTAAAAGTCTGATGAGATGGATGGCTGTTGGGATTTTGTACAGATTGGATCAGTAGTCTTCACTAAAGTTCTGAAAAGAGATCAGCTCCCCTGGAGAAAAGGGCTGCTTTGAAGGGTGGACTCTGTGGCATTGGACCATGCTGAGGCCCCTCCCCTCCCCAGAACCCGGCCTTTCCTGGATCCACCCCCAAAGTCTCCAGGTATTTCCCAACCCAGACCTGGCAACCCTATTGGCTTCCCATATTCAGAACGGAAGAACCATAGGCAGAAGCCTTGGTAGCATATGCAACCTATACAGATGATACATCAGTTATATTCTAATGCAAGCATGCAGATCATATTGCCCCCTTATCTTGGTCTTATATAACTGTAGCTTCAACAAAAGCATACCTTAAAAACATTTCTTTAACATTAGTACATTTATTTTTTATAAGTACTATGGTGGAACAGGCCTGCTCTGACCTGCAGGACCTGTCCTATCCTGATCTCCAAGGTTTTCCCAACGCTTGGAGAGGCTTTTCTCTCTCTGCGGTAACTCGCCGCTACCACCTGACCTTTGAATGAAATTGCCTGCTGGGAGGGTTAGGGCTCCCAACTTATCTTCCAAGTTCTAAGGCCTTGCTTCTGTGTCTTCTGATGCCCAGTGCCCGGTCACCACGGTGACAGTTTACTGGGTTGTGTGCCCTTGCCAACTGCCTGCCTTCCCCCTGATGCTCCTTTTAAAATAGCGTGTCCAAGATGGAGGAGGTCTATGTGGTACAGAGAACCACTGCCAGCAGTTTAAGGTGTAAGGTATTTATTAAAAAGAAAATGTTCACAAGCATACTTTTAGCACAGCACCAGACTGAGCAAGGGATCCAAAAGAAATTGGTAGAACACAAATCCTGTCCCTCTCTCTATACATTTCCTATCAGTTGTTAAAATACAGGACAGGCTTTTTAGCTTTAAGAAGTTACAAATCTCTACAGAGTCACCGTTACCTTGCAGCTTTCTCCCAGCTCTTCAAGTGAGCACATGGTCAATGATTGCCTTCTCAGCTAAGAGTTCTGTCTGCTCTCATGGATCCAGCACCCAAGGAAAAGAGACCTCTTTCTTGCTGCAAGGAGTTTTTATCCTATCTGTTTCTCTACCCACTGATTGGTCAGGCCAGGTCAGAGAAGCGTTTCCTGCAACTTCTTCCTGGAGATTATTCCTGGAACCTCTCTAGTCTAAAGTCCTTCAAATTTCTGTTCCCTGCTTGGAGAAGTGGGGAGAACTTGACCCACCCATTACTTATCTATTCACATTTCTTAAGAAGTAGCTGAGGTGAGCCTGGAGAGCCATTGACTGACCTACCCCCTTGCTGTCTGTCAAGAAGAAAAAAAACTTTTAAAACTCATTTCAAACCTCCAAAGAAAAAATGCATTTCTTCCCAAGCACATACTATGCACACAGTAGACATTTTCAGGTGTTATAGTCATGCATACTGGGACCCTACTGAAAGGAGTGTATGTTACCCATGATCCTCCCAATATATATTTGGAGTAATGTGCATACTTAACATGCACTGCATGTTTGGAGTAATGTGCAGACTTAACATGCACATGGAGTAATGTGCATAATTAACATGCACATACAATTTCAGTGTACACAAGTAGAGCATTGGATTTTTCAGGGTTTGCACTCATGTGTACCTAGGCTGTACATGCATAATAACTGAGTGTGTTGTCCCTGTTCAAACAATATGGTGACCTCACATAACATTACACATGATTAGTAGGCTCCCAGTCTACATGGCTGTAATATCAAAAAAGGACTAGCATATTGACAGAAGTGTACCCTGAGCACTTTCTGTGCTTTCAAACATAAAACACACATACGTGCTTCTTTTCTCCCATGGCTCAGCTCCTTCTGATTGTGTCTGTAGGTTACAGCTGCAAATGGAGAGGTCACCTTTGAGGAGGGGAACATTGCCTGCTTCGAGATCCTACGTGGTTTGCTGTGGAGAGAGAAGTCAGTTGCAGGAAATGCTAAGTACAGTTCCTCTAAGCACTAACTAGAGTAGCTGCCTGAAATGTCAGGGTTCAGCAATAGCCACCCAAGCTGGCTGCGGATATGGGGCTTTTCCCCATCAGATTTTTTCATTGGCCCTGGCCCCATACTGCTTCAGTGTATCTCTGGATTTCTGCATGCGTTTTTGTAACTTTAGTTTTCAGTTTGGTTTTTTAATCCTGGCCCCCGATTTCCCCCAGCTCCTTTGAGACCACTTTTATTCCAGTGGTTTTTTCGGAAGCTGATTTTGAATTGGCTTTTTCCTAGTGCATGATATTTTTAATCGGTTTTCTTTGTCCTGCCCACTCCCACTCACCTCCAGCCCACTTTCAATTATTGGACTGTCGTCATTGTTAAACCACTCCCTCTCCCTCCCAAGACGGTGGTTTCATTTTTTTTAAAAAAGACCCTAAAATAGGAAGGAAGGAAGGAAGGAAGGAAGGAAGGAAGGAAGATGGGTAGAAAGGCAGAGATTGAGAGAGAGTGAATGGGTCGAAGGATAGTTGAGAAGGAAGAAGGGCAGAGAAAGAAAGAGAGGGGGGGGAAAG
>NW_015162489.1:320565-378990 GCF_001447785.1 Gekko japonicus | reverse complement strand
CCCCGTTCGCCGTTTTGGAGTGGGCGTGGGGAGGGGGGAAGCTGGCGGACCCTAGCGGCTCCGTCGGCTGGACTGAATGCGGGCCGTTAGTGAAGACGCTGGCTGCGATGACTGGCTCCCTCCCCTCCCAGCCAGCCAGCCAATGGCAGGCCAGGTTCGCTGAGGGAGCCAGTCATCGGAGGCAGCGTCTTCTGAGTGGCAATACTTCTGCCCATACACTAACGGGGCGCATTTTAGAATTTTGGCACCCACTATTCAATTATATAAGGGAGAGATTTTAGGGCTGTTATTAAAGAGGGGTGACAACAGCTCATTATTTAAGCCACATATGGAAGAAAAAAAATCCACTACTATAAAAATGCACAGGGAGGGCAGCTGTGCAGAACAGCCCTACCTGAGCCAATTGCGATGCTTGTGGATTGACTCCCAAGAAAAGCAGGATAACTCTAGCATGTGGAAAATGTCATGAACTGTATTCTGGGTGGTGGTGGTGGGGTACAGTGGCTGCCTGATGCTCCAGATCTCTGATATGCTTCATTTCCCTCCTCTTTCTTGTCTGCATTATTTAACAAGCATAATGCAAAAGAGATGTTTCTGGAGAACGTGAGAAAGGAGAGTCATGCAGGTGAAGCGGGATCCTGAGACAGCTGCGTACCTAATTCTCATCTCAAATAATATGTCACCTGTGCAGTGTGTGGTCGTGCATGAAATGCCGCTTCAGGTTCATGGGCAGCACTGTGAACGGTCCAGGGAGCTTAATTAAAGGGAAGGGGAGTCCATTTGGATGTTGCTGCAGCAGGACGTCTGGAGGATTTCTTTAACCTCTCTCTCCCTGCTTCTCCTCCGGAATCTATGAATAGGATGTTACAACTTGTGGGTGAAGATGGATGAGCAAAGTTATTTTCTGGATGAAATGTCTTACAGAGCATGCTTAAGTGGGTATTCTTTAATAATAATTACCTTAAAATGTGTGCATTTCTCTGTGGACGCCGACTTGGGAGGGTGGGAGAGGTACAATGGGTGCAAAGCAGAGGGAGAGCTGATTCACACATGCCAGGACACAGTTTGATTTCTCTGCCTGTGATGCCTGGCAGCTGAATGCATGAACCTGTTGCAATTAAAAAGCATTATGTGAAATGATCTGAAAGATTTTTGTGTGTGTGGTGTTATTTTCTGTGACAGCCCATCCTGTAGAAATCAAATAAAAAAACAAAACAAAATACACATTCCCCTGGAATATGAATGTGAATGGGTTGAGAGGTGATGTCGGTAAGGTTTGGGGAGTATGCTCAGTCTAGGTGGCTATGCTGGTAGCATCGTACATGTTGGGCCTTGTGCAATGTTTGACCCTTCTTGCAATTCCAAATTTTTCATTAATTTCTGTGTTTAGAATAAAGTATACATGAATATTGAAATCACTCTGTCTAATACTCAGTCAACTGGCACCTATCTGCGTGATGAAAGGTGCATAACCAGACCATTCACAGATAGGCTAGCGTCTTTACCTACTAATGGAACTCCATTAGTATACAGAAATATGACTTTGTAAAGAGGGGAGGGGCTTATAAATTCAATCTGGTGAATCCTGAATATTCTACAAAGGGGGTAGATTGTTGAGGACAGCTGTGCGCCCGTTAAAGGGAACAGAGCATGGGAAGGAGGAAGGAGCTTGCTGAAACTTGAGAGCTTAGAGTCCTATCGTTTCTTATTGACACCCAGCATATAAATCCTATTTAATTTGGGTGACGTTGCTCAATTTGCATACACTGTTTGGAATCTGATGTTAGAATTCTTGCAGAATCTGGAGATATTTGACACGGAGTGGAATGGGGACAGGTGTGGATAAGTGAAGGGCAGTTAGTATTTGGGCTGAGGCCATGAGCGGGATGGGTTGCCATCTGTGGTTTACAGGCTCCTGCCCCTTAAAACTGGAGTGTTATGCAGTTATAGACTGCAACAAGAGAGCCACTGTGGTATAGTGGTTAGGACCTTGGAGACCCGGGTTTGAGCCTCCAGTCTGCCATGGAAGCCTGCTGGGTGACCTTGGGCCAGTCACACACTGTCAGCCTAACCTACCTCACAGGTTAAAATGAAGGAGAGGAGAATGACATAAACCACTACAAAGGTAAAGTAAACAAACAAGAAAGGCCCTTAGTTGCATGTGTTGTTTTCCTTATAGCAGACAAACTACTGTGTTCACAGTCTTCATGACTATGGCTGTTGCCTGCATGTTTTCAGCTGCATCTTTACAACTGTAATGGTTAGTAATTTGCAGCTTGAGGGGGAAAAAATCATCTCACATACCATGCGCCTGGCTGCTTATGGATACATGTACGTTGGTTACTTTAACATTAGTATTCCTGCAATATTTGTAGTGGACCAAATGTAAGATGGCCCCAGGGTTTCTCCTCCAGCTGTCTTTAGTCTTATACCTGGAGAATGGCCTTTGCCTGAGTGCAGTGCGTATATGGAAGATTCATTGTACCCAGTCCTATTATCTGAAGAAGAGGTGAACTATGACTCTCAGAAGCTTATGTTGGAAGAAATGTTATTAGTCTTTTAAGGTGCCAGTGGACTTGGGTTTTATTACAGCCCTATGAAGGGTTGTAAGCAATGTTCCCTCTAAGCTCCACAGTGTTGTGAGCAAAAATTCTACCTCATGAGTGAAAAAACTAGTAGCGTTAAAGTTGTGAGTGAGTCTACATTTGACTATCACATAAATTAGTTTTTAGAAGGTTATTTCCATAACCTTGTAAAAATCTCACAATGAATTCTTTTAAACTACATTTAAACTATATTTTAAGAATAATTTAAACATTATAATCAATGTTAAACATTATAATCAAAGATTTAATTACAGAAGATGTTGTCTTCTATGGGGGTAGACCAGGCCTTCAGAGAACAGGTCTACCTGCCCCTTGCCACTATATTGGTAGACCTGGCCTCTGGAAAACAGGTCTACACACCCCAGTCTACTATAGTGGTAGACCTAGCCTTGGACCATCACCCTGTGCTGAGCCTTAGAACACATACGAGCACTTGGTGGGGGATGGACTCTTGCAGTCTACTTTGGGTTTTTTGTGTGTGTGAAATATGACAAATTTACAGGTCAAGTATAACAGAGGAGCTGTGGTGGCTCAAATGGTTAAGACGATGAACTGCAGGCTGTGGAAGGTCAGTAGTTCAGCAGTTCGAGACCTGGGTGCCGCATGATGGAGTGAGCTCCCATCTCTAGTTCCAGCTCCTGCCAACCTAGCAGTTCGAAAGCAAGAAATTGCAAGTAGATAAATAAGTACCACTTCGGTGGGAAGGTAACAGAGTTCCGTGCGCCTTGGTGTTTAGTCATGCCGGCCACATGACCATGGAAATGTCTTCGGACAGCGCTGGCTCTTCGGCTTTGAAACGGAGATTAGCACCGCAACCCTAGAGTCGGATTCGACTGGCTTTCGAGCAAGGGAACCTTTACCTTTACCTATAACAGAGGTGGAACAATCACTGTCAAAACGCTACCTAACCTAACAAACAGGAAGTTGCTTAAATGTTATGAACCTGCCCAAATTACTTATTTATTCAAATATTTATATCCCACTTTACCCTGTGACTCAAGACAGCTTTACAAATCATACTGAAAAGCAGTATTATGGTCAACGAGCCCAATGGGTCATAATGGAGAATCGGTCTGGGGGTATCTGGGGCTCTGGGGAGGCTGTTTTTGAGGTAGAGGCACCAAATTTGCAGCATAGCTGTTGGTGCCTCTCCTCATCACCCCCCCCCACCAAGTTTCAAAAAGATTTTAAAAAATGGAGTCCAATTCTATGGGCCCCAGAATGCGGTGCCCCCATTCTCCATTGTTTCCAATGGAGGGGGAAATGCCTTCTCAGTTTGTGAGCTGAGGCTAAAATCTCTGAGCTGCCACCTAAAATGTTGTGTCCCAGCACCCCCTAGTGCAGCTTAGAGGGAACTCTGGTTGTAAGTAATTTTAGGAATATAAATTGTATTTATAATACATGCTCTTGTGCCAATTAAGAGATATTTGAAGATACTAGTGCCTAGATTTGGTGAGGGGAGTGACTGATTAATTAATTAATACTCATGCAATGAATGCCTTATGTATGTGTATTCACTTGCTCATGCAAGCACACTCTGATGTGAAGACAGGACCTGTTTAATTCATTGCAATGACCTGGGAGCCTTCTATATTATCCCTGGAATAGCTTGCTGATAAGATACGCTGATTGCATGATGTTCCCCTTGGCACCCATCTCATTGTGTCTATGTCTCTCTGTCACCCTCTTCCATCCATTCCCATCTTTCCTTTGGCCTGGGAGCGCCAGCTTGTTCTCCTTTCCAAGTACCTGTCTTCTAAGTACCTGTCTTTTATGCCTTACTTCACTGTGTTTAGGACTTGCAATCATTTCCCTTGATGCCGCTATCAGCCAATTTCACAGCACTCTGGGCTGGTGGGACCTCAGACTCTTCTTTGCGTGCAAATTATGCACATCTGGTGCCAAAGGAAAGAAGCACAAGAGGAAAATGAGTAGGATTTGTGTCTGCAGAGGATGTTTTTCCTCTGGACTCTTAGTTCCTGAACTATGGTTGATTCCGCTGCAGGAGGCAACAGAGGGCTGGTGTGGCATACTGGTTAGAGTGTTGGACTAGGACCTGGGATGACTGGGTTTGAATCTCTCAATCAACGAAGCCTGCCAGGTGACCTTAGGCCTGTCACAACCTCTCACCTTAATTTACCCCATAAAGTTGTTGTTGCAAGGCTTAAACATAGGAGGGGCAAACATAGGAGGGGCATAGGAGGGGGCAAACGATGTGTTTAGCTGCTTTGGGTCCCCAGTCAGGGGGAGAAAGGGGATATAAATAAAAAATAAGCATAAATGCCTAGAGCCGTGGAGCAAATGGATGATGCAACAAGTTGCTGGTTACAACCCTGTCTCTATGAGTGCATAGGGATGTGGGTTTCTCTGGGTGCGTACTTCTTTTTATTTTATTTTTTGAATTCTCTTTTTATTGGTTTTCAAAAGAAATATAAAGTAATAATCCTACATATTTTAACACATCCATTAAAATAAACCATATAAGTAATAATAAATTAATCATTCCATCTCTCTGATACATTATTATTCCATTCATTTTCAAGTCACGTATTTCATACTTCCCTATATAGCTCCCAAAATTACTTCTAATAGATTATCCAAGTTGTCAAATTAATACCAAAAATTCTCTCTATATATTTAATTATTTTCCTTCCTATGGAGCTAAATTTACAATAGTCCATATCTAATTTTCTATAGAGATAATTTATGAGCCACACCATTGAGAGTAGTTTGAACCCTATCTAAATATAAATATTTCCACATATACCAGCCTAGATCTTAATCTTGAATCATTGTTATCACCACTTAATACCAAACCCACACATAATAATATAACTGGGTACGTACTTCTGTGCCTGCATTCTTCGTTTATATTTGCTGGTGCATATCTGTAGACTAGTTCCTGGATTGCTCTGGTTGTGTATTGATATTGTGTAATCTAGCAACCTGTCTTAGTGTAACCATTTTGTGAACTGTTGCACTTATATTACTTCATTTTCATCTTCCCCCTTCCCCCTAAGGAGTTCAGATCAGTTTATTTAATCTCATGGCAGCCCTGTGAGGTTGGCTTGGGTGAGTGGCCTTAGGCAAACCATTAAT
Organism: Gekko japonicus; assembly: GCF_001447785.1. NCBI lineage: Eukaryota > Metazoa > Chordata > Lepidosauria > Squamata > Gekkonidae > Gekko > Gekko japonicus. The sequence continues at coordinate 373,285 of NW_015162489.1, read as the reverse complement.
TTCCAATGCTGCATTGAGATTTGTCGTTCGGTTTTTCTCATTTGTGGTCAGCATTCTGAGAGCACACTGGCTTTCTGTATGTGGCTTGTTTGCGTAATGTACACATCAATTTATTTGGAAGTATCTTTTCAAAGTGTGGTGCTCATTTTGTCAGATTATATTTATGGGATAGTTGCATCTATCCGACCATTGCTGTTCCTTTCCACTTGGGGAGAAGGGGCCAAAAAAGTCCATCTATTCCTTCCACCCTGCACATCCTCAGTGTGCTTCCTTTTCTTTTCCTGATGGTCCTCTGACCCCAAGAGCAAAACGTCATGAGACTTGATGAGCTTCAGTAGGAAGGGGAAGTGGAATGGTTGGATATATACTAGTTGGATATATACCAGTATTCTTCAATGAAGGGCACCCAGTGTGAATTTATCATTGCGTTAAAAGAGGAGCTTGTTGGCTTTGCACAAGGCTTGTATGAATATTGTGGCGTGTTCCTAGATGTGCATGTAGTTTCTTTTGTTTTTTAAAGTTTATTTAAGGATTTTTCAAAATATAGAACTGAAAACATACATATCTAACCTCTTAATAATACAGAGGATCACCCATCTATTTACAGCTCGTATATAACATCTTAAGTCTACATGATATATTGTTTTTTGAAGAGAATACATTTAACCCAACCACTCATAGAATCTTGAGCACAAATTTTCAAAAGTATTTTCATCTTTTTCTTTTAACAAAGCTGTTAATTTGTCCATGTAGTTTCTGATGGTGGTGCATAGAGAGATCTGGAAAGCCAATGGAGTATTTGCATAAACTGATGTGTATCAGCTGGTCAGTGTATGATAGTTCATGCCATTTCATCCTATTATTAGGGATATTACACAAACGATGCATATATTCACACAGAGAGACACATATATAGGACTCGTGTTCGTGCAAGTTCATCCTTTGGTTACACAGTGCTTGATTACAGGCAGAGGAAGATGAGAACTGGCTCTACTTAAAAGTATTGCATTTGAAATGACAGCAGGTGATGTAGGAGCTCCATCTGTGTTGTCAGAACAGTGCAGGCTGCTTTGCTCATGCATGCCATCATTTGCCGTTGTGGTCATCATGTATATGTGTTTTTAAACTGATTATATTCAGCTTAGTAGTAATATAGACCAAAAATAGCATGTGGAAACTGACAGGAAAGTGGTCTTGCAGAGGAATGAAGAAAAGAGTAGAGGAGGCAGGTGAATGCAAAGTTTTAGAGCTAGGGGTAACAACAAAAAATGTTTACTGAAGTCCTACCATGATCCTCATCCAAAGCTAGACTGGTATGGGTAGCCTGTGACAAACGCATTAAATGCTCCATAGTCACAGTGCGGTGAGCTTTTTATGTAACAGAAGGCCAGTTCAAAGTGTCTGGCCACCTACAAGGAAGCTGCTGACAGTGGATTATCTGTGGTGACAACCCATGCAGTCGGCAGCAGAGTTTGAAAGTTGCTTTCCACATAGTTTGACCTAATGCTCAGAGACACAGTTAAGCTGGACCACATGGAAAACAACTCTCAAGCATTACCGGTCACTGCATGGAGCATTGCTAGGTAGAAACAACTTTTAGCAACATCTGAGTGAGGTTTTAGTTTATTATTATTATTATTACGGTCTTAAGACCAGCATACAGAGTAAGCACATCTGAGTGAGGGCCTCTGTACATGAAGCAGAATACTGTAGACCCTTGCCGTTCATGGGGGATCCATTCCTGGGATCACTGCAAATGGCTAAATTTGCTTTTTGCCTGGTAAAAACCTGCTTTCTGAAATCTGCCTCCTAGTAGCAAGACCTAGTAGCATTGACCACAAAATTTAATGATGAAGAAGAAGAAGAAGAAGAAGAGATTGGATTTATACCCCGCCCTTCACTTGGAGTCTCAGAGCGGCTTACAAACTCCTTTCCCTTCCCCTCCCCACAACAGACACCCTGTGAGGTGGGTGGGGCTAAGAGAACTCTGACACAAACTGCTCTTTCAGGAACAGCTGTGCCAGAGCTTGTGACTGACCCAAGGTCACATCAGCAGGTGCAAGTGGAGGAGCGGGGAATCAAACCCGGTTCTCCCAGATTAGAGTCCGCGCACTTAACCACTACACCAAACTGCAGTGATTACGATGATGGTGCGGTTGGAGTAAAATCAGTCTGGACACCTGGTCATGTTATTGGACCGCAAACCACAACTAAAATAGTTAATCACGGATTTGTGAATGGTGAGGGTCTACTGTATTATTTGTTCATGGTTAGTTGTTGTTTGAAGTTGTATGCATGGTGGATGTTTGTATGTATGCATCTATAAATGAGGCTGGGTTCGAAATCTTGGGTCCCAGAGGTAAGAGCAAACTGGGCAAATGAGGGCTTCTGAGTCTCTGTAGCCATTACTGACTACCCTCACTGCTTTCTAGATCATTCGTCCAGCAAGAATTTTTGTGCACATATTTTATGCTCTCCTTTAATTGAAATACCAAGAGGCAGTTGCTGTGTTCATCATGACAAAGTTGCACACCAATCTCTTAAGGATTTGTGGGACCCAGTGCAACGTAGCTACTTCTTGCACCACTTAGTAACATTGAGTGACAGTGGTCATCCATGTTGTGGCTCCTTCCCATCTCAGGGCTGTTCCAGTTTCTTTAAGGGGCAGTGCTGGTGTTGAAAGGAGCTGTGCTGTGCATTTCTCCCACATGACTGTGGACTTGACATTTTCAGTTGCTATGGACAGGAGCCATGCTACAGTGGCTCACACGCTGCTGAAGATTATGTCAGAAAAGAGCCCAGAGCAGTTCTTATTTTATCATCAAGAGCCACAGGTTTGATGTGGTGGGAAATGGAATGGATTAAGAGTATGCTGTACATTTCAAACCACGAGAGAATGCTGTCGCGCAGAATGACCCAGCGTTGACACCATCCAGAAGCCGACTCAGCAGTTCTGCTGGTGATCTCTCTTCTTTGCAGCAGACATTGTGTGGCTTGGTTGCACATGGGCCTACAATCTGACATGAAGTCAACCTGCAGATTTGCAGTGCTGCTGCTGCAGCCTAAGAGACGGTTGGGAGCAATTCACCTAAAGCTGAGCATGAACATATTGAAGGGTGGAAGGGTAGCTAGGGTTTTTCATGAGCTTAATGTGGGGAATGCAGAGAAACCATCCCAGGGTTAACCCTGTAGAAATGCAATGCTCAGATTTTTCCTCTTGCACTGTGCCCTTCACCAGGTGTTGAGCTGTCAGATAAGACTGGGCTTTGTGACTGCTTCCGTCAGTCCGTCTGTCTCCTTTCCCATCTCTGTTCACTTGTCTCTTTCTATGATTGCTGACATGCCCCACTAGGTAACACCCCGCACTGCCTGTGGACTCAGCAGCTGTGCGCCTCTCCCTCTCCTTCTCTCACATATATACATGCGCTCACTATTCATTTGTGGCATATTCTGTTGCCATTGGAAACCTAAGAAAGAAGTGAATATACCGTCCAACTCTCAAGCTTTTTCTTCCCCCCTTTTCCCTCCCTCTCTCCTTGCAGAAGGCGAAGAGCTTAGCAATGAATCCATTGAAGCTTCGATCCATCAAAGAGCCGGATCGACGAGTCGCGGACCGTTCCTAAATGTGATTAAATATCCTTTTCTTCCAAAGCTCAGAGGGAACACGGATTTACCTGACCGGGCTTCTTCACAATTTGGTGTTCAAAGCACAGCATCTCAAGGTAAGAGAACCTCCTCCCCTAGCCTCCTGCCTGGCATCCCTTACCCTTTTCCCGTTTCCTGTGCAGAGGTGCATCGGAGGAAGGTCTTGCAGCTCACCTGACTGTCCGCTGAATGTGTGCTTCACTTGATCCCAATTGCCTACTTAAGCAGCCGCTTCCCAGCTTCCCCCAGCAGCTTGGAATGGTGAACCTGTTCGGAAATGAGTATGTAGTAGGGAACCTTTTGCAGTTTTGCTGTCTGCGATCCAGGGCTTTCTTTCCCCCTCTCCCTCCCCACCTGTCTGTCTGTCTGTCTGTCTGTCTGCCTATCTCTCTCTCTCTCTCTCTCTCTCTCTCTCTCTCTCTCTCTCTCTCTCTCTCTCTCTCTCTCTCTCTCCACCTCTTTCTTGCCTTGTCTTCATTTCTGCACTCCTCACCCCCACAGTGCACACTTCTCTCCCTCTTCTCTCTGTCAAAGGAGCAGCAATGTTTACATTTGGCAAGCAAACAGACAGCAGCACCCTTGCACTGTCAGAGCTGTGCTGTACCTGTTTGTACTGTGGTACATTCTTCTGAAGCTGCAGCAGGCCACAGAGGGTACCCTTCATGCTGCACTTACTTTGCAGGCCTTGACACTGCAGGAGGTGCTGTCCCGTTACAGCATTCGCTCTTTGTTGGAGCTAGAATATACGCTCCGGAGCATCTGGTATTGGGAGTTCTCTTCCTCACATGCGTCCCCTTGCACCGTCTTAAACTGCGAGCTTAGGTCTTCCTTTCCTGGCAGGTCTTCCTTTTATGGCCATGCTCTCTGTTCCGAATGCACCACTTAATATGGAAGAAGTCACGTGCTAAGAGAAGTAGAGAACAACTTGCAACTGCTAGGTCGGTGGGTGCAAGCTGTTACAGTCACACCTAACTAGTAAGATGTGCTTTACCTTTCCAATTCATGTGAAGTTGGGAGTAGCCAGAAGATGCATCGTTCTTGGAGAAATGCAGGCCAGAGATGTAGTCATAGCAGTGTTTTATCCCCTATTATGGGTTTTCCTGTTATGCTAGATGGCACTGAAGTGGGAAGAAGTTTAAGAATGCCTGAAGAGTTTTGGGTGCTTACCAATTCATCCACTTTGAAAGAGGACATGGTTGTTTTGGGGATAATACAATCAATGGTCTCTGGTTAGAGACTGCTGTGTAGGAGACGAATGTTTGCTTATGGATGGGTTGCCTATGTCAGATCTGAGCACATGATGAAAATGGTTGTGTGATACCTTGCTGTATACCTACCTCTTAATTTTTTTTTAAACCCCTCTTTCTGCATTTTACAACACTATTACAAAAGCTTCCAGAAGTTGGTTGTGACACACTAGCAGGGGTCATTTTGTAGAAAAAGAGGTGCAGGAGCTTATTAGCATAACTCATTAGCATAACTTATTTGCATATGCCACACACCCTGACATCACTGGAAGTGTGTCAGAAGGCAACACCCACCGCTCAGGCTCCACTGGACTGTTTTGGATTGCTAGCTATTGGGGGGGGGGAACGTGCAGATCTGTCCTCGCAGAGGAGGGAGAGCTTGTACCTGAATAAAACTTGGTCTTAAAGGTGCCACTGGACTGTTTTGGACCGGGGGGCCGGGGGGGCTCTGCAACTTACCTGGCTGCTTCTTGCTCTGACTGAGGGCTACTGGGAGCAGAGGGTGGGGGGTGTAGCATGCGCATGCCCCCTGGGCTCTTTACTGCCAGAGCTCCGCTCCTGTGCTCTCCTGCAGGAAATGACCCCTGCACACTAGAATCTCAGTATGCCTTCAAAGACTTGGGAGCTTGGCATGCATGGTGAAGAGGTTGCATAACCATAAGATGCTGCTTTGCGCCATTGGTCTCTCTAGCCCGGAATCTGCTGTGACCTCCAGGGTCTCGAGAGGCTTTCCCCAGCCTTTCCATCTGAGATCCAACAGCCTTTCCTCTGTTCCATGGTCACCCGCTGGATTCAGATGAACAGATAAAAGGAAGTACTTCTTCACCCAAAGAGTAATTAACACATGGAATTCACTGCCGCAGGAGGTGGTGGCGGCTACAAGCATGGACGGCTTCAAAAGGGAATTAGATAAGCATATGGAGCAGAGATCCATCGGTGGCTATTAGCCACAAGGTATCCGGGTAATGGATTGTTTTTTTTTTTGGGTCTTGGGGGGGGGGGGGTCAATAGTGGGAGGGCTTCTAATGTCCTGGCCCCATTGGTGGACCTCCTGATGGCACCTGGTATTTTTGGCCACTGTGTGATACAGAGTGTTGGACTGGATGGGCCATTGGCCTGATCCAACATTGGCTTCTCTTATGTCCTTATGAAATTGTCCAATGGCAGGAAGGAACTTTCTTACCTTCCTCCTCCCACTGGAGCCCAGTGTTCTCCAAAAAACATTTCTTCTACTAGACAGACCCTGATAGTGACATGAAGGAGGTCAGCAGGCCCTGACCTGGATAGTCCAGGGAAGCCTGATCTTGTCAGATCTCGAAAGCTAAGCAGGGCTGCCCCTGGCAAGTATTTGGATGGGAGACCTCCAAAGAACACCAGGGTCAGGAGGCAGAGGCAGGCTATCAGGCCACTACTCTGAACACCCTCCATGCCCCAGTAGCAGTTGCCAGAGGTTGCTATGACGTCCAGGAATGGGCACACACACACACACACACACACACACACACAAACACACACACACACACACGCACAAATGAAGGAAGTCAGCAGCAGGAACCACCAACTTAGTCTGGATTCAACTCAGTGCCTTGCTTCGCTCAGACTAGGGCATTCATCCACGTTGTGCTTCGGCCCCAAGAAAATGCTTTACACAAGTAGTCTCCTGAAATGCCTCCGCATAAGAGAACCTCTTATGAATTGGATGCTTCCCTGTCACCTGTTCCCAGTATACATTGTCCTCTAAAGGTGCAGTTCTGGAGGCCTCACTTCCAAAAGGATGTGGACAGAATGGAGCAGGTTCAGAAGAGAGCGACGAGGATGGTCAGGGGCCTGGAGACCAAGCCCTGTGAGGAAAGGCTGAGGGGCTTGGGAATATTTAGTCTGGAGAAGAGGAGGTTGAGGGGGAACGTGACTGTTTTCTTGAAGTATTTGAAGGGCTGTCACCTAGAGGAGGGCAGGGAGCTGTTCCTGTTGGCAGCAGAGGACAGGACTCGCAATAATGGGTTTATATTAAGGGCGGGGAGGTACCGGATGGATATTAGGAAAAACTTTTTTACAGTAAGAGTTGTGCAGCAGTGGAATGAGCTGCCTAGGGAGGTGGTGAGCTCCCCCTCCCTGGCAGTCTTTAAGCAGCAGCTGGACAAACACTTGTCAGGGATGCTCTAGACTGATCCTGCACTGAGCAGGGGGTTGGACTAGATGGCCTCTTTGGCCCCTTCCAACTCTGTGATTCTATGATTCTGTGGTGCCACAAATGTCTTACCTGGCACTGCCTTTGTTGAAAGTTCACTAATATCCACAAGAAGCACCTGTTTGATACTTTCAGTAGATGTGCTGCTTGTGATAACAGGCTTGCCTGCATAGAGCACCATGACCAATGCTTGCCTGGGTGACTGTACATTAAATCAATCAATAAAGGCATTTTGGGTGGTTGGGAGGCTGCAGCGGAGTCCTCAGGGCAGGTCTCTGCAAAGATCTGCTCAACCCCTGGCTGTACCTGTGAGAGGGCACTTCTGATACAAGAACACTTTTGCTTCCTGAGTTGCGCTGTGCACTCCTGCTAGATGGCAAGTGCCTGGAAATGCTGATCTCAGGGAAGTATTTGAAATGCAGCGCTGGTGGAGTGTGTCTTTTTTTTGTTGTGGTTATGGCGTTAGGGAGCCCTGCGGTGCCAGGATTTCTATTTTTATCCTTCAAACCCTTCCCCTTCACGGTGTGAAGGGGATGTGCGGCTGGAAGAGAATTGCTTGGTAAATGATAGCCGAGCATAATTTCCCCCTCCTGGGGCCTTGCCTGCACCTGCTTTGCCCCTAAGCAGTATGCCTCCCGTGGCATCTTACTTGGCCTTTCCAACAGTAGTCTGTGTATCCCTTGCCTCCGAGCAGCTGCATCCCTGCTTCAGCAATAGATAAATAAAAATTAAAAAAATTGTTCTTAAGGGCTGCCTTGGCCCCGGCAGCCAAGGTTTTTAGCCAGCCTGCAGAGCGTCAGTACCACATGCTGCATTCATCCTGACCTGTGGCAGAGGCATGCATTTGCAGTTGCTTGAAAACCTACATTTGCAATCCTGTGCCTGGAGGAGGTCCCAGTGTTGTAAGAGAAAGCAGCTGTAGGTAGGGCTGTCAAGTGGGGGCGGGTGGCGGGTAAACCCCTGCTTTGGAGGCCCAATTTCCGACACCACGGAATCGGGCCTTGGGGGGATCCCCACCCCTGCGTGCGCGTCACCAGGAAGTGACGTGGGCACGCCGGGCACGCTGGGGGCGGGGCCACGGCCATACAAGGGAAAACTCTATGGTTTCCCCTTGTATGGCCATGGCCCCGCCCCCAGCGTGCCTGGCGTCCTCCCGTCACTTCTGGGTGATGCGCGCGCACACACACACAAGACGCCGGCCGGGAGCCCCCCGCTCCCGGCGAAGATACACTTGGCAACCCTAGCTGTAGGGGGTGGAGGAGACAGGAGCTGAAGGTGTCACACTCTGTGTGTGTGTGTTTGCATTGAGGGAGGAGTGGGAGAGCATTGGACTGTATGAAGGACCTCCCAGGTAGTCTCCGATTTTCCTGTTTGAACCCCAGACTCCATCTTGGAGTGCGTGACCAGCTGGCTCCTAGAGGCATCTGCAATGACTCATCCTCTCGCAGTGGACTTTATGAGCATTCTTACTAGATTTTTTTTAGAAAACCATTCACTGTACACGATTCCCTCCTGCTCCATTTTATCCTCAAATCAGCCCTGTGTGGTAATTTAGGCTAAAAGAATGTGACTGGCCCAAGGTCACCTAGTGAGCTAAGTGGGGGCTTGAACCTGGGATCCCCCCCCCCCGTCCTAGTGTAGTACTCTGTTATACCACACTGGCTGTGCTCTGGGCGTATGAGAAACAAAAGATTGAAACCCTCTCAGCTCATGGATACCAGTAAGCATTTCCTGAAGCAAGGCCATGTACCCATTTCAGCTTTCTCCAACAATTCTGCAGTGCCTGTATTCAACTGAATCAATCAGTTTGATCCTGAGTTCAGGATATAATTGTAAACAGGCTTTTCTTCCTGTAGGTAGATATATCTCCTGTAGGTAGATGTAAATATCTCCAGCTGACTTAAGTCCATCTAGAAACATAGAGCTGGAAGGGATCCCAAGGGTCCAACCCCCTGCAGAATGCAGGAAATTTACAACCACCTGCTGCCCCCCCCACTCCCCCAGTGACCCCTGCTGTATGCCCAGAGGAAGGCAAAAACCTCCAGCCCCTCTGAGCCAATGACCTGGAGGAAAATTCAAACTAGCAAGAACAAAAAAGGGAAAGAAACTAAACCTAACAAAGAACTCCAAAACCAAACAAAGGTTAGTGGAAAGGAGGGCCAATATTAAAACCTTTACATAAAAAGAGGTACATGTATTTATTAATAATATCAAATTAAAACATATATAGGGGCCCAATTATAACCAATATATATAAAACATAACCATAACCAGGGCTAAAAGAGTTGACCTGACGCGTTTCGGCCGAATCGGCCTTCCTCAGAGGTCATACAAGTGTGGCTAGATGGTAAATAGTTACATTCATAAAAACACAATCAGGAATACATACAAACTATAAATTCAACAAGGACCATAAAGTAAATTGTTCAGAAGTAAAATAACCAGGCACAGGATAAATATGCACATGAAACCTTTTTAGTGCAATCACTAGCCCAGTGATTATAAAATCCACCTATGGTCCACAAATAACCTTCTTTGATTGTGTTGCCACAATATTCACAAGTAAAAAGCAGTAAAAAGCTTTTTACTTGTGAATATTGTGGCAACACAATCAAAGAAGGTTGAATTTATAGTTTGTATGTATTCCTGATTGTGTTTTTATGAATGTAACTATTTACCATCTAGCCACACTTGTATGACCTCTGAGGAAGGCCGATTCGGCCGAAACGCGTCAGGTCAACTCTTTTAGCCCTGGTTATGGTTATGTTTTATATATATTGGTTATAATTGGGCCCCTATATATGTTTTAATTTGATATTATTAATAAATACATGTACCTCTTTTTATGTAAAGGTTTTAATATTGGCCCTCCTTTCCACTAACCTTTGTTTGGTTCTGGAGGAAAATTCATTCAGAATGGCAATCGGGTGTTACCCTGGGCATGTAAGGAAGAGCCACAAGAGCTGAGCACTGGCTCATCCCTTCCCGTCCTCCCTCTCTAGCTCAGTGGTGTCTACTCTAACCCAGCAGTCCTGCAGGAACAGGCAGAGAAAGGCATTTTCTTGCTACCTGACATTCTTTACCTGGAGGCTCCAGGGACTGAATCTGAGATCTTCTGCATGCCAAGCAAGGTGAGCTACCCGTGGTCTGTCTCCTACAAGATGCCCATTGTGCAAAACTGTACTTAAATTGGTCCTTACCTCTTGGCAATCTGTACAGGGCTCTTTTGTGTGTGTGTGTGTGTGTTGTGTGTGTGTGTTGTGTGTGTGTGTTGTGTGTGTGTATCATAATGGCTGAAAATGCTGCTCCTCACCTGGCTTCCATAAATTGAGGGGGCTTTGATGGTTTCCTTCAGAGAGACAGTAAGCTAATGTGAGCTGTGCAGCAACCTGCCTCTTCTGCCTGGGCTACTGATTCCCAGCTATCCCTTCTTTGTTTCTGTGGGATTTTCCTGGTGCTGAGCATGTGGTGATGGAGGCCGAGGTCTACGAAGGGCAGGGGGAAAAGGCTCAGAGTGACACCCTAGTGTGTGTGTTTTGTACATTTAGAACATTTTTGTTCCGTCCTTCCTCCAAGGAACTCAGGGCAGTGCACACCATGCTCTCCTCCTCCATTTTATCGTCATAACAACTATGTGAAGTAGATCAGGCTGAGAGAGGGAGTCTTAAGGTCACCGGGCAAGCTTCATGGCAGAGGGGGGTTTAAACTTGGGACTCCCCTATCCTCGCCTTGCAAACCCTTGTCTGAAAATGAAAACAAGTTGCCCAGCATTCTGTGTGTTCAACCAGTATCTCTGACAAATTTGCAGACCGTGCACAGTTTTATTTTCTCAGCTGTGTGCTCGTTGTCCCATCCTTGGGGAAGAGAGAGCTTTGAACAGATGGATAGTTGCCCAGAAAAATCTCTGAGCCAGTTGATCTAATAGATCATAGTTTTGATAATATATTTTCTCTTAAGCGTAGAGAAGCACTCACTTCCTCATCACTTACTCATCAGAAGTGACAAACTGGAAGGTTTTTGGTATGGTCATGTGGGTTTCATGTAACTGGGCCTACATAAGGTAGCTACACCCCAGAATCTCTCAGATGTGGGTTGCATGAGACTGTCTACTCTTCCTGGAAGCACTGTGATGAGAATTGTATGTTATCTTTTAATCTTAAAATAGATAGGTTAAGAAGTGATATGTGTGTCATTCTGCTTCTGATCTCATTTCCATATGCAAGTATATTTGGTTATCGTTGTGATCCTTTCAGATTTACTTTTTTAAAAGAATGATCGGATTGATCTTAAATCTTAAAAGGTACACATGGGCAGTAAGGTACACATGGGCAGTGTTCCCTCTAAGCTGAGTTAGTGTGAGCTAGCTCACAGTTTTTTAGCTTCTGGCTCACACATTTTTGCCTCAGCTCAGGAAGGATGGCTCCAGAGCAAACTAATTTATGCAGTAGACAAATCACTCGTTCACAACTTTAAGGCCAGTAGCTCACAAAGTAGAATTTTTGCTCACAAGACTCCATAGCTTAGAGGGAACATTGCACATGGGTGATCTTTGGCTGGGATACAAGGTTACACTTGACACCCTGAATAAATAACCATCTGACATCTCTTCAGTCAGAGGGCTGTAACCTATTGAGACTACAGTAGACTGACACCCTAACCACTACACCATGCCAGTGGTCAGTTCTGTGCTGATCCTCATCTAGGTGCCAGTTGCTGTGGAAAGTGACGAGTTTCCAGATAGCAACTAGCATTCTGTTTATCTGAGCCAGAACCCTCCCCCCCCCAGTACCGGTAAGGTATTTTTTTGGGGGGGGGGGTCAGCCGGGGTATTTATCCAGCTATCCGATAGGGCTGAGCCCGAAAAAATCCTGAAAATATTTGGGGTTTTGGGGGGCTGCCAGATAGCTGACTATAAAGGCTGTTTAAATGGATTGCAGTCTCTTTAAACACCTTCTGGGTAAAGCCACAGCTTGGAAAAGGCATTTAAAGGGACTGCAAACTTTTTAAATGCCTTTGGAATTCAGCCACAGCTTGCAAAAGGCATTTAAAGGGATCGTATTCCCTTTAAATGCCTTTCCCCCTCCATTGGAAACAATGGAGGATGGGGCACCATCTTTTGGGACCCATAGAATTGGACCCTCTGGTCCAATCTTTTTGAAACTTGGGAGGGGGGGTTGAAGAGAAGCACCAGCAGCTATGCTGCAAATTTGATGTCTCTTCCTCAAAAAAACAGCCCCTACAAAACCCCAGAGACCCCCAGATCAATTCATTATACCCTGTGGGGACCATTGAGTATAACAGTCCCCATAGGGTATAATGGAGCCAAAAAATTTCTACAATTTCAAATATTTATTGAATCCAAATACCATACCAATATTGGGATTCATGAACATTGGGAAATACCAATATTTTTCAGGTTCAATATACCCGAATCCGAAAATTGCTGGTTGTTGGTTGTTGTTGTTTTTTGCATACCCCAAATAGCAACCCAGAGATTGATAATCCAGTTTACATTCTCACAGTGAAGTAAAAGAATTCAGCAGCTTTAGCTTCTTCCTCACGTTCTTGCCCCCCTTCCCTCAAGTGCTACAATCCATGCCCTACGTCTGGAGGCCTGCTTTAGTACAACTGGCGTGGAGGCATAGAGGAAAAGGCCTGTGAGGAGAGGGGAAAAAAAAACATGGTTGCTGATTCTTTTGCTTCAGCGGGAGCTTGAGCCTCAATCTCTGAGTTTCAGTCTGACAACCCTAAATAGGACTCTTCTAAAGAGCTCTTGTCCTTCCTTTGAAGAGATGCTTCAGCAGCAGAACTCCCATCCTGTGCCTTCGTGCATTTTTTGCTTCATTCTCTCTTGAGTTGCAAGGTGGATGTTCACCCCCCTCCTGAGCTTTTTATGTCACACTTTCCTATCCTTCTCCACCCCCACTGCTTAGGGAAAACTTGTAGAAGAAAGTTGGATCTTTGCTGTGGGCCTGCAAAGCTTTCTAAATCTACCAGTGAAGGTGGGGTGGGGAGATGGCCTTTCCCTGAGCCCCTGTGTTGTCACAGGGTGGTGTTTTACATAGAATGTTCAGTAAGCTTGTGGCTAAAAGGTTACACTCCTGAGAATCAGAGAAGGTGAGGTTTGGCCCAGCTTATTGAGCTGTCCTGCCTCAGTCACATTTTGCCTCCCTGCTGCTAGTAAATGAGCCTTGAGTCACAGTTCACTCTGTTTACAACTGTGCTGTTATCCTTCCTCCACATTGCTTGTTTTCTCCCTCTCTCCCTCTCGCCTTCTCTCTCTCTCTCTTACATACACACACACACACACCCCACCACCACAAACTCCTTCAGTTCCAAGTTTTCCATCTCTCCTTATATATAATTGAATAGTGGGTGCCAAAGTTCTAATTCTAAAATGCACTCCCTTAATGTATGGCTGATGGCACTGCTCCTCAGCATATATCGCCACCAATCAGAAGGCAAAGCCCGGGTCCCGCCCACACCACAACCGCTGCGACAACCTGGTCTTTTGCATATGGAAGCTGATTGGACTTCAGTCTGAGTCCTGCCCGCCCCCAAACCCCCCCCCCCCCCCGCAAGGCAGTTGGGATTTTCAGTTGCATAACATACCTCATAGGGGAGAGGAGAATGGGTAACAATGGTTACCACTCTCCAGGTGAGGGCTACAGATAACTCAAACATACAAATGCTCTTCAGGTAGCAGAGATCAGTCCCTCTGGAGAAAACAGTGGACTCTGTCATTAAACCCTGCTGAGGTCGCCACAGGAAACTGACACTGTTTGCCCAAAGCCAGAGCACTCTCCCAGAGCCTCTTTCTAGATCTCGTTGTATTTATTTCCGCAACGGGCATTATTTCTAGTGTTTATATAATTTGAAGGAAATGCTGGAAAGGTTTCCCTCTCCTTAGATTGTAAAGACTGTTTTTCCCCTCACATACCTTATTCCAGTAGAGGAAAGAACTATAGTTATTACTTTTTTTAAAAAATCACAAGTTTTTTTTCCCCCTTCTGGCTGGGCTCGCTTGCTTGGGTGATGTGGAACATTTTCTTCTTCACGCACTGTGGAGGACATAGGTTGGGTCTGGGTCCCTACCCTATGTCAGGCATGTCACAAGCAAAATGTGGGTTCTTTTGCATGCGTGGTGCCCAATCAAGATCTGATCAGTGGTGCATGTAGAGTAGGGGCTTCATTTCCCCCCCCCACATGCCATTTTCCCAACTGGAAACTGGCTTGTGAGGGAGACCCACATGTATCTCAGGGAATACCCCAAATAGCTCTCCACCAGGTTTCTGGTTGGGAAAAATGATGGAAGGAGGAAGGCTGAAGTCAGCATGGTATAGTGGTTAAGAGTGGTGGACTCTAGTCTGGATTAACCGGGTTTTATTCTCCACTTCTCCACATGAAGCCTGCTGGGCCAGTCACAGTTCTCTCAGAACTCTCTCAGCCCCACCTACCTCACAATGCCTGCTTTGAGGAGAGGAAGGGAAGGCGATTGTAAGCTGCTCTGAGACTCCTTGAGGTAGAGAAAAATGGAATATAAAAACCAATACTACTACAGCAGCAGCTACTACTACTACTTCTCTTCCTCCACCAAGTTCCAGTCCTCCTCAAGCACTGCGTGTGCAGGAATGGAAGAGAAACCTGCAATTCAAATGGGATAAAGTTGTGTCTGATACAGGGTGGAGACTCACATGCAGCCTGTGAACTCTGTAACGTGGGCCTGTAAAGGCTAGCATTTATCAGACTCTTCAAACATGGCCCCTGGTCTTCTAAACTTAGTCATGTGTGCCTGCCAAGGGCTAAACTACATGTTTGGGGTTTTAATGAGTTGGGTTCCCCACAGCTACACAACAGCTGTGGGGAATAGCATTTACAAACCAAAGAAGAGACCAAACAGGGTTGGTATGCTGCTGCTGCTGCTGCTGCTGCGGGGGGGAGGGGAGGGGAGGAAGGGCTCCTACCCACCTAAGCTGTTTCCCTGTGTGGAAGCAGCAAGGATGTTATTTTGCTGGTTTTAGTGCTCTCCGTGCACAGAATACTCATTAAAGGGAGGGGAATGGGTGAAAATCTTTGAACACCATCTAAATAGTGACATATTCTCTCTCTCTCTCTCTCTCTCTCTCTCTCTCTCTCTCTCTCTCACACACACACACACACACACACACAGCAGAGTAGAGCAGCAAGGTACTGCTAACTGCAGAACAAACTACAGAAGAGTAACTTGTAAACACAGTCTTAATGAGAGTAAAATATTTTTATGGCTGTGCTGCTAGTTTAAACAGAGCTCAGATCCTCCTCTGAGACTGTACAGTGCAATGAAAGCTGTGCATAGACAGATGTATCACTGCAGTCTACTTCAGTGGGGGTATCTGCTAACTCATGAGGCTGGATAAAGTGCCTGTCAGTTTTATTATTTGCTGACTCACTCATGGTCTCATGGGCTTTCAGTGTCTCACTCACCCTTCCACTGCCACTTCATGCAACTGCTTCCTTGAGTGCTGTGCAGCCTGGCAGTCGAGATCTGCCTCCCAAGCTATGCTCTTTATGCCCCCACCTGCAGAGAGGAGGTGGGTGGCAACTAGAGACAGCACATTTACAGTGGTGGCCCCTTGTCTTTGGAATGCCCCCCCCCTCGAGGCTTGCCTTACTGTCTTTTAGGCATCAGGCCAAAAGAGCTCTTTTTACCCAGGCTTTTAACGAAGGGTTTTAGCATCTTTCTTAACTGTTTTAGTGTCTGCTTCTAGCCTGAGAGTTGTTTATAGGGTTTTTTGGGTGGGGGTGGGGGTTGGCTTCTCAGTTTTTCAATGTGTGTGTTTTGGTGGCTTGTTTTTAAAAGGCTTGTTTTTTGTATTGAAAATGTATGTTGTTATTTCAAGGGTATCATGTTTATCGTAAGCTGCCTCAAGCACGCCTCTGGAGAGCCAGCATATAGGTTCCCTAAATAAATAAGCAAGCAGTGAACAGCCGAAAGTGCAGAGGCCAGGAATCACAACACAACATTTCCAAAGATTTCTGGAAATGGCTGATTGTCCTTCGTTTCAGTAAGTGATTTGTTTATAATACCAACCATAATGAAAATATTGAAGTGATGGGAGTTCGGGAGTGTCCCTTGACGTGCTTCCACAGCAAGGCCAGCATCCGGGGTCAGCATCCTCGACCAGATGCTGAAACCTCAAAACCCCGGAAGGGGCTGCTGCCACCCAGAACACCCTGCAGCTGCTTCGTGCTGCCTTCGCCATTCTCTTGCTCGCCCGCCTACCTGCTCAGCAGGCAAGAAGCAATGATGAGAAGCAACAGCAGCTGCAGGTCACTCACCTGTGCTCTCTCTCTCTTTCTCTCTCTCTCTGTTTTCAAGCGTAGGCAGCAGCTGGCCATCTCCTTCCGTGCTGCCTCAGTATGCTCCTGGCTTATTCGCCCACCAGTGTTCTGGCTGAGTGAGTGATCACCGAGGCAGTGGTGCCGCGCAAAGGGGCCCACCAAAGATGTCATGCCCAGCTGCCACGGTCTCCGAGTGTCATCTCTGTCTCCCCCTTGCAGCCAGTGCTTATCATCTAGGGGGCCTGCCGCATTTTGAGAGCCTAGATTATAAGGTCATCTATGGGGGGACCCGCAGGTGGACACTCCCAAACCAATGTCCTTTGGTTCCTAGAGTGTGACCACTAAGGCTGGAGACAGATAATAGTTATAAGATACAGATATAGTTTCCCAGAGTGTGGAGCATCTTTTGCTCCATCATCGTCTTCAGAGGAACAAGTTTGGAAGCACTAGAAGAAACGTGCAGAAGTAGGGTGAGTGTTTAAGAAGGCTTGTTAGCCTCCAGGTGGGGCCTGGAGATCTCCTGGAATTACAACTAGTCTCCAGACTACAGAGATCAGTTCCTCTGGAGAAAAGGACAGCTTTGGGAGGGGTGAACTATTTGGCATCACATGTTTGCTTTGGCTGCTCCCTGAACCCCGCCCTCCCCAGGCTCCACCCCTAAATCTCCAGGAATTTCCCAACCTAGAGCTGGCAACCCTAGTGTTTACATTATGAGAAATGTGGCAATTGTTCCACTCTTTTCCCATTCCTTCCAGTGGTCTGGAATCTTTCTTACCTTCAGCTTCTACATCTTGAATGAACGAATGAAAAATATATATTTTTTATGCTGTCAACTTATTGATAAAGCAGCTTTCATCAAAATAAAAGCCAACTGCAGCCAGTGAAATAATACCAACTGCATTCAGATGGCATGACAATCTCTAATGAAATAGAGGTCTTTCCAGTTTTGGTTAAACCCTCATTTAGAATCTTGGTTTGTAGGGGGAAACAAACTCCAATTTGCCAGTATGCCTGCTTTGAGACATCATAATGAATTGGAACTTGGTCAAACTGGTGGTATTTAGTTCTCCAGTATAGTGTAGGTGCCACTGCTGAGTAGGCCCTGTCATGTATAACCATCTACCACATCTCAGATGGTGGGAAATCTTGGGAGAAGGGCTTCCAAAGATTAGCTGAGTGATTTGGCAACTTCATTTCACAGATCTCTGTGAAAGTCGCTATAAAGGGCAGCCATAGTAGTCTGTTGTACCAAAAACAAACAAGAGTTTTATGTCAATTTAAAGCTGAACATACTTTTAATCTAGCATAAACCTATATGGAGTCCATAATCCGTGAAATTTTATGCAACAATAAAAATGTGTTAGTCTTTAGGGTGCCACATGACTCTTTTTTTGTTTAAAAATCTAGCTCCAAGTTCAGTTAACTGACAAAAACAAGCCCACACCAGTGGAACAAAATTGGTCCACACACTTTCTCTGCCAGTTGATGCACATGTAGGAGTGGTATAAGCCCAATTCTTAAACAAATTCATTGTTCATACTTTTAAGAACTGGCACTTTCCATCTGTTAATGCAGTGGTAGAAGTTATGTGCTTGTCTGTTCAGGAGAGTCTGTGGAAACCTGGAATTAGAGGTTGTCATTCTGTACTGATGAAAGGTATGGGGGAGGAAGGAAACATCTGGTATAATTAATTACATATTGAATTTAGAATTTGATCTTATGGGGGTGCAAAGGGCTGTTCCCCTATGTGGAAAAGATTGGTAAAGCCAAAAATACACAATGGGTTTGGATCCCAGCTTGTGATCATTAATTATCTGAAATTTGTTGTTATCATGAAGCCTTTAATATTCCATCATAAAAAGGCAGATATGCCCATTCTGCCTTAGCCCACTACTGAATAGTTCTGGACAATTCAAGCTATGCTTCTTTCGTTATCATTTTATAGATTACACCCAAAATGCATTTGGTAGGAATTGGGAAAATATTAGGCTTATGCAGTTGTTTAAATATACGCATAGAGTTATTGTGTACCCCAAAGGCAGGAAAGTAATTTATTAATCTAGTAAAAGTACGATGATTTATAAATCAGAACACATACACTGCGTTATCAGCCATTGAGGGTGAGTTGTTTAAAAAGCCAAACTAACAATAGAAGAAGAGATGAAAATTGATGCCTTAAATTGAGGGTTTCTAGCTCGTGTTTTAAATCAAGATTTCAATTACACTCATGGTCGCAGGTCTTTTAGTGTTGAGGCTGCTTCCAATACAATGGAACTTTATAACTCTTTGCAATTTTTAAATGACAGCATGAATTGCCTTCAAAATGTACATTTGGGGAGGGGTGGTTCTTGATTTCTCTGGAAACTTGCTGGAAAACCAGTAATGCAGGTTTCCTGAGGCAAGTTTTCTTAAGGTACAGTGACAGAAGATAGGTATTTCTTGGGTGACTGTTGGCATTAGCCATGCAGTCATCAAATATGTCTGGTGGGGACTTTGGTATGCTAGCACTAAGTCATTAAATCTGATTCCCATTGTTAGCATTTTATTCTTCCATTGGAGAGACTTGTGATTCTTCATTGCTGAAGAGAAGCAGCGTTGGCTTTTATACCCCGCTTTTCTGTACCTTAAGGGGTCTCAAAGCGGCTTACAATCGCCTTCGCTTCCTCTCCCCACAACAAGCACCTTGTGAGGTAGGTGGGGCAGAGAGAGTTTTGAGAGAACTGGGACCGGCCCACAGTCACCCAGCAGGCTTTATGTGGAGGAGGAGTGGGGAATCAAACCTGGTTCTCCAGATTAGAGTCTGACAGTCTTAACCAGTACACCACACTGGCTCTCAGTTGAAAAATATGATACAAACAGACCCTCCCCCCCCATTCTAGGCATGACTACTCAGAAGTAATTTCTACTATGAATCTTACTCCCAAGTTAGAATGCATAAGATTGCAATCTAAAAATCTGATATCAGGATATTCATCTGTGCCCATTCCTCTTTGTTCTAAAGACGAGATTTGTGATGGTTTGGGTTGTTGTTTTTCTTGATTATATGTTGTTCAATTGCTCAAATTACAGCCCCGATTGTCTTTATGATGAGGAATAAAATAGAATACAAAAGGAGCAGGTGCACTTGCTACTGAGGATGCACGAGCTCTGCCAGAGATTTATGAAAAAGAGATGGGGGGGAGGGCATAGGAGGATGACAGCAACAGAAGACTATGGCCAACCCAAACACACATAGGCAACAAAGTGCACAAAGACGCAAGGTGAAGGATTTTGATTGTGGGAACATCATGAGGAACAGCTGGCCAGATGTCAGTTTGCTGGAAGTAGGGGTCCCAGTAGCCCTGGAGAAGAATGTCCTCTCCCTTCAATAGAATCTGAATGGGATGTTATTTAAGGACCAGGATATTTATCTCCATCATGCCATGAAAAGCTTCAACTGCCCATTTCCACACATCAAGCCTCTATTAAAGGAGCAGGGTGTGTGCTTCTCCAGGGCTGTTGGCAACCCTGGCTGGAAACAACAGTTACCACAAGTGCAAGAGAATCAAATGAAGTGAACTTGTACTAGACCACCAAATAGAGAGTTCATCTGCGGGGCTGATACAGCCCAAGAGTTACAGGCAGCTAAGGGGGTAACTCTGTAGGGTGTGGGTTAAGCTACATATAATAAGGAAGACTAGAAATATGTAGGGTCATGCCCCTCTTAGGCTGTGTCTGTACCAACACTCATATTGCATGCTGTGTGCATGCAAACTATACATTGTCCATAAGATGCACAGCTGTGTCCTTGCAAACATGCATCGTCCATAGGCTAGAAAACTGGGCTAAAAGAAATTTAATTAATTTCAATGGGGATAAATGTAAAGTTCTGCATTTAGGTAGGAAAAATCAAATGCATAATTATAGGTTGGGGGAGACTTGTCTTGGCAGTTTTGTTGTTGTTTTTGTTCAGTCACACAGTCGAGTCCGACTCTTCGCGACCCCATGGACCAGATCACGCCAGGCCTTCCGGTCTTCCGCCGTCCTCTGAAGTTTGCTCAATTTCATGTCTAACCATCTCATCCTTTGCCGTCCCCATCTTCTTTGACCTTCAATCTTTCCCAGCATCAGGGTCTTCTCCAGTGAGTGCTCCCTTCTCATTTGGTGGCCAAAGTATTTGAACTTCAGTTTCATTATCTGGCCTTCCAGGGAACAGTCAGGGTTGATTTCTTTTAGGATTGACTGATTTGATCTTCTTGCAGTCCAAGGGACTCTCAAGAGTCTTCTCCAGCACCATAGTTCAAAAGAATCTATTATTCGGCGCTCAGCCTTCCTTGTATGTGCGAAAAGAATCTAGTATGTGTGAAAAGGATCTAGGGGTCAATGTTCCCTCTAAGCTATGGAGTCCTGTGAGCAAAAATTCTACTCTGTGAGCTACTGGCATTAAAGTTGTGAGCAAGCAATTTGGCTACTGCATAAATTAGTTTGCTCTGGAGCCACCCTTCCTGAGCTAAGACAAAAATGTGTGAGCCGGAGGCTAAAAAACTGTGAGCTAGCTCACACTAACTCAGCTTAGAGGGAACACTGCTAGGGGTCTTAGTAGACCATACACTGAACATGAGTCAGCAGTGTGATGTGGTTGCTAAAAAGGCAAATGCAATTTTGGGCAGTATCAACAGAAGTATAGTGTCCAGATCACGAGATGTGATGGTACCACTTTACTCTGCTCTGGTTAGACCTCACCTAGAGTATCGTGTTCAGTTTTGGGCACCACAATTTAAGAAGGATATAGACAAGCTGGAACGTGTCCAGAGGAGAGCAATGACCTTTTCCTTCAAAGGCTTCCAGAATAAATACATCTTCAGATGTTCCTGGAAAGTCTATGACAAGGGAGCTAGCAGAAGGTCCTGGAGAAGAGTTTCAAAGATTAAGAGTACTGGGAGTTTGTGCTCTAAAAGACACTGGTGGTTTCCCACCTATCTTTTTCTACAAAGACCAGGCCCAAATTGCATTACAAAAAACGGCTGCTGCTAAGTATAGACACCAGTTGATTGAACCTGTTGACTTCCCTATTGTCTACGAGTGATGTGAGACCCTTCACTCCTTCTTATTATGGCTTAAAACTATGTAGGAGTCTGTCTTTTGACGGCCAATTCCAGAGGAGGAGCCACGCTGGTCTGTAGCGGCAGAGAACATCAAAGGGCTCCTGGCACCTTAAAGACTTAACGCATTTATTGTGGCGTGAGCTTTCATGGGCCAGAGCCCGCTGTGTCAGATGCACGCTTTCATGAAGCTTTTAGGTTCTAGGAAAATAAAAAATGCTTATGTGGCTTTGAGATTGGAATCAAACAGGGAGCAGGCTCTTTGGTAGCTTTTAGATACAAGTGGAGAGACTGTTCTAGTGTTTGAAAGCGACATGAGAGTTTATCCGTGCCTCGGTATTCTGACACAAAAACAACACATAAGAATTAAAGCCCGCACAGGCAGAACCCACCACTTGAAGAGACAGTTGATTGCCTAGACTTGGTGGGGGATGGAGCCAGCCTGAAGGGGCAAACACACACACACACACACACACACAACTAGCAGCTGGCTAGAACTATGCAGGGTTTTTTTTCCAGATCTGCAACATGTAGTTAGTTGGGTTATTCTCCTGAAAACCTTTTCTTCGCCAGCAAAGGCACCTCCAATTAATATAAATACACTCTTTTTAAAAAGTGTTAATTATTTTGAATACAAAAACTGCAGGGGCTATTAGCATTCCCCCTTCTCTTTTGCCCTCCTGGAGGAGGGAATGGCTCTTCTAATATTGAAAAACAAAAGGGTGCCTTTATTTTCCAAAACGATTGTTTTTCCAGTATGCCAGTCTAGTTGATTAAAGTGTCAGTGGATTTAGTGGTTGGACTAGGCAGATGCAAGTTCAAATGAAACTCGATGAGCTTGGGCCAGACACTATTTCTCAACCCAACCTACCTCACAGGATTGTTGTGAGGATACCATGGGCAGAGAGGAGAATCATGTATGGTGCTTTGATCTCTTTAGAGGAAGGGTGAAGTGAAAATGTAAAGAAAGAAAATTTGCATAATCAATTGGTTAAGACTCCGTTAATCAGGCAATAGCCCTAACTTTTGTGTGTGTGTGTGTGTTGAATTCACATCTGGAACAGGACCCCTCTAGTGCTCAGTATGAGGTAGTTTCCATATCAAATTGCCACTGGTACCCTTGGAGAGCAAGTAGGGTTGCCAATTCTGGGTTGGGAAATACCTGGAGGTTTTGGGAGTGGAGTTTGAGAAGGGAGGGCTTTGGGAAGTGAAGGTGCTTCAATAGAGTCCACCATTGAATGTGGCCATTTTCTCCAGGTGAACTGATCTCTGTTCCCAGGAGATCTCCAGCCACCACCTGGAGGGTGGCAACCATAGGAGTGACTGCAAATGTTTGCTGGTGTAAGAGCTGTTTCTAAGGGAAGACTCCAAAGTGAGTGTGAGTGTGTGTGAGAGAGTCTCAGAGCGGCTTACAAAGCCCTTTCCATTCCCCTTCCCACAAGAGACACCCTGGTTGTGGTCACACACGCGAGATAACTTGGGGGGGGGGGGAAGTGAGGCTATTTGCTCCATAGGAATTTGACCCACATTTGCGTGATCACACAGTCCCTGGGAGCTGCGGGGGCAGGCCGCCACTGTGTGATCAGATGCAACCGTGGGTGAATTGAGGGGGTTTTGCCACGTGTTTCCAGTGTACTTCAACGAGGGATCGATGATTTGCATCTCCGCATTGAGTGCTCTCTATGCAGAGTGCGATGATGAGCATACCAAAATGGGGAAAAAACAATGGCATGGAGTCGGGATGGCCTGATCAGACCATCCCGACACCATGGGAGCGTGCTGGAGCGATCGCACAGGGGCAAGTCCGTTCCTGGGCGGTAGCAACACGTTTGCTACTGGACTTTCCCTAGTGTCTTTTTACCCTGCTTCTGTGGCAGAGCAAAACGGGTTGCCAACGGGTGTGGGATGCTTGGCAGATGTTCTCGTGTGATCATGCCCTTTAAATCTGCCCGGCATTTGTGCCTATGGCGCGGCTAATTGTGCGTGTGATCACAGCCCCTGTGAGGCAGGTGGGGATGAGCTCTTTTGAAAACTGCTCTTTCAAGAATAGCTCTGACTGAACTATGGCTTGGCCAAGGTCATCCAGCAGCTGCAAGTGGAGGAATGGGGAATCAAACCCGGTTCTCCCAGATTACCACTACACCAAATTGGCTCTCTATCTAACTGGCTCTCTTACACACACACACACACACACACACAGAGAGAGAGAGAGAGAGAGAGAGAGAGAGAGACAGACAGACAGACAGACAGACAGACAGACAGACAGACAGACAGACAGACAGACAGACAGATCCACCCACCCGGGATACCCAAGGTTCCTTCTCTTGTCATTCCCCAGTCATCTTTAATCACAACACAGCAATCTGTACATGCCTATGGGGCTTCTCAAATTCTCTTGTTTCTGGTTCCTGGCCAACAGTGGTAGCCCCCTTATCAAGCTGCCTCTGGAACTGCTATCCTGGAATCTAGGTAGTTGCTTCATACAAGATCAGACCATTGGTCCACTTTTGTAATGTATACAAGCAGCCTCTAGGGGCGAGTTTCTGCTTTGAACGTCCTTTAGGTTTGGCCCTGCAGGGTTTCTGCAGAGAAGGAACTGCTGAGGGAGCTGATTGAGAGGCTGACTACAAGAAGGCCGAGTCAGTGAGAGAGAGTCAGAGAGCTAAACAAAAAATCCTCCCAAGTTGAAACAAAGCTGATGTGTCCTGTTCACAGTAGCACATCCACCTAGCTCTGAACAGTCTCCTCACACTAACAGTGGCCCTTTTCAAACTGCCTTTGTATTCTGTTTTAGTAACTGGTTGCTAATGTTTTTTTCCTGTCAATTCAGACAGACCTGTTTTAGTAGCCAGCTGCTAACAGAATTTATTTACCTGTTCATACAAACCCACTTGCATCGGGTTAGCAAGGCATAGTTGAGCCACTTTGGAGGGAAACTGCTTTCTTCCATTTTCTACCCCTTTGTTGCGCTTCTGAATCACTGTGGTGTGCTGTTTAAAAGCCACTCCCCCCCCCACTCTTTTTCACCATGCAGTATTCCTTGGATTTTTTTTAAATGTTCAAAGTTGAGCGCTGTAGCACTAAACCAATATAGCACTTCAGTGCTATAGCAGCACCATTGAGATGCCTTGACTTCATTGAGTCAATGAAGTCAAGGCATCCGAGGAAGCTCATGCAGCGAATAAGGGCGGGGGAGCAGTACTGTTTGAAATGACCATAGAGCTTCAGCGATGGCTCATTAACAGAAGGAAATTCATTGTATGAAACCCCCGTCCCTGTATCGCTTTAGTCAAAATCAGGCCAACAATGAATACCATCTGGTTTAGAACAGTAATATGAAACGGGCCCGTGGCTCTCCAGGATTTCAGGCAGAGAAAGATCTTTCACATCTCCAGCTGCTTGAGCTCCTGCAAGTGGAATTGGCAGGTCAGGGGTTAAAACTGGGAACCTTCTGCATGCACGCTTATCACTGAGCCACGGCCCCTTCCCATCTATAGTATGCTGCTTTAACCAAACCTGAGAGGTTCTTGAAAAACTCTGGCCAGTTTGGTGTAGTGGTTAAGTGTGCAGACTCTAATCTGGGAGAACCGGGTTTGATTCCCACTCCTCCACTTGCACCTGGCTGGATGACCTTGGGCAAGCCATAGCTCTGATAAGAGCTGTTCTTGAAAAAGAGCAGTTTCTGTCAGAGCTCTCTCAGCCCCACCTACCTCACAGGGTGTTTGTTGTGGGGAGGAGAAGGGAAAGGAGTTTGTAAGCCGCTCTGAGACACCTTTGGGTAGTGAAGGGTGGGGTATAAATCCAAACTCTTCTTCTTCTTCTTCTAACCAAGGAGCAGTTTGTTTCTCAGAAAAATCAGCAGAATGCAGGCGACAAGGAAAGATTTTGTTTTTGAGTCTCCACCAATGGCATGGAAAATTCTGGGGCCCCAACCTCCCTGAGATGAATTAAAGCAGCCGAATATTTTAACAGATAACAATGGGTAGCAATTATTTTCTCACTTCTTTACAATTTCTTCCCGCTTGTTTGCTTTTTCTCCCTCACACCCCCACATACCCCTCCCACTCACAGCCTCATTTGCTCTGCCTTTTTTCTCTTTGTCTGTTTCCCTTTCCTATACCCCCCTGCTAAAAACAGTTCTCTCTGCCTCTCCCCTTTGCTTCTCTTGCACCCTCTGCAAAAACTTATAAAGCCTTTATCCCCCTCACAGGAGAAAGGACATCACCTTTCATTCACTGTTCAATGCTTGCTGCTCTTCCAGGTACCCCGAGACACCCTCTTCTCTGCAGCTGCCTACCACACCCCGGTTCCTGGAGCAATTGTGATCTGTGCAGTCTCTTTTCCTTTAGCAATCTGTGTTCTCCTAGAGTTCAGTTCCACACTGGTATTCTTTGCTTGGATAGACATTGGGGCTGCTGCAGAAACCTAGGATAACAACTGCTGAATTTTCACTGTGTGCGTTTTCCCCATCACATTGATAACTGCCATCCTTTCCCCAAGAGTTCAGAGCAATATGCTTAATACTCCCCCCCCCCACAATAGCACAAGTGCATAGCTCTCATGACTATGAACATAAGGTGGCTGGAGGGGGGGGGCATGAGATTAGACAGGTCTTCTAGTGGTCAAGAGGCTGGGGGTATTGGTGCCTCACAACTCCTTGCTCTTTCCTTGACTTTAAAAAGCACATCAAGCAGATACACATGCACATGCTTAATGTGCGTAATGTATGAGTCACTGAACTCAGAGTGCACATGGCAACCACGTATGACATATGATAGTGATGTAGTTACTTGTTTGCAGTAGTTTGTCTGAATCCCTGGTGTGCCATGGAAGCTTGCTAGGTGACCTTGGGCTAGTCACTCTTTCTCAGCCTCTCCTTCCTGTTATGAGGATAATCTTGCAAGCCACATTGGTTCCCCTTGAGGTAGGGGACAGCAGGGTATAATCCATAAATTAGATAGATGTTTACATACTAAATATGTTGCTACATACACTCAGGGCTGTACGTACTCTGCACATAAGATCAAAACAGCTTCAAGATCTTGTGAAAAGTAAAGTTGAATCACATGCCCTATATACATTATGCAAATTAAGCAAACATGCAAATATGCTTAATTTCCATAGATTTGTCCTCCTGTTAGTCATGAGGAAGAGTGAGGAGCTGTAGGGCACTGAAATTTCATCCTTTGACTCCTAGCCCCCTTCCCTGTTTAATCCTTTCGTCTAATCATCTTCCTATTCAATAAGGGCTAGAAACTTGCTTGTTCAAACTTACGGCTCTCAAAATGTTAACTTCCCTGCCAAAACGCCTAATTTGGAGAATACTACAGGACACACAGCCATGACTCTCTTACACTCTTGTCCACATGAAACTTATTTTTTCCCCTTGTACAGTTAGTTATTTTAGCTGTGGATGGATTTGCTTCAAAATCCATGGGATGGAGGCGATGTAACAAGACTTGTAAATAATGTGAATGGCAGGAGAACAATTGCTAATAGTAAGGCTTCTGCATGCCGGAGCTGAGGCAATTGTTCTCTCTCAAGACACTGTTTGTTTGCAGATAGAAAGGGAGCTTGTGGCTTTCCATTCTGGAAACAGAGTGAGGATTCAGTGGGAAGGAATGGGCGGGATTATTAGCTGTTTCTAAACAGAGCTGCCATGTAGCCTGCATGCCAGGAGAGCAAAGCGAAGCTTGGTACTGGCACCATTCCGCTCCCCCCCCCCCCATGCCGGCAAGTGGAAATTTGCCGAGCTCTTGGCGAAGTAAATGAGTAAAAGACATGGCACACTTTGTAGAGATGAAGGAGAGAGTTTACAAGAGAGGTAATAATACACTCACCCAGAGAGTGACACGATGGACGAGATGGAGGTGAAGAAGTGAAAAGAACAGAGACTTGGAGAGGCTGGGGGGAGTGGAAGATCCAGCATGAGAGAGACCAGGAGGAGAAAGGCATGGAAGGTAGTTCTGAGGAGGAAAGGAAGGACAGATGGTGAAGAGACAGACATAAAGAACCCATCATGCCACGGAGAAAGGGAGTGGAAGAGACAAGGGGTGTGTGTGTGTATCACTGAAAGCAGAAGAGAATAAGGACAGAGGTGAAGAAACGTGGCCTCTGATAAAACAGGGAAAACCTTAAATAACAGATAAAATGCAGGGAAGTGCTCTTCTGTCATGTGAAGTAGGAAAGACTTTTGTGACGAACTGACCTCCAAAACTAGGATGCTTAGTGCATCAAAAGCAGTGAACTGGGAGCTTACTATAAGGCACTTTGATTGACAGGCTGCTGCCTGTGTGCACCCCCTTCTCTCTGATTGGTCAGCGCCAGCTGAGGAGAGTTTTAAAAAGTCTTGTCATTCTTGTCAGAGGGAGTCAGTTGTCCTTTGGACTTCGGCTTGGCAATAGCCAGTCAGGAGGAATGTGTGTGTCAGTCTGAAGGAAACAGACAAGTCACTTGGGAAGTGAAGGGACACAACTCCCTGCCTTTACTGTGTACCAACACATTTGAGGAAAAGTTCAATGGAGGGGATGGGGGCAACCTGTTTGGGGGTCTGTAGAATTGGACTCCCTGGTCCAATGTTCTTGAACCTTGGTAGGTATCTTGGGGAGATGCTCCAGCAGCTACCCTGTGAGTTTGGAGTCTCTCCCTCAAGCCCCCTCCCCTCCAGCCCCCGGAATATACCCTATGTTTTCGCCATTGACTTTAATGGGCCATAGGATATAATGGGGCTGAAATTGACATTCGGCTGGCGGAAAGACTCCATCAGCTGGTACTGTTGAAACTGACATGCTGGAGTCTTACTGCCGCAGATTCTGCGAAATCCTAATTTGCCGGATTTTTTTTTTTTGCACACCCCTACTCTGAGTCCTGTCCTGCTGGTTCAAGTGGGAAGACTATGTTAATCAGACACAGTAAATCCTAAATGGAGTCTTGTGGTATTTTGAAGACTAATAGATAGATTGAAGCATGGAGTGAAACTTCACAGAATATATATACAGTGGGGCAGGAGGAAAGCTGCTAACAGTCAGATTAAAAGGACATGAGGTACGAGAGCTATGGTTTGTGACATTTTTATAAGAAATGCATAAATATACAAATTAAGCAAAGTGGCATTCCCAGTAGCTGTAACTGCTGATTATAAATTAACTTAGGCCCTGGTCACATGGGAGGTTTTGGGCCGGAAGAGGGACGGATCGGGGGTGCAGCAAACAGGCGCGATCTCACTGCAACATCTGGGAATCGGTGCGCACCCGTCCCCGATCCGTCCCTACACCCCAGTGCTGTGGAGCAAAAAAAACCCCAAGTAAAGAGAAAAACTTACCTGAAATGCCGCAGCAAGCACGGCTGTGGGATCGCCGGCACGTCCTTCTCAGGAGCATTCGAGGCTCCTGGCCGAACTGCACATGCGCACGCATGCGCAGCTGGCTGCCTCGGTCTCCCATCGGTGGCTTCCTCCCCAGCATCTGATCATGCTGGGGAGCAACTGCGCGGTGGCTCACGGGATCTGTGTGATCCCATCGCCGCGTGTCTCTTTTGGTGCGGCTCTAAAAAGCCACACTTTGGCTGTGTTTTTTTCTGCCATGTGGCAGGGGCCTTAGTTAAGCAATGCAACACCAATGTTAAATTGTAGCACTACTGTGTTTCCCCATTGTTTGCTACTTTTTTAAAGGGCGGAGGAGAAGTTTTTAATACACAGTAAAGAAGCCAAGCTGTTGAAATCATGTTGATCACCCAAAATGAGGCCGATAAAAACAGTATACTTTGCTATGCAAAAATTCCTAAATAATTGCAAGTTTTCAAAACTTTCTTTAATTGTAGGCATTCAGAGTAAGCTGCTCCCAATTTCACTGCATTGCAAGATGTGCTCATATTCTGGGAAACTTACAAAGCAAATTGTGTGTGTGTGCAAGCATGCGTGTGTGCTGTTAGTAACATGCCAGACACAAATACACTGCCGCCTGTGTGAATGTAACCATGTGCCTGTCTGGATCATGGGCTGTGTCCTCATGGTTATGATTCTCCATTCTGTATTGATTGCTGCCAAAATGCAGAGGAATTGTCACTTTCCAATCCAGCACACTTGGACTGTGTTCTTTCAGAGAGATCATAGTAAGCCAGGTTTGGCAGAGAGCATGCAAGGATGGGGGGAAACTGGCCAGTGGATGGCAAGAGGATGATGTCATATGGTTGCTGCCTAGAAGTGCATTCCAGTTTGAAAGCCAAAGAGGGGGGGAAAAAATCCATGTGAAAGCAGCCATGGTCATTCAAAAAATAATAATAATGGTGACTAGTTTGCACTGTATTAATTTTCCATTGCATGGTGCCTCGTAACTTTCCAGCAGAATACATTGGTGCAGAGAGTTTGTGACCTGGCTGTTCATGGATACCCAAACATTGACTCTGAAGTCACTCCCACGAGCCTCTGAACAGCAGACCGTGGCTAGTAGCCATTGATGGACCTGTCCTTCATGGATCTGTCTGTAGATTCACAGCTGTATCGAATACTACTGCCCTGGTGTATATATTAATTTATTTTGTCTTGTTGCTGCTGGTCAAATAGGTTTTGCAGGTTTTTGCAATACTTTGAAAACAAACAAACCCTGAAAAAATCTGACTGGAGATGATGATGGAACAAAAGAAATGAGTGTGTCCACCACAGGCAACAATACATCTATCATAGCGGCTTCCGCTCTCTGGAAAAACTATCATCCGTCTTCAGCCTCAAAGGAGAAAACTATCCTTTCCGCTGTCCACGTTATCTCTAGAAGGGAAATCTTCTCCATAAACCAGGAGCCTCATAAATCTGTGTGATGAAGCTTGAGTTCTGGCCTAAGCATTGCTATGAAATTCTGACTCGCGCCTTTCTGCTGCTTGGCGACAACTGTCAAATCCCAGCTGCACGTAGATTTTTCACAATAATCCTTGCACGGATGTTGCCAGCCTCTCTGCCTCCAGATACTTTTGCTAATACACAGGGCTGTATTAATATACTTCATAATAACCTAAACTGGATGAGTGATAATAATAATTGATTATGCGCTCGGAGCAGAGCCTCTGAAAACCCTAGCCTTGATCCATCTGTACAACAGCAGAAGCTGGACATTTGTGCATTGTGGATGTGCAGGCATAACAGTGGGGCAGGGAATGGATTTAAAATATCTGGGTGAATCTGGAATATCTGCTTGCAAACAGACCTACAGGAGAAATGCCCATTCTGGAGGGAAAGGGATCAGTGGTATAGCATTTGCTTAGCATGCAAGTGGTCCCAGCTTCCATCTATGACTTCTCTAATTAAAAAGATCAGAGGGCAGGTGATGTGAAAGACCTTGGCCTGAGATCCTGGAGAGATGCTGCCAGTCAGAGTAGACAATACTGACTTCAATAGACCAAGGGACTGACTCCGTATAAGACAGCTTCATGTGTAGTTGCTGGTATGTGGACTTTTAGTGATGATGATGGGGGGGGATGTACCTGCAACTTGACAGCTTCAAATAGTTTACTGGTATTCTGGACCGGTAGTATCTTGGCGCTTCATAGAATATAAATTTCAAGCCAGATTTATAGATTTGGGCTTCAATTTTTTTTTTACAGTCCCTTGTCAAAAGCTCCATTTGCTTCAAGATATATGGTTTTGAGGGCTCTTCGAATAAAATTCTCTGTCACCCACAAACTTTCAGGGTTAGTGATCTCATTCCAGTTGCAACAGGATCTGCACAGGAGACAGAGCTACTGTTATGCCCAGACAGCAGTGGTAGCTCTAAACCCCAACAGCTGGTAGCACTTGGATGAGGTACTTCTTGCACTTCCTGTTTTGCAGTTGCTTTTGCTCACTAAGTTGATAAGGATGATAATTACAAGCGATTATGAGATAATGGGACAGGTCCTCTCATGGGTGAGTAACTGCTATGTTTTTAAAAAGAGAAAGCAATAGATACTTTTCATATGCAAGGAAGTAAGTTGTGGTTTTCTTCTACATTGAGATGGTTGGGGTTGGGGCTATTTAACTAATTGATTAATGATCCAGAGTGAACCATTATATAGCTGCATTTGCAGATGACATAAATAATGGTAGTCAGGATGGTCTAATCCCAAGCAGACTGTGAGGAGCTCCAAAAGGTTCTCTCCAGACAACAGCATGGCAGATGTGATTCAGTATAAATAAATGCAAAGTGATGCATGTTGGGGCAATAAATCTGTGTTTTATGGGTATGCCAATGGGTCTAAATTGGCTGCAACCACAAAGGAAAGAAATCTAGCATGGAGAAGGTGCTGTGTTTGGATATGGGAATCCCGGAGTGAAGAGAGATGAAGGGTAGAAGTGATTTGATTCTGTGCTATCCTTGTTTTCAAGACAGCAAATTCGTTCATCAAGTTACTTCCACCACACTTAGAAAGTCTGTCCTCAGCCCCCCCCCATTCTAATGCTCCCCGTTCAGCTATGAAGCATGTGGTGTGGTTCTCACTTTTATCTGCTTCCCAGGGTTGATTTATCTAAAATGTGATTCAAATACTGTTCTGAGCACCGTAGAAAGGTTCATATATAGGATGCCCTCCCTTGTGAGGCTCACCTTATTTTCCTTTAGGCACCAAACTAAAGCATACCTTTCACCCAGGCTTTTAACTAAGGTGTTTTTTAAAATCTCTTTTAGCTGTTTTAATGGTCTGCTTCATTCCTGAGGATTGCCTTTCTAGGCTGTTTGAAGTGTATTTTATGTTGTTTTAATGCTTTTTATGCTGTTTTTAATACCCTGGCTTGGCTTTTAATGGTTTTTTTTTAATAGCTGTGTTTTAACAGTTTTGTTTCATGGTGTAATTATAAGCTGCTGAGTGGCTTTATGGAGAGGCAGCATATACATTTTCAAAATAAATAAATCAATTAATCATTCTTGGATTCATAGTGAAAACCATGCTGAAAGCATCAGCTGTTGTGAGATATATAGTAAAGTAAAGGTAAAGGTTTCCCTTGCTCGAAAGCTAGTCAGATCAGACTCTAGGGGGTGGTGCTCATCTTAATCTCCAAGCCGAAGAGCCAGCGCTGTCCAAAGATGTTTTTGTGGTCATGTGGCCGGCATGAGTAAATGCCGAGGCACACGGAACGCTGTTACCTTCCCACTAAAGTGGTACCTATTTATTTACTTGCAATTTCTTGCTTTCGAACTGCTAAGTTGGCAGGAGCTGGGGCCAGATACGGGAGCTCACTCCATCACGTGGCACTAGGGCCTTGAACTGCCAAACTACAGACCTTCTGGTCTGCAGCTCGGCGTCTTAACTTCTGAATCACCATGGCCCTAAGATGGGTTGAAGGATAACAATGTGTAGCAGAAGGAACCAGATTGAGCTAGAGGTAGATGCTCCATAAGGAAAACAGTGGAGATGTGGAGGAAATTGTTAGCTGGCAACAGAAACAAAGGCTTTGTTGGTCCCATGATGATATTAGTTACTGCAGCTTTTAGAGAAATATAGTCTTGATGAGCCTTGCTGACGGTGGCTGTGCATGACAGTTGACAAGTTAGATCTAGGACTCTGACTTGAGAGTTATGTTGTGCTTTAGTTCTCCGTTAATGGAGTTGCTTTGTTGTTATTTTCTCAGCATCACTGTCACCTTGATACAAGAGTTGCGGCACAACAGCACTGGTTCAGGAAAGGCTTTGCATAAGAAATAGGAGGTTGGGTTTTTTATATCAAATATTTGAAGGAGGCCAGAGGGAAGTTTGAGGGGGAGGGAGATTATCGTTGGCACAGAAAGTGTTGGGACAGAAGAGAAGTCTAGGATGGGAGAAGAAAACAACTGCCCAAAAATTTGGAGTGAGGTTCTGTTTAGTAATGATGGCCATGATGATTTGGTAAGCACTTTGAATTCAGCTGAGCATCATGCAGCAAAATAACAGAGACAAGTCCCTGCCAGAACGGCTTACAATCTAGTAGAGGCAACACAACAGGAAGAGGGGAAAAAAAGCAAATTCAGGTACATTAAAGTTATGTAATGACCAGATGGAAGGGCAACTGCTGGAATAGTTTGCATATTTTAAAATGTGGATTAGTTAGAGCAGCAATAAAATACGGGTCTTCACTTCTGGATCTCCAATCCCAGTCGCGTGGATCAAATTTTGGGGGCAGCATTTTTCGATTTTGCGCTTAATGTGTGGTGGGCTTCAGTTGTTCTGATCTTTCTGCATGCCTAATATGTGGATAGTTTGGTTGCTTTACTCCCGTGCCCTTTGATGCTATTCATACGATTGGGGTTCCTGTGACCTGTCTGTGACAGAGAGCAGGACTTGGCAGTGGTAGGCAGAGCTTCTGTCTTGCTTTATATCTGCCAGAGACTCAAAGCTGAAAGGCAATCAGTGGAGAGAGTGGCTCTTCATTGTTAACCTCAAAGCCCTTATGTGGAGTTTTCATTCTTCCTGGGTCTCGTCTCCTCTTGGGTTCACACAGTAGATAACATGCAGGTCAGTGAAGTGCTGGATACGAAACTCCACCCTCCCTGCCTCTAAATCTTCTCTTAAAAATTCCTAACAGAGAGCCATGCTCAAATAAGCATTCACTAGGGGTAAACTCAGAAGGAGTTACGGGAATGTAACTTGGGATGGGGCCACGGCCCGGTGGTGGAGTACTGGCTTTGCATGCAGAAGTTCCCAGGTTCAGTCCATAGTGTTTCCCCTTCAAAGGATCAGATGGAAGGTGATGGGAAAGACTTGTGCCTGAGAGCTGCTGCAAGTTAGAGTAGAAAATCGTGACGTTGATAGACCAATGGTTTGACTCAGTATGAAAGGCCTTCCATATGGCAGCAATCCTCTAAAGTTTTCTCATTGCTACTGCTGCCGACCAGGCCTTCCAGATGGCAGGGTTATATGCAGTCTTCCTGTTCCAGCTCCCCCATGGACACCTTCCCCCCACCATGAGAGGGCTCTTTTATTTTTTAAATCTGTAATCAACATTAAAAAAAAATCAGTAATTTATACCTTGCTAAGGCTGTATTGGAGCTGCGGTGGCTCAAGTGGTTAAGACGCTGAACTGCAGGCTGTGGAAGGTCAGTAGTTCAGCAGTTCAAGACCCGGGTGCCGCATGATGGAGTGAGCTCCCGTCTCTAGTTCCAGCTCCTGCCAACCTAGCAGTTCGAAAGCAAGAAATTGCAAGTAGATAAATAGGTACCACTTTGGTGGGAAGGTAACAGCGTTCCGTGCACCTTGGTGTTTAGTCATGCCGGCCACATGACCACGGAAACGTCTTCGGACAGTGCTGGCTCTTCGGCTTTGAAACGGAGATGAGCACCGCAACCCTAGAGTTCCCTTTCGAGCAAGGGAATCTTTACCTTTAAGGCTGTATCAATGTGTCCATTACTGTTTGTGTTGTTGTTTTTAAAAAAGCTTGACAAAGCCCTCTGGTGGTGTGTAAAGGGGATGGCTCCCACAGGGGACTGGGGCACAGAAAATGGTGCCGATGCGGGCAGGGCTGGGAGAGTTCCGGACTCTCCTGTCCACATGGCATCCACGCAAATTCTGCTGCAATCTTTCCAAAAACATCCTAGCAAAGCAGATTTAGGAAAGATCACCAGAAAGTCAGGGTAAAGCTGCAAGGTGCATGAGTGCACCAATGTCCTGTGTGGACACGGGGGAGGGGGGGGAACCCGCTTCACATTAACACCCAAGCCAGACCAAAATACAGGTGTCCGAGACAGTTACATGTGTTCTGATCCAGTCTGGGAGCTAAGTATGTAGTCTAGCAAAGCAAAGAACACAGCGTGGAATGTATTTTTTCCAAAGGTCAAGCCAAACCTGAACTGTTTTTTATTTTTATTTTAAAAATACCAGAATTGTCAGAACTGATTTGACTCCCTGATCTCCTTGAACGCACTGGATGCAACATAAAGTCATATTGTGCAATGTGATGAGCTTGTAATGAATCACCTTGACTTGCAAGGTTGTTTGCATGCTGCGGGTTTTGCTGCCCAGGAAAGGCTTGGAGTTTATTTAACACTGATAAATAATCCTTTTCACGTTCGGATCTTGTCCAGTTTGATGTTTCTCTTGCCCATCCGCAGGACATCTCTGTGTTTGCCGTTGGCTCTGCTTCTCTGTGGCATAGTTGGAAAACAGGCTAGCTAGGAAATTAAACAGCAGCGTTGGATGCGTATGAGCTAGGCTGCGCTTTCCCAGCCCTCTGCTGTGCCCACTGGCAAAACACTTATTGAGAGTTTGAAAGGCAATCACAGTGCTTTTTTCTGACTTGGGCAAAAGCCACCATTCCCACCCCCCCCTTTGAAAATATATACCTTTGGGCCAATGTGGATGTGTCAGGGTTCAGCTCATGTGACTGCCTTGTTCGCATCTAAAAGGAGATGTGTGGGCGAGTGTCTACTTGAGGGCAAATGAACCCCCCCCCACACACACACTGTTTTGACTCTGCAGGTGCTTTTCCTCCAGCTTTCCACTTCCAGGTATTGCAGCCAAACTAGAAGCAATTCAGCATGGGAGAGGAAAACAGGAGAAGGGGTGTGTGTGGGGGCCGGCTAGTTTCCTTCACCTACACAACCCTTTTGTTGTGCAAGAGAGGGCCCATGTGGTGTAGTGCTGGACTAGAATTTGGGAAACCCCGGTTCTTATTCTCCATCTGCTCTGGAAGCTCACTGGGTGACCTTGGCCCAGTCACTCACTTTCAACTTCTCCTACCTCTCATAGGGTTTATATAAGGAAGATGGAGGAGGGTAGAAGGCTGCTGTAAGCTGCTTTGGGTCTCCACTGGGGAGAAGAGAAGGGTCTAAAGATTGAAACAAGTATTTATGGGAATAAACAAACATGTTTTCTTCAGCCTTTAGCCTGTCAGTGCCTCACTGCTTCCTAGAGTGGTATGAAGACAGAACATGTTTCAAAAGGGGTGGTGGTGGTGGATTAAAGTAGTAGAAGGATTATTTAAGTGAATGACAGTAAGAATTGCCTTGATGCTCCATCTGGTTCAGCACTCCGTCTCCAGCAGTGGCTGTCCAGATGGCTTTGGGAATTCATAAGCAGGACAAAGCCTGCTAAGGCCCAGAAACAGGGGGGGGGGGATCTTTGTGGAATTTCCAGCAATCATGGGGGTGAACTTTTTGCACTTGGCATTGTCCTTTCTCCCTCCTTATGCTCCTACTGCTTATTCCTTTTTGTCACTAAATGGATCATGTCCCCACACTGTGACCCACTTATCCTTTCCCTACCATCACGTCATTGTCTTCTAAGAGGTTCTGCGTTCTGTGCAATCATAGATTTTGCAAGCAGAATGGAACATAAGAGGAAAGTAAAATGTGTGCCTATCTGGATTTAACTCAAAGGCTGTTTCACACGTTGCTAATAGGGTTGCCAACATTCAGGGGGTGGCTGGAGATCTCCTGGGATTACGGCTGATCCCTAAGTGACAGAGATCAGTTCACCTGGAGAAAATGGCCACTTTGGAAGGTGGACTCTATGGCATTATTCCCAGGGCAGTTTCAGCTAAAGAAAATAGTGGAGGGACAAAGGCTTAAGCCCCTTCCCCGTGACTTGATGAAGTCCCAATCTAAATCGGAGCCCTGTGCACATGGGAATTTGGGGATTCCCTGACCCCAAGTGATTGAACAATCTTGTGGCAGACACAAGAGCTTTGTAACCTGCGAATTGGCCCAAATCTGAGTCTGGTGAAGGACTTCGATTTTTAGTGAAGAAATCTATCATACCCCCTTCAGTGTTAGTCATTGAATGGAGTGTGTCAAAAGATCTCAAAAGTGTTAAGGAGCATATCTGCAGCCAGTAAAAGTTGGTGCTGATTTTATACCTGCTGAGATACCAAACCTGCAAATTCAGTTAAAAAGATTATTGAACATAAATTGGGTTTTGCATGTGAATTCTCTACCCTGCAGGGGCTAACTTCCTGAACTGAAAATCAGGAGTCAAGAGGTTATTTGAAAACTTTTACAGTGTGAGGCAGACTTCGGATTTGTCCCAGTAAAGAGCCCAAATTTGGCATTTAAAAAATGATCCTGTAAGGTTCAGAATAAAGTTAGAGGAAAACAAAAATCTGTTGAAATATTCAGGTCTTCATGCAGAGTTCAGCCCTGTTTCTGGAGCAAGTGATGGTTGAGCATGTTCTCATTTGATCTGACCCATTTCACTCAGTTCACAGGGCTGTTTC
The DNA here is from genome assembly GCF_001447785.1 of Gekko japonicus. Taxonomy (NCBI): domain Eukaryota; kingdom Metazoa; phylum Chordata; class Lepidosauria; order Squamata; family Gekkonidae; genus Gekko; species Gekko japonicus. Next base: position 335,660 of record NW_015162489.1, on the reverse strand, counting down.
AACATGTGCTAAACTTTCCATTGGGGGGGGTGTCATCTTGTGGGCGGAGAAGAATAATGTGCATGGAGTTTGGGTTATCTGGGCAACTTGAAAAGGGTATTGTAGGGTGATTGCTAATTAGGTCATGATGATTAGCTGTCTGTTCTGTACACTTCAAAATATGATTTTGTTCTTAGATGGAAGCCTGCAGGCTGTGTCTTCTGCTTTATTTATTTATATAAGTCCAGCAACGTGACATTTTATAGTATAATGACAGCAAAATAATAAAAGATGGTGGGGTTCCCACCATGAAGAGTTACAGTCTGACAGTGCAGTCCTAAGCAGAGACGTGCCCTTCTCAGCCCACTTCGGTAGATGGAGAAGAATGTAACTCTGTTTGGGGTTCCACTGCAAGCAGGGGTGCCAGCCTCCAGGTGGGACCTGGAGATTCCCTGGAATTATAGTTCATCTCCAGACTAAGAGATTGGTTCCCTTGGAGAAAAATGGATACTTTGGAGGGTGGACTCTGGCATTGTACCCCACTGAGGTCCCTGTCTTCTCTCTCCATCCCCAAATCTCCAGGAGTTTCCCAACCTGGATCTGGCAACCCTACCCCCCCCTTCCCCCATTGGTGGCCAAGGGGTACCTGGCAACCCTAACTGCAAGGATCTTACATCCAAAAGCATATGACTAACCCATGGTGTTCCTTCCCCCCCCCCCAGGAAAAAGCCAGATGCTGGAAATATTTTTATTTGTTTTATTTAGTATATTTTGAGTCTGCCTCTCCACCATATTTAGTCCCAAAGGTGGTTCAGAGTACAATTGAAAATAAAATGAAATAAACTCAGGAAATGAGTAACAGAAACCATTCCCTTCTCTGTAGCATGGGCAACATCTAATATCAATCACCATAGCAACCCCTTACTCTAAATCAAAGGCCTCTTGGAAAAGGCACATCTTTAAACCGGTCTGGAAGGCCTTCAGGATGTGGCCAAATTCAACTCCTTCAGGAGAGCATTCTGTAGGTGGTGGAGAGCGGAAGCTAAAAAAAAAAAACACCCTCCCTTGGGTCCCACTGCCAACTGGACTTCAAGTAAAGCTGGTTCCCGAAACAACCTCATATGGATAATGGGGGGGGGGGGTCAGACTGGCACCCTCTCTTTCCATACAGCTTCTATTCATGATGGCACCCTTCCAAAACAGCTTTGCTGGAAATTTCTCCCACCCCAAACAGGGCTGTTGGGGGCTGGCTGGGTGGATTTTCATGTAACATGTAGGTAAGCCCTGTATTTCAGCCATGCAGGAACACAGGGGGAGAGAAGCAAAGATAATGAAAGGAATGGGAGCAAGTGCAGACATATTTTGTACTATTAGAAATCCTCATGGAAAAGAAGTGGCCTTGGTTGAGTGGTACTTGGCATGCAGAAGGTTCAATCCCTGGCATCCCCAGTTAAAAGAATCCAGATCAGGTAGCAGGTGAAGTAACAGACTATACTGCCTAAGACCCTAGAAAGTGGTTGCTAGTCAGAACAGACAATGCTGACTTTGGTAGACCAGTGGTCTGATTCATTATCAGGCAACTTCATGTGTTCAAGAAGAGCAGTGCCATAACTACAAAAGCAACTTTATAACGTGTTACAAGCAGGGGTCATTTCCTGCAGGAGCGCACAGGAGCGGAGCTCCGGCAGTAAAGAGCCCAGGGGGTGGGCACATGCAACAAGCCCCACCCCCTGATCCCAGCAGCCCTCAGTCAGAGCAAGAAGCAGCCAGGTAAGTTGCAGAGCTCCCCCAGTCCAAAACAGTCCAGTGGCACCTTTAAGACCAAGTTTTATTCAGGTACAAGCTCTCCCTCCTCTGCAAGGACAGATCCGCACGTCCCCGACCCCTGTCCTTCCAGTGATGTCAGGGGGTGTGGCATATGCAAATAAGTTATGCTGATGAGTTATGCTAATGAGCTCCTGCACCTCTTTTTCTACAAAATGACCCCTGGTTACAAGAATAGTATCATGTGATCTAACCAAAACCCATATGATGCACCTTTAAAAAAAAATGGCTTCACAATGTGTCCCTTCTTTTGGAGTTCTTCTGGAGGCACCCCTAGGCTTTCACAGCCAAGGTGGGTTTTAAGGAAGGATGTAAAGGAAAGGGGAGCGGTCACCCCTTGGTCTAGGAAGAACTTCTAGACATAAGGGAAACAAGGGGTGGAGTCATTTAGGAGGCCTTTAAGCTTCTTTTATTCTGTGCATAAAGCCCAGATAAGATGCTTTAGTGATTAAAAAAAGGATAATTGGAGCATTTTTTTGTTTGCATACACAATAGCATTGCTGTGTATAACAATCAATATGTAAAACAACATGAAAGCTTGTTGTGTCACAGTGGTTTGCTAAAAAACAATAGGCACAATCCAGTGAAAGTCAGTTGTGGCTAAACCATTGGAAATCAATGGAACTTAATTAGTCGTGACAGAGCCCCATTCTGTTGTTTTCCATGGGATTTAGTTGCAATTAACTTTTGCTAGATTTTGCCCACAGCAAAGAAAACCGTTGTCCTACACCTTTCTATTCATGGGTTGTCTTCAGTAGCTACTTTTGGACCTTTAAAGGGGCTTCTCTAGATCACGGGTGTCAAACATGCGGCCCGGGGGCTGGATCAGGCCCCCGGAGGGCTTCTGTCAGGCCCGCAGTGGAACTGGCTGTCTTCTGCTTCTTCTTCCAGTTCTGTTGCTGCTGCATCATCGTAGGTTTGCAGCTTTACAGATACACACCTGAACAGCATACTCAAGATTGCAACAGCACAGACATTTTGATGCAATAATTCAGAGCAAGAGGTGTCAGTTATCAGACACTGTTAAATAAACAAAATATTGCAAAGGTGCTAATGTTTTAAGCATGTTTTTATTTTAAGTTAAAAAAAAGCCTTTTTGTTTGTGTCCTTTATAAATTTTATATCTCTGCTACCTGGCATTTTATTTTATGACACACATGGCCCGGCCCAGCAAGGTCTCTTTTATGTCAGATCTGTCCCTCATAACAAATGAGTTCGACACCCCTGCTCTAGATGATTTTTTTTTCTTGCACAAGCAATGCTCAGTTGCTACTTTAGTATCACTAAGGGTCCAAAGTATCTGGTGTGGTTGTTGTGCAGAAATGGTATTTTCCTAACATTTGAGCAGCAGTAATTGTTGCTGGAGAAATGTGACTTTTACTTCCATTACTTTTTACTTCTGGGGCGGGACTATAGCTCAGTGGTAGAGCATCTGCGTGGCATGCAGAAGGTTCCAGGTTCAATCTCTGGCATTTCCAGTTTAAAAAAACAACAGCAGGTGATGCAAAAAACCTCTACCTGAGATAATCAGAGGGTTATCCACTGCATCTCTGAGTAAACAACAGTGACCTTGATGGACCAGTGGTCTGATAAGGCAGCTTCATATGTGTGTTTTTAGAGGGACATGTGGGATTATATTGTGAAATTGTTAATGGCATCTCATCCTAATTGTCCCCAACACCATGCACGTTTTCAATGTGTTTTAAATTATAAGTTTATTTTGTGTAATTTTTTTGAGGTTGAGTATCCTCTGCTCAACTATTCCCACACAAATTTTAACCTTTGACAAAAAAAAAAAATCCTTTCCCTGCGGAGAATACCAACAAGGCCATGTTGTCCTCCCCAGCATTGTTCTACTGTACCATGAATCTTCACTCTTTTATTGTTGGAAGATGACACTTCAGGCAAAATGTGCCCTTTAATGTATTAACTGATATCCAGGGAGACATGCACCATACTTTACAGTTCCCCCGTGCTATGGATAGAGATGCCAGTCTCTAGGTGGAACCTGGAGATCCCTCAGAATTACAGCTTATCTCTAGACTACAGAGATAATTTCCCCTGGAGACAATGGATGCTTTGGAGGGTAGATTCCATGGCTCCATCCCCAAGCCAGGAAAAGTGGTGGCCACACCAGTAAGTGGAGAAGACGAAGGAGAGCTGGTGCAGAATATAAAATTTATCTGGCTCTTGTGGATCCCAGCACATTTCACAGTAAGCTTCGTCAGGGGATCTTCTACAGAAGTTTTCCAGTTCCAGTGTGTTCAAAGTGGGAACTGGAAAACTTCTGTAGAAGATCCCCTGATGGAGCTTACTGCAAAATGCGTTGGGATTCACAAGAGCCAAATACATTTTATATTCTGAACCTGCTCTCCTTCATCTTCTCCACCCCGAAATTTCCAGGAGTTTCCCAACCTGGAGCTGGCAACCCTACCTCCCCCCCACCAGTGGCCAGAGGGGACCTGGTAGTAGACTCTCACCCTGTCTCATCTATTGTAGTGGGCAGGATTCTAGGTGTGTCACCATGCCACAGGCTGGGTAGGGGAGAAGAATACAGGACTGGGGACAGAACGGGCAGAAGAAGAATATGTTGCACCATGTCCTGCTGCTCCGGGGAACTTAGACAGCTTCTTCATTGTCATTTTTGTCACTTGTTTGTCCCTATTGATCCCCCCCCCGCCTTTTCTACACGTGTTTTGTTCCCTCTGGGACTATTAGAGAGAGCAAAACACATTGGGGGGGACGGGAACCTGAAGCAATAGGGACATACGTGTGACAAACATGACAATGCGGAAGTGGCCTTAAAGGAACAGATAGATCTCTGGTTTTCAAGCTGGCAACCACACTGATCTAGATGGTTAGACTTTGTTAAGTTCTGGCAATACAGCTGTCACTCAGGCAGTTGCCTGCCGAGCCTCTGCCTTTCCCCCTTTCTACGGGCATCATGAAGGCACTGAAGAAGCTGGGACTCATACAGTCCCTTGCAGTTCTGGTATCTCTTCTACCAGGGTGGGATTGTGGTTAGAGTATTGGGTGACCAAGGTTCAACCCCCCGCTCTGGCACAGGAGTTTTCTGGTTGACCTGAGGTCAGTCACACACTCTCAGCCTAACCCCACCTCACAGGGTGGTCTGAGGATAAAATGGAGGAGGGGAACGTGAGGAGCTGCTTTGGGATCCCATTGGGACTTCCAGTCATTTGTGCCTTGAAAACAGCTAGAATTGGCACAAATGTTTGAAGCGTGGGATGCAGTGCACCTGGCTAGCATACCTAGGAAGTAAAAATGACTCCAGGTTAAGCACGTCGTGGTATATTTCTTAATGCAGTGCAACTCATCTTCCCTGTGCCTTTAGTGCTTGGACAGGAGGGAGAATTTTGGCAGGGGCAGCTTCTACCAGCCCCGTGGTGCTCTATCAGGAGAAGTTGTACCTGTTCTAATTCTCCCTTGGACTCGCCTATTAAAGGCACGATAGCCCAGTTCTTTTGAATCTGGCACCTCTAGCTTCCCATTTCCTATCTCCGAGATGCGTCCTTGAAGTATCACCTTTTTTTGTAACTTTTTTTTTGTTCTGTTGATTTTCAACGGGGCTGTTCTGGAGTAAGTGGGCTTTTTTTGATAATTACATCCTTAACTGTGATCCACAAATCACTTATTGCTAAAGAGCTTCATTGAAAGCTACAGGACTGCCTCTGTAATTTGTAGATTGCAGCCTTCCGTAATTTACATTGCAGCACTTGGAAGCAGCTGGAGCAGAGATGCATCCGCATTGCTTCCTGTAGGTTACAGCACTTGGCTCCTTCGGGGGCACGATATGTCTGCGTCATCCCTGTATTAATACACACCAGCCGGTGATCCATCTCCATCCTCCCCTTCTAGTTCTTTTCCTTGGCTGGGTCCCACGCTGTCCAGGAATCTCCCTGAAAATTGAGGTCGAGCCAGATGGATCTCTCGCCTAGTACAATACCTGGAATTCTGCAGCAGCTAGAAAAGGCTGCATCACCTTTCCCGTAAAACTGTATCCAAGACGTTCAGACATTGTGATGAAGTTGTGTCGGTGGCTTCAGGAAACAAGTCGATAAGAAAGCTCTGGCACGGAGTATCTCAAGTACATCATTGTGCCATCTACATTACGGCAGTTTGGGAATCTCCAGCCCCCAAAATATGATGGCAGTGTGCCCGTTGACCTGTGTTGCAGCCTCAGCAAGCCGCTAGCACAGAGGCTTGGCTGCCGTCTCGCGGCATAGCGTGCTGACAATGTCAGGCCCCCTTGCGGATCAGTGTCTGGAGCTTACCGTCAGAAACGGGGATGTCACACACCCCTCCCATTGTGATCCTGGCATTTAGAATGTACAATTTAATTTTCGCAGAAGCACCAGAGTTTTGTCATGTTACAAACCTGACTTCTGTAGATTCAGGGAAAAATCCTAAAAGCTTTTGGTAATAGAGGTTTAGTGCATTTAATGCCGATGGAATTAAAAGTCCCGAGGCACTCGCTGCAAATGGGTTTACATCACAGAGATTAGGGAAAGTAAGAGGGGGGAAATATTGGTGTCCAGGAGACTCAGGGGAGCAGCTGCCAGCAGCTTTCCGGGGAAGGTTCTACAATGTGCTGGTGCAGTAATTTCCCTGTGGTATCTGTGAGGCGCACTTGTGTGCATATCCATAAACCTGGGCTCTGATCCCCAGGCACGTGGCTGAAAACACCTTCAATATACCGATGGGGGGGAAGGGTCAAGGCTCCCTGCTCATGACCATTGCTTTGCTGATTTTCCTTCGCCCTGTCTGAGGATGGTTACACTCACTGAGGTGCACACATGCAGCAGTGTATTTGTTCCCACACTGTCACAGGCAAAGTCTGCTACATATATTTTGTGAAAGTGATCTCCTAACGGGGCTTCCAGAAGAGGGGTCTGTGAATTTAGGGAAGTGGGAGAGCACCCACAAGCCATATATGCCTTGGGGGAAGCTGATTCCCCCCGATTCTGTTCCCCGCAGGTCTAGGGAAGAGCAAGAGCACTGTGCATAAGACAGCCCAAAACAGCATCTTGTTTGCACCTTGAAGTGCCTTCTTCCTAATCTGGCGCTCTAGGGAAGCTATCCTCTCTGGGTGCAGCTGAGCACAATAGGGAAATGATGTGGTTTCTATCAAGGTGAATTATCGAAATATGGGAGAATCAGATTACAGGGGTTCTGAAAGTGTGTGGCGCCTCTCCTTCCCAAGCAGGCAATTGCCAGGGAAGGTGTGAAATTAATCCCCAAGACTTTCCCCTGCCTCCCACAGCCCAACTGTGTGCATCTTGAACTCTGACATATGCCTTTTCCCTGATTGGCATTATGGACAACGGACCCTTCTGTATGTTATGCTGAACGATGAGAATCACAGTCATCCTTAATGTGTGTACACAATCCTTTTCCTAAGAGTTCTAAGCACTGCATGAGGCTGCCTTATGCTGAATCAGTACTGTCTACTCAGACTGGTGGTGGCTTTCCAGGGTCTAAGGCAGAGGTCTTTCACATCACCTACTGCCTGGTCCTTTTCAGTGAAGATGCCGGGGATTGAACCTGGGACTTTCTGCATGCCAAGCAAATACTTTGCCAGTGAGCCGCAGCCCCTCCCACTTTCAAGAACCCTGCAACATAACATGATAATCTATATTATGCAGAGACTGAGGGACAGTAGCAGTAAAGGAGTGCAGGATCTGCTGTCAGGATGCTTGTGTTTAAACAGGCTTTAAGCATGGCTCTGAGCACCTTTGGATGCTCAGTTTTTCAGCAGAACTGTCTCCATTGGGTGTGTGTGTGTGGGGGGGGTAACTTCTTATTCCACTGATGGATTGCCCTTGGAATAGCCCTTGATCTGCACTGCCTGGGTGTGCATGTGTATATCAGAAAAAAGTACCTTTTCCAAGAGGGCTTGTCTCCAGCAAGGCAACTGCCTCTCTCTCTTCCTTCTTAACCTTTCCTTTGCATAAAGTAGCATGAGGTGAGCAGCTGGCTGCGGGGGAAAAAGCCCAGGAAGTCTCAAGACTAAGATTAAGTTTTTAAAAGGTTTACTTTAAGTGCACACAGATAGATAAATGAAGGGAACTGGGGAAATGAAGCACCATAAAAGTGCAATTTCTATCTAATTAAATACATCACAAGCATTCTCTGATTGTCATGCCTTCTTTGCACAATGGGCCAGGCACTGTGCACTTGGTAGTTGAAAACTGACATAGACACCCTTTTTGTTAGTCCTTATTTCTGTTGTTCCATGAGAAGGAGATTCAATCAGAAAGTGTGTGTGTGTCTGTATGGGGGGGGGGCTTATACAGATATTTCCTCTAATGAATTATTTCCCTAGCATCATGAGGGTTTTGCACTCAGCTCTTTTGGTGGGGAGGGGGTATGCAGAAGCACCTGGGGAGACAAGGTCCTTTGGGCCATAGGTACAACTGGTGTTGGTAGAGGAAAATGATCCTATGGGCCTTTAAACTGGATGGTTTTCCACTGTTCTCCCTTTCCCCTGAATATTTGTTGGCTGCTTGGTAGCTGTCTAGGTGTCACATCTAACATGACCTGCCCAATTTAATGACACAGGGTTTTAGTCAGCTGAGATCCTTACAACATTAGCCTTTCTTCCAGCTAAACAGAAGTGTGTTACTTCCTTGCAGTAGCTTGCTAAGAACCTTCTTAGGTGAGCTTGTGGTTGAGACGAAGTTTGCAGTGAGGACTTTGAGCTCTCAGATTGTGCTCTTAAGTATTCTTGAAACATGGTGCTGTGACCAGTGAAGAAATACCCTAACCAGGGGTCATTTCGTAGAAAAAGAGCTAGGGGAACTCATTAGCATAACTCATTAGCATATGCCACACCCCCTGGCATCAGGGGCCCGGCAGTGGACCTGCAAGGCCGGCGGGAGTGCGAGGAAGCCCCGCCAAGGCCCTCCCTGGCTGCAGGCAGGCAGGGGTGGGGAGAGGCGGGGAGGAAGCAACTTACCCTCCCTCTTCTCCTGCCTCCTCCTGGCTGAATGAGGGCCGGAAGCGGGGCGGCTGGAAGCAGGGGGCGGGACTTCGTCATGTGCCCCGCCCCCCGCACCTCACCCGGGGGAACTGCGTTCCCCCGCGATCCCCCCGAAATGACCTCTGACCCTAACACCTGTGTTTGCACTGTGCAGGTGCATGCAGTTTTCTTGGTTCCTTCTCTCCTGGATCTTACAGTGCATAAGACCTCCTCCCTATATCAAGTGATTTATTTGGTCCCAGGCAGCTTTGCCAGACAAGTTGTCTTGGTTTAATTACTACTGAGATGGTGGCAGCTGTTTGTGTTTCACTAAGTACTTTACTGGGGGGGAAAGGCTGGAGAAACCCTGGTGCAACTCAGCTCAGGATAATGCTTATTCGCCTGTAGGCAGTTTCACATCAAAGTCAACAGGCATAGGTGGGTTAGATTAACAAAAAGGTTTTTTGTCATCTTCTGCAGCAAATAGCTTTGCATAAGTATATTTGCTGTTGGAATGAACTCTTTTGAATGCACCTGTGTGTTGCTTCTGGCACAGCGCTGCCTGGACTGTGGGCCTATGGTAGGACTGGTACATTGACAGTTTTTGCTGACATGGAATGTACTACATACATTTACACAGCCACTTATGTTTTGGATGTGTCTGCACAGGCCTTTTTGTAATATATTCATAATTCCACGTATATGCATAGCCCACATCATGGTGTCTACTAGCGTTCTTGTGCTTGAGCTAACAAAATGTCCTCTGATACACATGTTAACCTTTATTCATGCACTCAGAGATGCTGCTACCGATCTATGTATGCACAAGTCCTCTTTAGATACTGCTGTGCACGCATGCCCTCTTGAATGTGCTGAACTGTACAACCTCCAACTGAAATGCAGAGATTAGGATGGGCTAGGAATGGAAACTATGTTTTCCTGAGAAGTCATGAATAAGCAGAATTGCATTCTGAACGTGGCTTGCGTATGTACTCGGCAATACCGCTTTCAACTGTCCAACGGAGAATAAAAATGCTTTCATATTTACAAGGTGGGGGGTTTGGAAGAAGCTTTGAATGCATATCTCAGGTTGGCTTGGATTTCGTTTCCTGAGCAGAGGGTTTGCAGTTTCATTATATAGTAGCAACATTATTAATACTGTTCTCATCAGTAGTTCATTAAAGGGGGGGATTGGAAACCCCTGGGGTAGAGAATGTGAGTATCCTGGGCCAGTCATTCAGCTTAGATAGGGCTGTTACCTGTTGGGAGAGTATGAGGATTATTCCTGTCCTCCTGCCTTCCTCACTCATTTCTCCACATGCCCTTGGTTCCTGTCACCATTTCTTTGTACTGTGCAAAGATGCCGCAGCATAATAAACTCGAGCTTTCCTTTTAAGTGGGGTGACCTCAAGTGGAGGAGTAGCTCAAATCCCTCTTGAACAGTTTTTATCCCCTCTTCAGGCTGGGAAGATCCGGCCTGAAAAGAAGGTAGGATTTTCCAGAGCAGAAAGCTCAATTCACTCAGCAGATTCCATCATTCAAGTGCTTTCTTCCTTTCCATCTCTGTTGAGACAGAAAGACCACGAGGATCCCTTAAGGGAATGCTGTCTCTTCCCAAAAATGCAACCCTTTACATACTCTGAATGGTGTCTGATGTCCTGCCACTGTCTCTGAAATATTTGTTTCCGCTGTGAAATTTAAAGATAAAACAGATTTGTTTCCCCAAATTCTCCTCAGCGACTGTTTGTTAGAAACTCACTAAACATCTGATATTGATATTTGGCATCCACTGTTTTCATGTTCGATGCCTGACGGTATTTGATAGTTGGCATGCAATAATATATAGTATTTGGCAGTATTTTATAGATGATATGCAGTGGTATTTGATGGAATCGGATAGCTGACAATTCATTGTATCTGAGACTTTCAGAAAAATCAAGACAGCCTAAAGATGTCAGCAAGTGTAAGGCACTCGAAATTGGAACTCTGAGGTAAAGTTTCACATTCAACATTTACATTACAATTGCAAAATTAAATTTCATATTCAAAGTTTTAAGTGACATTTTTACAGTTTGGGAACATTCAGTGGTACAGAGCAAAGTTGTCGAGCTGATCCTACACCACATAGACTCACAGGATTCCTACCCCACCCAAGCAACAGAGAAGAATTATGGGTCTGCATGACAGGAAAAGAAGGATGGAGTAGCCTGCTTAGCTAGGTGGTGTTGGCAACAAGAACACCCCCAGGAACCCCAGCCCTAGGGCCCCCCCCCCTCTCTCTCTGTGATTCTGGTGATACTGAGGACTGTAGGGGTCATTTGTTCTGAAGAAGCAGTGGGAATTTTCTTGTGGTGCAGCTCCAGGTTGCTATTGCATTCTTCTGGAGAAATGGGATGTGGTTTCCAGTGTGGGAAGGATTTACAGCAGCCCTATACGGGTCTTCCCTTGGGATGCAAATGAGCAGAGGATTGGACTAGATGGCCTGTATGGCCCCCTTCCAGCTCTGTGATCCTATGATAGTCATATAGAGACACCCGGGGGGGGGGGAAATGGGCCCCTTCAGGAATTGAGAGGACACACGTATGTGTGTGTATATAAATTCTATAGAGAGGGGCACAAATGTAAGAAAATACCTGACCCTACTTTTTCTCCAAGGGGAGGCTATACCTTTGCAGAATGGATCAGTGCAGAGTGCTGCTGTGGGGAGAACAAGGCGCCTGGTATAATCCCGGCATGGTGACAGATGGGGGAGCGCAGGGGTAAAGGGTTGTAATGCCAGGCAAGCGCATTCCTATCCTTTTGTATTCGGTCGTAGGCACTTGACCAGTCTCACTAGCTGAAAGGTTCAGTAGCAGTAGAAAAGAGCCAGAGGCCAGTAGCACCTTAAAGACTAACAAAATTTGTGGCAGGGGATGGGTCACCGCTCACACATAAAAAGATTGAAAATCTGATTCACATAACATTAAAAACTTATGAGATACTGCGCACAGTGTGCTCAGATGGTTTGAGGTTATCACTGAGGAACAAATGAGCTTCCTGATGAGAGTCAGTTTTGCAGTGGTCTTTTGCCTTTCCAAACTATGCATGAGACAGCAATATGATAAAGTTCTTATGAAATTCACACCAGGACTCATTGTTTCTTTCTCCAGCTGTGAAGCTCTAAGGGATTTTTTTTAATTGCTTCTCGATTCAAATTTGATGAAGCCACTGAGGACTAGACAAAGTGGTTTGGGATTTTACTTGGCCCATAGGCACCTTCTTGGCCATCCCTTATCTAGATCCACCAGCTTTGAGGCAAGTAGGTCCTGCTGTCTGATGCTGAATTCTAGACAGGATTGGATGTCCTGCTGTTATTCCTTTTCCCTTCTGTGTGGAATTGGGAGGCTTGGCTGTTTCATCCCAACAAAGCTCACTGTTCCTGTTCTTCAGTCTAAGCTCAAGGAAACATCTCTACAAATGGGAGGGCTGAAAAATTCTGGGTGAATTCATTCATCCCATATGAAGAGGCACAAGGGTTGAAAGTTGATATGATCTCTCCAGGTGGCAGTTCGTATACAAAGTGTCCCAAAATCTGGAAATCTCTGTGCTGCTTAACCTCCACCAGTGATTAGCACTGGGGGCAAGGTGTAACTCAATCCCTTAGAAGATAAAAGATAACTGTAGCCAGGGCTTCTTTTTGTAGAAAAAGCCCAGCAGGAACTCATTAGTATAATAGGCCACACCCAACAACAGAAACTCATTAGCATATCCAGCCACACCCATGAGAGCATAGCTCATTAGCATATTAGGCTGCACCCCATGTTACCAGAAGTGTCGACATCCAGCCACACCCACCTTTTGCTTCTTATTCTGTTTACCTTGTTTGTTGTAAAAACCTAGGGCTTTTTTTGTAGCAGGAACTCCTTTGCATGTTAGGCCACACCCCTAATGTAGCCAGTCCTAATGAGTGTCTGCTATTTGGTGTGGCCTATTATGCTAATGAGTTCCTGCTGGGCGTGGTCAACTTGGGAGCCAGCCGGAACTCCGTTCCTGTGCGTTCCTGCCCAAAAATAGCCCTGACTGTAGCTGAATTTGGAGATATGTGCTGTTCCTTAAAGTAATTTGCACACACTCATCTGTTTGATAAAAATGGACCTTTGCTTTTGCCTCATCACGATCTCATTTGTTTTGCTGGTCCGTGTCACTCTTCCATCTCTTTCTCAGCCCTTTTGTTCTTTAGGTTCTCCTCATTCTTTCATAGTGAAATATAAGGCCTTGCTTGCTTCTTCCAGTTTATTTACTCTAATCTACTATTGTTCTTTCTTTCCTTCACCCTTGGATTTGCCTGGGTTATTGAGCACCACAGTTTCCTGATCACTTCTGGTGGCATAGATTTAGAGTTTGTAACATGCATTTGCTCAGGTCTGTGAATGACCTCGTACCAGACTCTAAGCAACAGTTCACCAAGCCTTGCGACACGATGAGGACATTGTCCCATTCTTCAAGGATACAGGCCGCGTAAAGAAAGAAAATGGTATATTTTATTCCAGAGAACTGTTATCTCTTTACAGTTTTAGTTCTTGGCTTTTAGATCCCCCCAACACCCAAATTCATGAATGATTTAAGTGACATACTTTTGCTGGGTTTCTTGATTGTATAGTCAGGCCCCAGTAGAGTTTGACGCATTTTCCACCCTTTGGTTGAGCGCTTCCTACTACTCGTTAATTACCAGTATCTGTACAGGCCACTGGGTATCTGTGAAAATGTCTGCAAATCCCAGAAGGTTCGCAGACTTTTCACACCACGGAAATTCATCCCTAAAGGCATGTCGTTTGACATTTGCTATCTTTTGCCTGTGTCAAAATGTTCTAGTGCCGTCCAACCGGGGAGCTTAAAGGCTAGCATGTGATGTCTTTCATCTCATGTTTTTGATACTTCCTCTCCGTGAAAACTGTTTAGGGCACATTTGTTCAAGGGCCATCACGTAAGACCATCCTGTAACCTCTAGTAACAACAGGCTGGGTGCTTATTTGGAGAAGCTAACAACTGCTGAGGATGTACTCTCCGCCTCTGTCTCTCCCTCCAGCGATATCCGGGTAGCAGAAGGATTGTATCAAGAGATTCAGGATATTCATCTCCCCAAACCAGATTATCTAGAAATCTGCATGTGGAAACAAGTTGCTAAGATGCTGAGCTGCAGTTCGGAAGGCAGTTCGTGACCCGAGTGACGGAGTGAGCTCCCATCTCTGGCCCCAACTCCTGCCAACCTAGCAGTTCAAAAGCAAGAAATTGCAAGTAGTTAAATAGGTACCGCTTTGGTGGGAAGGTAACAGCGTTCCGTGCGCCTTGGCATTTTGTCATGGAAACGTCTTCGGACAGCGCTGACTCTTCAGCTTTGAAACGGAGATTAGCACAGCCCCCTAGAGTCGGATTCAACTAGCTTTTGAGCAAGGGAAACCTCTACTGTTACCTTTTAAGAATTGCAGCCTCTTCTTTCTGTGGTCATGTATATTCCCAGGAAATGCCATGACACCCACCAGTTTCTATCCCAGGGCCTGCTTTCATCCCCGCCTCCTGCTTTCTGGTCTGTTCTACACTCCTTCCTTATCCCTATCCCTCTTCACTTCTTTTTGTACTCCTTTGCTCCCATTCACACCCCCTTCTTTTCTGCTCTTTCCTTCTGTCATTTTTCAAATTCCTTTTCTGGGCTGGGTCTCTGCCGAGATGGTTGCTTGGGATGCCAGCTTGGCAAGTGGGTGCCATTTGGGAGGATGTGACAAAGGTGTGGCTTGCACTTGTCAATGCCTCTTATGCCAGAGTCAGGTCAGAGTGCTGAGTCGTGGAGTGCCATGGGAAGAGAGGTACAGGCTTGCTCCCCTCTGTGCTGCTGCTGCTGCCTCATGCCAGCCGGCTCCAGTATCACGGCATCCCATTTCTGTCGCTCCTGGGATGCGGGGTGGCACATGTGCCACTGCTGCCCACCTCCAGGACTTAGAGCTGGGCCCAGGCATGCCTTCTCCCGTGCTACATTCTTGCCACTTGGAGTTTCCAAAAGAGTTGTGATGGCCCCTTCTCTCCCTTCCCTTTTATCTTCCTCTCCAGCCTCTCTGTCTTTCACCCTTTCCCCATACCACTTCTACAGGCAGCTTTGAGGTGTGCTAAAGAGAACGAGAAAGTAGAGAGGTTGGGATGCTGTCGATGGTGGCGGTTGGTGGGAGCTCCAGTTACCTTTAGTGTCGTTTGAGCAATCCTTTCAGCTCTGAGAGTAATGGATGCCTGGGCTCCTAGTTTGCAATGTCTTTGCCACCACCAGCAGGAAGAAAGAGAAAGGGAT
>NW_015162489.1:317210-320520 GCF_001447785.1 Gekko japonicus | reverse complement strand
GAATTTGCATTCCCCTGATATCAACCAGGGAAACCAACGCCACGCTACTTCCTATCATCTGCCAAATCCAGATTGCCTTCATGTACACTCCAAACTAAAATCCATTATACACAGACCTATAGACTCCCCAGTATTGGCTTCAATTAGAGTCCCACATTAGAAAGTCTGCAATCCCAGAATGACTTGCATATGGTAACAAAGGCCATCCACCAACATTTATTTCAGTTGGGTATTAGCAAGCTTGAGTAGAAGAAGAGAAGAAGAAGAGATTGGATTTATACCCCGCCCTTCACTTGGAGTCTCCGAGCGGCTTACAAACTCCTTTCCCTTCCCCTCCCCACAACAGACACCCTGTGAGGTGGGTGGGGCTGAGAGAACTCTGACACAAACTGCTCTTTCAGGAACAGCTGTGCCAGAGCTTGTGACTGACCCAAGGTCACATCAGCAGGTGCAAGTGGAGGAGTGGGGAATCAAACCCGGTTCTCCCAGATTAGAGTCCGCACACTTAACCACTACACCAAACTGGAGTAATTGCACCATTAACTGGAAAATTTATTGGCTACTTTCAAAACCTAAACTCTTTCATTTTTTCCCTCTTAGAAGTTACATCTAATTATATATATATACACACACACACACAAACACAGATCAGATATATTTAGATGGTAAATCTGGTCACCGTCAGAGAAACAAAAGCTCCCCCCATGAAAGCCATTTTTTTGGCAGTGCCCTCTGTCCTTTCCTAAAATTCCAAAAGTGCCCAGAGGTGCTCCTAGGGTTGCCAGTCCCCAGGTCCTGGTGAGGGTCCCTCTGGTTTTCACGGCTTTAGCCTGCCGCCGGCCAGCTAGCCAAATCCCTGTGCAATGGGAACATCACACGGGATGCTCTGGATAGAGGGCAAAACTCTATGGTAAATTTGGCCTAAAACCATAGAGTTTTGCCCTCAAACCAGAGCGTCGCTGTTCAATGTTGCCAACATGATGACATCACTTCTAGGTGATGTCACCATGTCCTGGAACACCTCCCAAAGGCCCCTGGCAGCTCAATGAGGGGACCTGCCAACCTTAGGCACTACAAACCTGACAGAATTATCCTGTTTCCTTAAAAAGGCCTCGACTGTGAGGCTGCATGACTTTATTGAAGTGATGGATGTGGGACATCTCCCTTTGGTTTCCTTTTTACTCAGTGGCTTCACTTGTTAGGGAACTTCATTTTTCTTAGGAAAGGAGGAGAATTTATAATTTTCAGTGTTTCATCTTTATCATAGTTTTTTATACTTCTGATAGTCTACTGACTAGCAGTGTCATCTTGAAGTGATACCCTTTTAAGTCCATTAAAGTCAAAGGATTTAGAAGGATATAACTCTGCATAGGATGGCATAGTATGTTATTATGGAGCACTATTCCATCTGGAGCACTGATCTGCCCCTTCTAAGTTTTTTAAAACAACAACAACATGCTTTTTAATTTGAACAACTGGAGCAACTCACACTAATAAAATTTTAATTTGTGACATTTCCATCTAAAGAGCAAGAACTTTTTTTTTTTAGAATGAGAACATTTCTGGGGGGGAAATTAAGTGGCAGCTTGTTCCACCCCCATAACCCCACACCCCCAAAATGTTGGTGCTCTAAACTTTTCCAACACCTCTGGTTGATTTTTCTAGATACATACATTTCAATTATCTCCACTATCTCTGCTATCTGTCCCCAATAAATCACTGCTCTTATCCCCCCCCCTTGCCTTTTGTAGAGGCCTTGTTAACATTTCATTAGTGCGAGTTGCTGAAGAGGTCACTTTTCAGGCCTCTGCCCCCTCCCAGGATTCTCTGGAAATCTCAGAGTGGAGAATGGATGCATTATCTCTGGTATCCGAGCAAGTGCAGGAACACTGAAACATCATTCAGTGTACAGTCTGTCATTTCACACCACTGCAGTTACAGAGATATATTTTGGACTTTTGATAACCTACTCTACACTTTTACCATGCAATTACACTTTTCTGGTATATCCTGTTCTATTGGCAAATCACACCCTTGGGTTTTAAGTCAGAGGAGGACCCGATTTCTGCAGAATAAATTAATTCAGTGAGGAGAGGAAGAACGTTAAGTGATATGTGTATGAGTGAAGTGATCTTTGGTTCAAGAGCATTTGGAATGTTACCACCATTCCCCCCTATTTTCCTCCCTGAAGGTATGAAGATAGCTGTCGCTTTTATATTTCAGTGATCCAGGAAGGAAAAAAATCCCTTTAGCCACTATGACTGTGAGCACAGCAGGATTCTTAGGGATAAAATAAAGCCCCTTATATTGAAGAAAGGTGTTCATAAGCAAGCAAAACTTCTGAAAAACTCTCATACTGAAGTGTGGAAGAGCTTACTTTAAAAAAAAACCAACGTATGCAAATCCAACCATGTTGTACCTCTGAGCGAATGGCGTATCCATTAGCAGAGGGCTGTGTGGCAGTTTCTGCCATGTCCCTCTTCTGCTGCAGACTTCTACTTTACTCTCTGTGATGTTCCTGAGGGTCCACTGGCCCTATAAACTGAGTTTGGGGAGCTGAGGGGGAAGCAGGGAATCCTGCTGTGTTTGGATACATGCCACCATATTAGGGGTATATTCATACACTACCCAGGTTCGGATATATCTTGGGATAAAATGTCACACTCAGAATCTGTGTTTTCAGTGGCAGAAGTCAGGGTGTTTCAAAACACCTAGAGTCTGTTTCAAACATCTGCCTTTATTTATTTATTTGTTTATTTGTTTGTTTGTGGCCCCCCCCAAAGGAGATTTTTTTATTTTTTTGCATTTTCTACACACTACAATTATGGGATGGGGGAAGGGATGCTAATACCCTAACACTATTATTATGGGTGATGGGTGAAGGCGATCTAATGCATATATCTACTTGATAGGGAAAGGAATACTACCATTCTAATCTATTACATCTACTGGATTTGGGGGAAGAAAGAAGACTAATACATGTCACGATCTGAATAGTTGAAAAAATAATGCTTTTTAACCTAATATTACATGTTATATCAAGATTTGGTTCAATTATGATAGTACACATTTAATAGCTTAACACAATTACTGCCTTTAGTACTATTGTCTTAGTTCTAGAGTCTTTTCTTCTTGCGTTTCTTCATTTTCTGGAGTTTGGGGGCAGCCGCTTCTTTCTCCGATTCAGATGATTCTAATGACATGGAATTTTGGCTTGTTGAATCCTGTGAGTAGGATTCTTCTTCTTCTTCTTCTTCTTCTTCTTCTTCTTCTTCTTCTTCTTCTTCTTCTTCTTCTTCTTCTTCTTCTT
>NW_015162489.1:314313-316625 GCF_001447785.1 Gekko japonicus | reverse complement strand
TTTTATCAGAGGATCTTTGGACCTTTGCTTCACCCACTCTTTTGTTAATGCTCTCAGTCTGTTTTTCCATCTTTTTCAACGTTTTCTCAGTTGCTGAGGTTCTTTTATCCATTTGATTCAGTTGTTTTTGGACATTGTCCAGCTTAGTGTTGAGGTTAGTCATCTGATCCATTAGGGGGCGCAGTGCATTTGCTATTTCAACGTTTTCTCAGTTACTGAGGTTCTTTTATCCATTTGATTCAGTTGTTTTTGGACATTGTCCAGCTTAGTGTTGAGGTTAGTCATCTGATCCATTAGGGGGCGCAGTGCATTTGCTAACAGTGAAGAGAAGTCTGTAGTTACTTCCTGGTTCTGGGAGGGAGTCATTGGTATGTTATTTCCAGTCACCAGTTTTTTCTCCGGCACCCTCCATCCTCTCCCAGCCATAATATCAACAAAAAGTAAGTTTTCCAAAACAAGACAAAAGTTATGCGATTTAGTCCCACTTTGTATACTTTAGCAGTTTTTGCATTTGCTTAACTTCTTATGCATTTATTTTAGCTCAAAGTCTTTTTATTTCCGATTTAAAACCATTTTTAAAGTTTACTCAAAAGAGGAGGATGCTTGAATTCCTCTACCCCAAACATTTGCCATTATTAATCACTAATGTTTGGGATTTATGGGATAATTTTTCTGCTGGAAGCATGTATCTGTCTCTGGTGAGGTAAATGTTTTCCAGTGAAGACCATTGTTCATGCCAACTTACAAAAAACTATAACACTTCATTTAATTCTTCGCAGGATTGATTTTCCTTTATAAAAACTAATGGGACATTTTGAAAACCAATACATTATACAGGCTGGAGTTTGAACATAAGAACATAAGAGATGCCAATGTTGGATCAGGCCAAAGGCCCATCCAGTCCAACACTCTGTATCACACAGTGGCCAGAAATACCAGTGCCATCAGGAGGTCCACCAGTGTGGCCAGGACATTAGAAGCCCTCCCACTGTTGACCCCCCCCCCCAAGCACCAAGATGACAGAGCATCACTTGCCCCAGAGTCCCTATCTATACCTTGTGGCTAATAGCCATTGATGGACCTCTGCTCCATATGCTTATCTAATTCCCTTTTGAAGCCATCCATGCTTATAGCCCACTGCTGTGGCAGTGAATTCCAAGTGTTAATCACTCTTTGGGTGCGTTCAGACGCAGCCTTTACAACGGATTCTGTGCCGGTTTCAATCGATGTACCTACCGGCGTTCAGACGGGGAACATCTGTCTTCCCTCTCTATCCGTTGTAAAGAGCTTTAAACCATTGTACTCTGCCACTAGGTCGGAAGTGGTGGTAAACAGAGTGCAACGGTTTTCATCGGTGCCCCCCGGCGTCTGATCGCTCTCCTCCATTACAGAGACACTTCCGTTGGAAGCCTGAGGCTTCCGGCTTTCCCCCGCCATTTTTTTTTAAGAGGAAGCGATATGCACTCAGGCAAAGCTTCGCCCTGAGCGTTTGTTTAAAAAAAAAAATGCCTTACTTTAACTTTCCGGAGGAGTCCGGGACTACAGCGAGGCCAGATTGGGTTTTAAACTTTAAAGGTAAGTGCTTACCTTTAAAGTTTAAATGTAGGGGGGGGGGGGGTGAGCATGTGCAAAAATCGGCATTCTCTGAATGGCTGCCTATGCGCATGCTCAAACTGTCCTTTAAAAAAAAAACACACACGCAGACGCCCGCAGCGTGTGAGCGGGCGTCCACCGGAGGGCTTCGCAAAATGGAGGTGAGTGTGATCGCGTTTCTGCCGGCATAAACTGCACCGGTTCCAACCGGTGCAGTTTATGCTGGCAGAAAGGCCGCATCTGAACGCACCCTTTGGGTGAAGAAATACTTCCTTTTATCCGTTCTAACCCGACTGCTCAGCAATTTCATGGAGTGCCCACGAGTTCTTGTATTGTGAGAAAGGGAGAAAAGTACCTCTTTCTCTACCTGCTCTTTCCCATGCGTAATCTTATAAACCTCAATCATGGCACCCCTCAGTCGTCGTTTCTCCAAGCTAAAGAGCCCTAAGCACCTTAACCTTTCCTCATAGGGAAATTGTTCCAACCCTTTTATCATTTGAGTTGCCCTTTTCTGCACTTTTTCCAAAGCTATAATATCCTTTTTAAGGTGTGGTGACCAGAATTGCACACAGTATTCCAAATGAGGTTGCACCATTGATTTATATAGGGGCATTATGATATTGGCTGATCTGTTTTCAGTACCCTTCCGAATAATCTCTTGATCAGTCTCTGCCAGTTCAGACCACATCAATGTGTATTTATATTTAGGATTTTTGGCT
>NW_015162489.1:309465-309666 GCF_001447785.1 Gekko japonicus | reverse complement strand
CTGGAAAAGAGTGAATGTTGTCCCAATCTTCAAGAAGGGAAAAAAGACAGACCCAGGAAATTACAGGCCTGTCAGCTTGACATCAATACCTGGGAAAATTCTAGAGCAGATTATTAAATGCTCTGTCTGTGAGCACCTTGAACGGAATGAGTTAATTGGTTTTAGCCAGCATGGGTTTATCAAGAATAAGTCATGCCAGAC
>NW_015162489.1:309154-309343 GCF_001447785.1 Gekko japonicus | reverse complement strand
GATAAGCTGGTTAAGTGTGGGCTGGATGGTGCAACCAAATGGATTCATGGTTGGTTGAAAAATTGTACCCAACGAGTGCTTGTAAATGGCTCTGCGTCTACGTGGAGGGTAGTCTCAAGTGGAGTGCTGCAGGGCTTGGTCCTTGGCCCGGTGTTGTTCAATGTTTTTATAAATGACCTGGAGGAAGAC
>NW_015162489.1:257968-308965 GCF_001447785.1 Gekko japonicus | reverse complement strand
GATATAGAATGGGAGGGACTTGGCTTGACAGCAGCACATGTGAAAAGGATCTGGGTGTTCTGGTTGATCACAAGCTAAACATGAGCCTGTAGTGCGTTGTGGCTGTGAAGAAAGCTAATGCAATCTTAGGATGCATTAACAGAAGCATTGTGTCCAGATCATGGGAGGTGGTAGTTCCGCTCTATTCTGCTATGGTCAGGCCTCACCTGCAGTACTGTGTCCAGTTTTGGGCACCACATTTTAGGAAGGATGTTGACAAGCTGGTCAGGCCTCACCTGGAGTCCTGTGTCCAGTTTTGGGCACCACATTTTAGGAAGGATGTTGACAAGCTCGAGCGTGTCCAGAAGAAGGCAACCAGGATGGTGAGAGGGTTGGAATCCAAGTCTTATGAGGAAAGGCTGAAAGAGTTGGGTATGTTTAGCCTGGGAAAGAGAAGGCTTAGAGGGGACATGATTGCAGTTTTCAAGTATTTGAAGGGCTGTCATGTAGAAGATGGAGCAGATCTATTCTCTCTTGCTCCCGATTGCAAGACTAGATCTAATGGGTGGAAATTACAAGGGAGTCGTTACTGGCTAAATATCAGGAGAAATACCATCTTTCGGGTATGTTGTAGGTATGTAGGGCTATCTTTCAGCTATGCTCCTGCAGAGTGCAGGGGGTTGGACTAGATGACCTGCAAGGTCCCTTCCAACTCTAACATTCGATGATTCTATGAATCCAGTTTGTCCTTCCTCTCATTAGCTTCTTTCATCATCAGATGCTCCTGTTTAGCTTTTTATATATGCACACACACTTGTGATTTGCTCAGGGCCAAACTAGATGATCAGATATTCCTGTTTAGCTTTTTATACACACACACACACACTCACACTTGTGATTTGCTCAGGGCCAAACTAGATGTTACATTTTTTAAAGATTCAAGTTTAGGTTTCCCTTGGGTCCCCCCCCACCCCCCGACAAGAGCCCCTCCTCCCTGCCTCAGTTCCTCAACAATTCTCTGCCTTTCCCAGTCGTTGCTTTTTCACTCCCTCTTCCATATTCCTCACGGTCCTTCACCTCTCCCTTAAAAACATCAACGGGCATCATCCGCTCACCCCTTCAGATCAGATGCCCACTGCCCATTCCCATCCCTGCTCTCTGGGCTGTCGGAGGGAGAGGGCGGGAGCCCTGCAGCACCACCAGATGCCTGTGACTTACTTGATACCATGTTGGAGTTGCCATGGGAGACCCAGGGTGGAGGGGGAGGAAGAAAGAACCTTTGCAGCTGAGGTGGTGATAGGAGCCAAAACTCCTTCATTGAGCAAAGAACACCCCCCCCCTTCTTGCCTTCCTCCCCCTCCCGGACCTCTCTTTTAGAAAGTGCACTGCAGAATGTCGCCTTTGAAGACCCCTAATTAGAGTCCTGCCTGTCCTGAACAGAGCCCTTCATTACTACTCAGGAGTGCTTAGGAGGCACACATTAGCGTGTGTTCCAGGATGGGACTGGTGCCAGGATCCCCTCCCCTTCGTGGGAGGGAGCAGGGTTCTTTGCCAAGAAGAGTCTTTGCCCCACAATCCCATTCTCTTAGCACGGAGAAGAGACTCTAAGAAAGTCAATGAAAAACAAACCACCAGAAAAATCACACTGCTGCTGCTCCACTCCTTTGGCCTTCTCAGCGGTGTGGAGCACTCTGGGACCATTTTCCCCTCCTCATCCCACAGCATATGTGTGCACAGGTTGGGGGTCATTACCATCCCCACTGGTACCTCCGGAAGCCTGTGTGTGCGCTCAGAGGGTGTTAATTAGTGAGAGGAGGGCTGATTAGATTAGAAATTAAATGTTTGTTTTCTCCTCTTCTGGTATTCATAATTGAGCAGATGGAGACTCTGGAGTCACGGGATGACAGGCGGCCAAGAAGTTTAATTGGGAATGGAAACCCCTTTCCACCCTCTGCTTTGGTGCAAGTCAGGGGGCAGACAGAAGACTGAAGGCTGGTGTTCACCTATCTTTGCACATTAACACTAGAACATAACATTGTTCCTGTCCTACAAACCCCTTGCATGGTCGTTCATGTGCATGAGATCCCTGAGTGGGGAGGTGACCAGTGTTCCCTCTAAGCTGAGTTAGTGTGAGCTAGCTCACAGGTTTTTAACCTCCAGCTCACACATTTTTGTCTTAGCTCGGGAAGGGTTGGCTCCAGAGCAAACTGATTTATGCAGTGGCCGAATTGCTCACTCACAACTTTGACGTCAATAGCTTACAAAGTAGAATTTTTGCTCACAAGACTCCGCAGTTTAGAGGGAACATTGGAGGTGACCTCTCTTTTTTTGGTGGTTCGTTCGTGTTCTCGTTCTCTCTCTCTCTCTCTCTCTCTCTCTCTCTCTCTCTCTCTCTCTCTCTCTCTCTCTCTCTTTCTTTCTTTCTTTCTTTCTTTCTACTGGAAAGTGGGGAAAAGCTCAAATTCCAGCAACAAATTAATAAAAAAGAGGGAAAGTAGGGGGAGTATATATAAAGTAGGAACAAGAATATAACAGTAATGGTGGCAGATCTATATATAAGTTTCTATAAAAGATTTGCAAATATCAAAAAATGAGTCCATGTGCAATTTTTGTCTATATCCCATGTTTTCAAATGTTGAGAAAGTTGTAAGGTTGTCAGTTCATTGATTTATAGGAGGTGGGCATTTATCTCTCCAATGCTGTAATACAAGTCTTTTAGCTGTAGTAAGGGCGCGGAGAGTCTATGTTCGTTGACCATCGGTTAACCTCCCAGAGATGGACAAAAGCTTAAAAGTATATAAACGTCCTAAAAAATCAATGAATATTCCAATACAAAATTTATATGAGGTGACCTCTGTAAAATCCATGTTCTTTTGTTCCCAGTTTCTATACACAATTATGGAGGAGACCCTTCACGGCCCTTTCCTGACCCAGCAGCAGAATTCAGATGCCTTGATACAGTGACCACTTAGGAGGAAAAGCTGATTTTCATCCTCCAGTAAAGGATGCCTAAATGGCAGGGGGGTTCCTAACATTCAGTTCTATGCAAGATGCAAAGCGCTGCATCTATTCGTTTCCAATGAAAAATATGTACAGCACTGAATGGGATTGCCAAAGGGATGGGCGAGTAAAGTAGAAACAGATTTAAGTGAACAACATGTTGCAACGCACATGTTTATTGTAATTCTTGTACTGTTGTAACCCTCAAAAGGTCGATGGCTTTCATCCTGGGTTCTAGGGCTCTTGTACTGGCCATGCTCTTGGAGCCTGGCTCTGAGCATTGTAATAAGGAGGAAAACGCCTTCTGTCTAGATGTTCAGAGGTTTTTCCCTGCCTGAAAAGTTCCAGAGAATGTTGACACAATTACTGATTTGCATGAACTGGGGGATACAGATACTGTGGCTATTCAACAGTAGGAGGAAGATGCACAGAACCACGGATATATGTGCACACAGGAAACACAAGGAAGATGCTCAGATCTTCTGAATGTCACATGCTGTGTGAACACATGCTTAACATGCACGGACTCCACCCCTTATGTTACTGGCAGAACTCAAATTCATCAGCCACTCCTATGCCTTTCTACATCTTCCATAGGAACTCTCCCTGCTGTACAAATTGGTCCATCACTATTTGTCTGATTTGCCCAGAAAATAGGGAACAAGCCAATGGGAGAGGAACTTCATGGGGCAGGGGAATCCTGTGTTATGCAGTGACAGATGGACAAGTGCAGGGGGCTGAGAAGTCTATCAGACCTGCTTCTAAGTCGTCTGGGGAGGCAAAAAATAGGTTAGGTGTTCAGTGCACCAGCTACTGACCTTAGACATTCTGCTGGCTCCATACCACATTTGAACAATGGTAGGAAGGGAGTGTAGCTGGCAGCTAGTAATATATAGTGATGCTAGTGTTGCTGCTTTATGAAAACTGGGAACAGTGGGACCTTGCGAATGCTGAGGCTATTGAGACGTGCTCTGTGGAATAAAAGAAAAGCCTGGATTCATGCAGTGGGAGATTACATACCATCCATCTATCTAGAGTGTGGCATAGTGGTTAGGTTATCAGATTAGAATCTTGGAGGCCCAGGTTCGATTCATCACTCTGCCACATAAGCTTGCTGGGGGGACCTTGGGCTAGGTAGGCACTCTCCCTTAGCCTAACCCACCTCACAGGGCTGTTGTCGTGGAGATAACATTGAGGAGGAGAGAATAATGTGACAAGCAACTTTGGGTTTCCATTAGGGGAATAAATATCTAAATAAATCTTACCCCAGACTCTTGTCACACAGATTCCGTTTCCCCCTGCAAACTCATTGCTTTGTCTCTTCTAGTGGGCCGGGAGTCTTCCTTCCAGATGGAGCAAAAGAACCATAAAGCAGACTGGAAAGGGTTTCTGGAGGCTCAGCTGCACAAGATTTTGGGAGGGCCAGGAACGGAGCTCCCTAGCATTTTCTTTTGTATATTCCAGGTCCTGAGATAAGTCAAGACTGCAGCACAATAGTCACAACAGAACACCATCACATAATATATTAGGGCAATTGCCCATTTCCCTTCTTCGTTACAGTACATGGCCTTTGTCTGTGCAGGTCTCATGACGCCCAACATAGCCTTTCTGGTGGCCAGAGGGGAATCTCTCTTCTCCAGCTCACTAACTCTGAAGCAGATTAGGAGCCAAAATGTATTATACAAAACAAAATGGAGTCTGGGAGACACTGAAACATAAACTTTGGTAGGACAAGAACCCACCTCATCAGATGCTTTCATTCATGCCTCACATGTATTCCATCCTTCTTCCAAAGAACTCAGGGTGGTGTACATGGGTGGGGTTTTATCCTACTCTTCCTTCACAACAATCTTTTTGAGAGACTGTGTCTGGCCCAAGGTCACCCACAGTGCCATCTCGAGCAAAGTTACACCCTGCTAAACCTATTGACTTCAGTGGATTTTGAAGCATGTAATTCTACTTAGGATGGCACTGCCAGTGTGTTTCATGGTCCAAATAACCCTTATCCCAAGTTTTCCTGATCCAGGTCTGCTGGATACACCACTCCAGTGTATGAATTAGGTACTCCATTGGCAGATCAACATTCAGACCTAGGCAAATACAATAAACCGTTTTGCTTATTATGTTGTGAAAGCCAAAAGCCATAGCAACAAAAATGTACAGATATGCATAGTAACAAGAGCTTGCAAGTAAAACAAAACAAAACATACTGGAGAGGTACAAGTAATATTCATAAACTGTTCCATTCATTCCATTGATCAGAGTTTAGAATCACTATGGAATATGTTAAATACTCTTTGGGAGAAGAGTCAGAAAAATGGTCTCTTTTACCGAGACTTTAACCGTACTTATTGTGTAACAAAGCAGAGATGTAAAAGGTCACTCATTTACATTTAACGTTCGTGCGAAGCCTCTTTGAAATAGCTGGCTCAGGGTTTCTCTTTAGTCATACGTGCTGGGCATCTCAGGAAAAGACCTGTCACTCAAACAAGCCAATTTAATATTTGCAGGTCCTGAAAGTCCTGCTGTGGTACCATCTGCCTAGTAGAGGAGGCAAAGGCTGAGCTGGCATGTTTCCTTCCCTCCTGTGAGAATGAATGCAAGAATCGGTGTGTGAAGTATCACGAGCCACTCCTGTTCTGGCATTCATTGGGCATGGCAGATTTCTCTGGCATAGCAATCGGGGATGCCCCTCTGGACGAGCTACATGGCAGAAACCTGAGTTTGAATCCAGGCACACTACATGGCCACGAAAAGGGACGATTACAAGGAAAAGAGTACAAGAAGTGAGTAGAATAAGGGCTTAAATATTTAGATGCTGCGAGTGGGTTATTGGTTTCATATTGTGCAATTGGATTATTTTTTGCATCACCCCAGTGTGGCAGGCCATAATTATCCCTATTCTGCAGTCAGGGAACTGAAGTGGAGGGTGTCTGTTGCCCACAACCACCCAAATAGTCCATTGCTGAGCTTGGATTTGAGCAGAAGTCCAGCACTCTGTTCACTGGACTGCCCCACAGGCCTTCTCAGCCTTAAAAAAACCCCTGCTTTTTCCTCACACAAAGGCTGAGAATGTGCAATTTTTTAAAAAGTTGTCATTTGTGTTTTTAAAGAAATGCAATTCATATTTGTTGCCAGGGCTATTTTTGGGCAGGAACGCACAGGAACAGCGTTCCGGCTGGCTGCCAAGGTGGCCAAGCCCAGCAGGAACTCGTTAGCATAATAGGCCA
This sequence comes from Gekko japonicus, assembly GCF_001447785.1. Classification (NCBI taxonomy): domain Eukaryota; kingdom Metazoa; phylum Chordata; class Lepidosauria; order Squamata; family Gekkonidae; genus Gekko; species Gekko japonicus. The sequence continues at coordinate 302,756 of NW_015162489.1, read as the reverse complement.
CACCCAACATCAGAAACTCATTAGGATTGGCTACATTAGGGGTGTGTGGCCTAACGTGCAAAGGAGTTCCTGCTACAAAAAAAGCGCTAGGTTTTTAACAAGGTAAACAGAATAAGAAGCAAAAGGTGGGTGTGTCTGGATGACCGTGCTTCTGGTAACGTGGCGGTGTGGTTTAATATGCTAATGAGCTATGCTGTCAGGGGTGTGGCTGGATATGCTAATGAGTTTCTGTTGTTGGGTGTGGCCTATTATGCTAATGAGTTCCTGCTGGGCTTTTTCTACAAAAGAGCCCTGTTTGTTGCACTCATTATTACACATGTTCACTTTGTTATTTCATGTTCATTCCCACTGCTTAAGATGGGGTCCCCAACATGGTGCCCAAGGGCATCCTCTGACACTTTGTGGCACCTGCCAGGTGTTTTTAGCCAGGTGAGGTGTTTGCCCAGCAAGGCTTCTGAATAGTCACTAGAGATTTCATTGGCTGTGCAGATTTTTAAAAAATTGCTTTGGCAGCAGCTGCCGCCAGAGCAAAAGGATCTTCACTGTGTTACTGAAGGGAAGCTGGGAAAAGCATGTTGTAGTGGTTAAGACACTGAACTGCAGACTGGAAGGTTGGTAGTTCATCAGTTCGAGACCCGGGTGCTGCATGACGGAGTGAGCGCCCGTCTATGGTCCCAGCTTCTGCCAACCTAGCAGTTCGAAAGCAAGAAATTGCAAGTAGATAAATAGGTACCGCTTCAGTGGGAAGGTAACAGTATTCCGTGCGCCTCGGTGTCTAGTCATGCCAGCCACATGATCATGGAAATGTCTTCGGACAGCGTTGGCTCTTTGACTTGGAAAGGGAGATGAGCACCGCATCTCTAGAGTCGGATTCGACTGGCTTTTGAGCAAGGGAAACCTTTACTTTTATAGTGGGCTCCATGTCCTGCAGCAGCCATTCTGTACCCAATTCCAAAGTTGCTGGCAGGCTCAAAAAGGTTATGGACCCCTGGTTTAGGACATTTTTATCCTGCCATTCCTCCAAGAGCTCTGGGCAGCAGACAGGATTCTCTCCCCTCTTCCATTTTATCCTCACAACAAACCTGTGAGGTAGATGAGGCTGAAAGAGTGAGTCACTGGTCCAAGATGATCCAGCAAACTTCATGGCAGGGTGGGGATTTGAACCCAGGCCTCACCAGTCCTAGTCTGACACAAGAACCACCACAGGACTGTGCACAGTTCCCTGACCGCATGTATATGTTATGCATTCCTTATAGGTTAGCGTAAATGACATCCTGCCAACCTAGCAGTTTGAAAGCAAGAAACTGCAAGTAGATAAATAGGTACCACTTCAGTGGGAAGGTAACAGTGTTCCGTGCGCCTTGGTGTTTAGTCATGCCGGACACATGACCATGGAAACGTCTTTGGACAGCGCTGGCTCTTCGGCTTTGAAATGGAGATGAGCACCGCAACTCTAGAGTTGGATTCGACTGGCTTTCGAGCAAGGGAACCTTTACCTTTACCTTTTTAAATGACATCCAATGTGTATGCACATTAGCGCTAACATACATATCCATGTTTATTTATTTATTTTATTTGTTCGATGTATACCCCACCCTCCACGCCAAAGCAGGCTCAGGGTGGCTGATACATTCCTTTGCATCAATGTCTATTTATCTATCTCTGTCATTCTATTACATATGGAGAGATCTAGTCAGGATTTCCTCAGTTGTCTAGTTTCCTTTTTCTGGTCTCCTTCTTACACACGTACACTGTCCCAAGTCAAGCAAGCAAGCAAGCAAAAATGCAGGCATCCTGTTTGCTCCACACCAGAGATGGATTCCTGATCTGAATTTATTGTTCATGTTGCCAAGGCAATAAGAGAGGCAGCAAGTAAATGAAAATATCCTCCCCCAGCCCTTAACACCCCCAAGCAGCGGCACAATAATGATGGAGTAGAAATCTAGCTCACTCCACCCCCTTCCAATTCACTGGAGACCACCCCCCTCGAAAAGCAATAAAGTGCTGACAGACGGATAGAAAGCAGAGAATTGGGTTAGGGGGGGAAATACAGTTTGGGTTTTGAATTGATTAAAGGGTCCACTGTTCTTTTGCTGTGACTGTGCACAGAAGGCAGCCTGCTCTTTCTCTCTGGGGTGCTTTTAAACCTTATGCACACAGAGTGAGTTTCAGGTGGGGTAGCTGTGTGGGTCTGAAGCAGCAGACCAAAGTTTGAGTCCAGTGGCACCCTTAAGACCAACAAAGTTTTATTCAAGGTATAAGCTTTTGCGTGCAAGCACACTTCCTTAGATACAGTGAAATAGAATTTCCTCAAGCCCTTTGTTGGTCTTAAAGGTGCCACTGGACTCAGAATTTGCACATAGAGTCAGTCAGAGTTCTGTGACAGCAGGATTGTAGCTCCTGCTCACCTATCAAACTAAGTTGGATTGACTAGGACAACTGGCCCCCAAACGTGCTCCATACAAGCCTGTTCACATCTACCTCAACAGCTCAACCACTGAGACCTGAAGAGATGGGATGGATCCAGTTGCCACCTTTTTACCCTAGTCCTGAGACTCTTAACAGCACACTGAATTAGGAATTTATCAGGTCATCTTTAACTGCAAGGGCTTCATGTGCCCAATGTTGGCTGCAGGGTGTGTGCGTGTGTGTGTGTGTGTGTGTGTGTGCTGCTGTTGCTGCTAAAGACACAGAAACAGGTTCCCTCCCCCTCGGCTTTTAACCTGGAAGACTGTCTCTCCCAGTATGAACCTGTGTGCTCCATCTTAGATCCTCGCAATGCTCCCTCCTTACTTTCCCCTCTCTCAGGTGTATGAGATGCAACGCAGCTTGAACCTGGCCTTTCTTGGCTATGCCTTCAGACCTGTGGAACAGCCACCTTGAGAAGGTCAGGAGAGCCACCAGGCTGGCCTATTTCCAGAGGCTGTGCAAAACTGCCCTTGTCAAAAGTGTATTTTGGTAGATAGTGGGTGATCCCTGTGGTCACCATTGCTAGTCATAGTTGTTTGGTGTAGTGGTCAAGAGCGGCGGACTCTAATCTGGAGAACTGGGTTTGATTCCCCACTTCTCCATGTCCAGCCAGCTGGGTGACCCTGAATCAGTCACAGTTCTCTCAGAGCTGTTCTCTCAGAGCTGTTCTCTCAAGAGCAGTTCTCTCAGAGCTCTCTCAGCCCCACCTACCTCACAGGGTGCCTGTTGTGGGGAGAGGAAGGGAAGGAGATTGTAAGCCACTCGGAGACTCCTTTGAGTAGTGAAGGGTGGGGTATGAATCCAACTCTTCCTCTTCTTTAGTGGGTTCATTTCGCACTTGTTTTATAAATGGTTATAGTGCTGGCAAATATTGTTCTCTCTCAAACTGCCTTGAAGTACTGTGGATGGTAAGAAAGGTGACATATAGGTATGGTAGTTAGTTGCATACATTTTTCTGGAGAAAATTTAGCATGTGGTAACAGGGACTGGTGAGAAAATAAAGCTAATTTTTCACAAGGGAGGAGTGAAATTGAAATTGGGGGTATTCAAATCAAGACAGGAGGCTTGTGAAATTTGGTCTCATCCTCAAGCTGCACTACCCTAAAGGCTGTGTACATTCTGGTGTGCGGGACTCTTGAGGGCCCATCCACATGTTACATCGATTCTGGGTCCATCCTTGGTCCTGTTAAACCTGATGAGTGCTGGGAGTTCTGTCTTCAGAGGTCCCAGAGATTTTTGTAACTGAATTTTCTCTCCAATGAAACAAAGAGTGGTTCTAGGGCTGTCACCTGTCTGGAGGGAAATGCCCTGTCCCTTTAACAGAGTTTTAAAGGGTGTTATTAACTAGGTGATGATACTTACCTCAGTGTCATGAAAAGCTTCAGCTGCCTGTTTCCACACATTAGGCCTCTGTTAAAGGGACACAGTATTTTCTCCAGGCCCGTTGGTAACTGCAGCCAGCTCCCTGGGGCCAATTAAGGATGGGGAAATGGCATGGAGAAGGCTTAACACCCCAGTCCCTGCACACCCTGGTCCTGTTTAAAGCCAGGCCCTGCAACTTAAGTTTCAAAAATCACTGGAAGCTCTATAAGCAGACAGGGCTGCCAGCCTCCAGGTGGGACCTGGGGATCCCTTGGGATTATAGCTCTACAGATCTATAGATCTACAGAGATCAGCTCCCCTGGAGAAAACCGCTGCTTTGGAGGGTGGACTGTATGGCATTGTACCCCACTGAGGTCCCTGTCCTCCCCAGGCTCCACCCCCAAATCTCCAGGAGTTCCCCAGCCTGTATCTGGTAACCCTGCCCCCCTATCCCCTGGCAGTGGCCAGCGTGGGGGGGGGGACGGGACCAGCCACTGCTCAGCTCAATCAATCTACTCAGTTTGCCTTCCCTGCCTTAGGGCACTGCCTATACCAACTTGGCATCAGCGTCGGCTGACTTTGTTCTTTAAGAGAAGGTGCCCTCCCTGACATTATTGCAGCAGGTACAATAGTTAGTAATTGTTATGCTGCCATCAGAAATTTTTAAATGGAATTGTTGAGGCTTTTATGAATTTTTATTCAATGTCAAATTATTATTTATTGTTTTATCAATGTCATAAGCTGCCCTGAGCCCACTTGTGGGGTAGGGCGGGATATAAATTGAATAAACTGAACTAACAAATATGATTTTCTTATCACTGGGAGGGGGGTCACAGCCACCTTCCACACAGATGTGAAGAGGAGACAGATCTCCAAGCTCACAGAGGTGAGCTTTCCAGAGAAGTTTAAACCCTCATGCTTCCCTTATTAAAAAAAAGAAAAAGAAAAGTTAACTAATCACCAGGAACCAATTTCTGGAGCTTCTGTCAAATCTAAATTCTGCTCTCCTTCACCTTGGCAGAGCTGGGCCAGGAGGCCTTTTCTAATGCTCATTTAGAGAGGCTACATGTCCTAATTTACTTGGGTTGGGGTGGCCTGCTTCTGAAGCATCTGGGATATTACACATCCCTGTCTGTTTTGGCCTATGGGTGAAAGGGCACTTAGTCAGAGGGGGTCCAGCTAGGGAGTCTCTGAGCAGCTTCAAAAAAATGGGATGTGTGCAATTAGTGCTTTCTTTTAGGGATCCTACATCCTCTGGTCTAGCTGTACTTCCTTTCCTAAAAAGACATGTGTGTCTATTTGTGGTGCACTAGAACTCAATGTCATCTCCTTGCTTTTAGCCTAAAATGACAACATTAGACAACAGTTTTTTTGAAAGTCTTAGTGCAACTATTTGGACCTAAACGAGTGGAATGTGTCCATCTTTCCCGGGCCATTGGGTAGCAAGAAAGAAACTTATTAGTGGGTCACCTAGAAAGAATTGTATGTGTAACACTGCCGGGGGCGGGGGAGAGTAGTGCACAACTGGGGCACAGCTGTATAACAAGGACGGACTGGAGTGGGTTGCCTGATTCTCCTAGAAGGTTCTCTGGGTATTGTTGTTGTTGTTGTTCAGTCGCACAGTCGAGTCTGACTCTCTGCGACCCCATGGACCAGATCACGCCAGGCTTTCCTGTCTTCCACCGTCCTCTGAAGTTTGCTCAATTTTATGTTCGTTGCATCTATGACACTGTCTAACCATCTCATCCTTTGCCGTCCCCGTCTTCTTTGACCTTCAATCTTTCCCAGCATCAGGGTCTTCTCCAGTGAGTGCTCCCTTCTCATTTGGTGGCCAAAGTATTTGAGCTTCAGTTTCATTATCTGGCCTTCCAGGGAACAGTCAGGGTTGATTTCTTTGAGGATTGACTGATTTGTTCTTCTTGCAGTCCAAGGGACTCTCAAGAGTCTTCTCCAGCACCATAGTTCAAAAGAATCTATTCTTCGGCGCTCGGCCTTCCTTATAGTCCAACTCTCGCAGCCATACATGACTACTGGGAATACCATTGCTTTGACCATGCGGACTTTTGTTGGCAGGGTGATGTCTCTACTTTTTATCATGCTGTTTAGGTTCGCCATCGCTTTCCTCCCAAGGAGCAGGCGTCTTTTAATTTCATGGCTGCAGTCACAGTCTGCGGTGATCTGGGATCCCAGGAACGTGAAGTCTGTCACTACTTCCACGACTTCCCCTTCTATTTGCCAAGGAGTGATGGGGCCGGATGCCATGATCTTAGTTTTTTTGATGTTGAGCTTCAAGCCCACTTTTGCGCTCTCCTCTTTTACTCTGAGCAAGAGGCTCTTTAGATCCTTTTCACTTTCAGCCATTAGAGTGGTATCATCTGCATATCTGAGGTTGTTGATCTTTTCCCCAGCAATCTTAATTCCCGCTTGTGATTCATCCAGGCCAGCATTTCGCATGATGTACTCTGCATATATATTAAATAAGCAAGGTGACAATATACATCCTTGTCGTACTCCTTTTCCTATGCTGAACCAATCAGTTGTTCCGTATCCGGTTCTAACTGTCGCTTCTTGGCCCTTATACAGGTTTCTCAAGAGACATGTGAGGTGGTCTGGTACTCCCATCTCTTTAAGGACCTGCCATAGTTTGTTGTGATCCACACAGTCAAAGGCTTTAGCATAGTCAATGAAGCAGAAGTAGATATTTTTCTGGTACTCTCTTGCTTTCTCCATAATCCAGCGAATGTTGGCAATATGATCTCTCGTTCCTCTACCTCTTCGAAACCCAGCTTGTACTTCTGGCAGTTCTCTATCCATGTACTGTTGTAGCATAGCTTGCAGTATCTTGAGCATGACCTTGCTAGCATGTGATATGAGTGCAATTGTGCGATAGTTTGAGCATTCCTTGGCATTGCCCTTCTTTGGGATTGGAATGTATACTGACCTTTTCCAATCCTGTAGCCACTGTTGCGTTTTCCAAATTTGCTGGCAAATTGAGTGCAGCACTTTAACAGCATCATCTTTTAAGACTTTGAATAGCTCAGCTAGAATACCATCACCTCCACTAGCTTTGTTGTTAGTAATGCTTTCTAAGGCCCATTTAACTTCACATTCCAGGATGTCTGGCTTGAGGTCAGTGATTATACCGTCGTGGTTGTCAAGGACATCGAGGTCTTTCTTGTATAGTTCTTCTGTGTATTCTTGCCATCTTTTCCTAATCTCTTCTGCTTCTGTTAGGTCCCTACTGTTTTTGTCCTTTATCATGGCCAGCTTTGCATGGAACATTCCCTTGATTTCTCTAATTTTCTTATTTATTTAATGTATTTATTTCATTGTATTTATACCCCGCCCTCCCCACGAACAGGCTCAGGGCGGCTTACACACAGCACAAAGTGCATATAGTATATAAAATAGATAAAACAGTTAAAATTTGATTTCATCGGATACAAAGATAAAACTCCCCAACATCTAGCAAACAGAAGGGGAGAGCTAGGGCCTTAGATAGATGTTACCTGTCCCTCCGGCGGTATCACTCTGTACTGGAGCGGTGGTGGTAGTGGCAGTGGCGGCTCCTACTCGAAAGCCAGGCGGAAGAGCTCCATCTTACAGGCCCTGTGGAACTGAGCTGTCCTTGAAAGGGCAGTTCTGGAAAGAGCTCTCTCAGCCCCACCTAGCTCACAGGGTGTCTGTTGTGGGGAGGGGAAGGGAAACGAGTTTGTAAGCCACTCTGAGACTCCAAGTGAAGGGCGGGGTATAAATCCAATCTCTTCTCTTCTTTTTCTTCTGCACATGATCAGAAGCATACTTCTTTATCACTATTTCACGTGTCCCTAGTGTTGAAGGACTGAGACTGATGTAATTCAGGTTTAGGGTTAGGATTACTTTCTATTTTGCTAGAAAGTACAGTGTTTTTAATAGATACATGGCTGGCAACCCAGATATGGCTCTTTCCAGCACAGTATAGTGATGAATGGAAGATCTGCCAGTTGAGCATCTGCTTGTGATGCAACTGTTAAAGGCACAGAGTTTGGGGGGGGGGGAAGGTGACAGGCTGTGTGTGTAGTGTCGTAATTGTATTGAACTCTTGTTGAAGCATGTGAAAACTGAAACTCTTTCAACTAATGTTTCACCCTAGGCCCTAGCTCAGTGGTTGTATATGTGGTCAGTGTTAAAAGCCCACCCTAAGGTGTCTCCCAGGGTGCAGCAATTCACTAGAACTCAGGATGAAGCAACACTTTCTGCGATTCTTTCCCCCTACAGTATTTTTGATCTTTCATGGAGAAAAGCAGCAGGGGTGGCAGGGGTAGGGGAGAAATATTTAGAAGAAAAACGACTGGGAAGGATAGGATTAAACAGCTACTTCCTCCCATAGCTTCTTCTCACTTTGAAGCTACCTTCAATAGTGTTACCTGACATAAGAGCACTCCCTGTGAAAGCTATTGCGTGGTTCCTCCCTCCATAAAGTCAGAAGAACACTATTCAGTGGTGTAATTTTTTAAAAAATCTCTTGCAGGACAGTTTCAGGTAGATAGGCATGTTGGTCTGCAATGTAAGAGCAAGATTTGAGTATAGTAGAATCCTAGAATCATAGAGTGGGAAGGGATCTCCAGGGTCACCTAGTCCAACCCCTGCACAATGCCGGAAATTCACAAATACCTCCCCCTCCACACACACCCAGTGACCCCTGCTCCATGCCCAGAAGATGACGACAAACAAACAAACAAACAACCCCTCCAAGATCCCCGGCCAAACTGGCCTGGAGAAAAAATTGCTTTCTGACCTCAAAGTGGCGATCGGCATTTCCCTGGGCGTGTAAGAAAGGGCCACGAGAACGAAGCACTGAGGCAACCCTTCCTGCCCTCCCTTCTCGTGATCTGCCGAAATTGCTGTCAGATGGCCCACCTAGCCTCTGTCTGAAACCTCCAAAGAAGGAGAGCCCAAGCCAGGATGTTGTTTGCAAAGTACTGGAAACAGGAAGTTATACCGTCTAAAAAGGAATTTGTAGTTAAAATAACTGAAATAGCAGAATTGGATAATTTGACAATGAAGCTTCATGGGAAGGAAGATGACGTTTATGATAATACTTGGAGAAAGTTTTATAGTTGGTTAGAGAAGAATGTTTAGATTTACGGATAAGCTGGAAGAGTTGAATGTAGGGGTTACGGTTCACAGCAAAGGAATATTGATTTATGGAATCCGTGTTTATGTTGTATGTTTGTAGTATGTTTGTTTAATGTTCATGTTTTATGTTTGTTGTAAAATTCAATAAATAATGCATTATATATATATATAAAAAGGAGAGCCCACCACCTCCTGAGGAGGTCTTCCTAATGTTTAGCCGAAAACTCTTGATTTAATTTCATCCCATTGGTTCTGGTCCGACCTTCTGGGGTGCCTTAAGTAGTAGCAGTGCCTTAAAGACCAATGAGATGTCCAGGGCAGAAGCCTTTGAGACTCAAAGCGGCCCAGGTCTCTGACAGAGGGGAGCTCTCTGACTCTCAGAAGCTCGTGCCCTGGAAATCTTGTTGGTCTTTAAGGGGCGACTGGACTCAAATCTTGTTGTTGCAGGGCAGGAACTATTGGTCTTGTGGGGTCGGCCCTTCTTTAACTAGGCTCACTGAGCACCATTCTAGCTACACCTCCCCCCTTTTACCATGAACCCATGAAGCTGCCTTAGGCTGACTCAGAAGGAGAGGAAAAGCGGGGACTTAACCCAAGCAAACGAATCAAGTACCTGAAAGGTTAATTACGTACAAAGTAAAGGGCCAATAACTGAAAACTGTAATGATAACTTAAATAGTATCAAAAATACATGCATTTATTATCAAGTAGTTAAAAACAATTATGGGCCTGATTGTAACCTCAATAGAGAATAAAAGTGTACAATATACACAAGCGGGACCTATTGCGACCAGGCCAAAGTGGTCTCCTTCAGTGGTCAAGCAATATTTGTACACATAGGCTCAATGGTATAATGCTAAGACAATAGGACCAAAAAAGGAGTTTTATAGTTACAATCAATGGACGCAAGGCCCGATAATATTGGTAAGGCCTCATAGATTTGTGTCGTGGTCAGGTATATATGTCCTGAATTATATTACTATTGTAAGCCTTCTTATTTTGATTCAGAAGATACCATCAAACCGGAGCCGATGTAACAAAATGTTATGCTGAATCAGACCTTTTGTCAATCAGTGTCAGTATTCTCTACTCAGACTGGCAGTGGCTCTCCAGGGTTTCAGACAGAGATCTTTCTCGCCAGTGACTGCCTGAACCTTACTACTTGAGATGCCAGGGACTGAACCTGGGACCTGCATGCCAAGCAGATGCACTATGAGTGAGCCATAGATCCTCCCCAAAAAAGAAACAGCAGGGATTGTGACTGCTGTTTTGGTACTCATATAGCACCAGTGGAGTGCCTGGTGCTGTAGAGGTGTCTGTGTAGTTTGTAGTGGGGAGTGGAGGGGGGTGGGGTGAGTGGACAAGCAGCTATGGTAAGGTAAAGGGGGCAGTGGTAGAGCATCTGCTTGACATGCAGAAGGTCCCAGGTTCTATCCCTGGCATCTCCAGTTAAAAGGGCCAGACAGTCAGTGATGGGCAAGACCTCTGTCTCAGACCCTGGAGAGCAGCTGCCAGTCTGAGTAGGTGACACTGCCTTGATGGACTGACTGATACAGCAGCTTCATGTGTCATACCTCTGAACAGATGCAGGTCACCTTTCTCTCCTTACTAAGCCACTGCATCATCTTCCCAAACATTATGGCTTCCTGCTCTTTTGGCAAAGCTTGCATATAACCTTCTTTAAAAAAAACCTTACCCTTCTGTTGACAGCATTTCTAACACATGCCTGAGGTTCAGCACTCTTCTTGAAAAACTATGATGATACTATTTTGCCACTGATATGATTATTCTGATCTTACGGATAGGGCTCTAAAGCAAAGAGATGCTGACCTCCCTAAAGCCACTGCACAAGTTACTTGCTGAGCCGAGGTCTGATTGGAACCTCAGCCCTCAAGATCCGGATTCCACAGGTTGTAAATTTGCTATCCTCCAAATGTTTCTGGCTCTCCAGCACCAACTCTCTACACCTGTATTTAGAGCACTTTGACTTGGCTTCCCTCCAGGAATCCGATGCAAAGCTCCCAGTGACTGCTTATATGTAAACACCGTGTGTCTCAGCATGGTTTGCAGCTGTTAACTCTTCACTGCCAGAGACAGTTGGGAGCGAGAGGCTTCTCCTGTTTCCTCCATGCCAGAAGGTGACGGCAAAAAAGACACCAATCTGGCAATTACTTGCTCTTGCATAAGCCCCATTAAAATCAAGGGAGACTCGCATATGTATGGCTGATGGGAGAATTGCACCCAGTGACAAGATTATAGACAGTTATCACAAGGAATGGGAGGCAAGAAGTTGGTAGGAGCCTCTTAATGATTCGAAACCAGAGCATAGCCTCCCTGTGTATATAAAAATAAATATATATATGTAGAAATCACAAGTGTTAATTAACCCAAGTGAAGAGGGAAAAACACACGTTTTCAAAGATTTCACAGAGACTACAAACCAGTGGCTGTGAAAAAACTTAATATATGCAAATTAATGGCATAAATTTAGGGTTACTTTGCAAATGTTAACAAGCTCAGTAAAAAACACACATTTCTTTCTCCTGTTGCTGTAAGATTCTCTCTTTTTTCAGAAATAACTGCATTTTTAGTGTTTCCTTCCTAAATTAATTTTGTTTTTCTTTGTTACTCACACATTTTTTTTATCCACTCCCTCCCCCAATCTAACTATTTTGTATTTTATGGATGAGGTTTTTTTCTTGGGCCAATGTAGCTTTTCTGCAATCTCATTTTCAGGATGTGAATTTACATTTGGAAGGATGTTTTTGTTGCATGTAGATCAGGAGTGAGCAGTTGGTTCAGTACCATGACCACCAAATTGCAATCTCTGCCATCTTTGCAACCATGGGAGCAGGAAACTAGATAGCAAAAAGAAAATGTGTGTGTGTACACACATGCAAATGGAGCTGCAGTGGCTCAAGTGGTTAAGACGCTGAACTGCAGGCTGTGGAAGGTTCAGCACTTCGAGAACCGGGTGCCGCATGATGGAGTGAGCTCCCATCTCTAGTTCCAGCTCCTGCCAACCTAGCAGTTTGAAAGCAAGATATTGCAAGTAGATAAATAGGTACCACTTCAGTGGGAAGGTAACAGCGTTCTGTGCGTTTTGGTGTTTAATCATGCCGGCCACATGACCACAGAAACGACTTCGGACAGCGCTGGCTCTTCGGCTTTGAAACAGAGATGAGCACCGCAACCCTAGAGTCGGATTCGACTGGCTTTCGAGCAAGGGAACCTTTACCTTTACCTTTTTACACACATGCACAGTTATTCTGTTTTATGATTTGATCCTGTTTTCTTGTTGTAAGCTCCCTCGAGCAGACTCTTTGGAGAGGTGGCAGAGAGATTTTATAAATGAAATTAATTAGTTGAGATTCTCTAAAGAATCATGAGTTGCAGACAGAAAGCCTTGGGGGGTTTCGATTATCAATACAGCACTGTCATGGACAAAATACTTTGCAACATTATTCTTAGGTGTACCCACACCAATCTGTTGAAGCAGGCCACTCTTGTTCCAGTTTTACAGATCAAGTGCTACAACTGAGATTTGCGACTCAGCAAATTTGTTGCTTGAGAGCTTGGCCCACGTCCAATATTTTTCTCACTGAGCCACACACAGGTCATGTGTTATTTAGCTGTGGTAGAAATGATTATCAGATGATAGATTGCTAAAGCTGTCTGCTAGGTGACTTATTATTTGACTATATTTACCTGACCTGGGTTGGATGTGAAGGTTGATGACATTAACTCAATGCTGAACTATCTGCAGCATCTATTGGATAATGGTGGTAGGTTCATTAGCTTTTCCATTTTATTGTATTGTTATACATGTAGATACTGTCCCAGTGATGCAAACATACCGGAGCACTTTAAAAATATTTTGGATGTCTTTGCTGCCGTGTCATAGAAAAGATGTCTACATCAAGTGACTTGATCTATTATGTTGGGATTGGAGAATTCAAACGGAGTTTAGTCAGGCATTCCTGAGGTTCTGGACTCAAAGAATACTGAGGAATTTGTGCATGGGACTGTCAATAGAAAACTCTTGCACTTTTAAGTATTTTCAGAGGAGCAATTTAAACAAGTGCAATCAGGAAGAAACGGTAAGCAGTAATTTAGAACATAACATAGACAGTTATAAAACTTTGGGATCCACTTTGCACCCATCTGTCTCGCAGATTCTACACTGTCACTTCTCCATGAAAGCCCCAGCAGTCCAAGTGAGCACTGAACAGGCAGTGCCAGTGGGCAAATTATTCTGAGCAGGCTAACTGGCTGATGATACCAGCTCCTCAGTCCAGGTACATCTAGCTTCAGTGCAATCCTAGGTATGGTTACTTAGAAGTAAGTCCCATCAGTGGGGCTTATTCTCTGGTAAGTGCTCTTAGGATTGCATCTATAGCATCTTAAGCAACCATTATCCTGCAGAGATTACAAGAGACAGACTTGCAATGCAGTCCTGTACAGAGTGACTTCAGTCTAAGCCAATTTCTCTCAGTGGGCTTAGACTGGAGGATTGTGCTGGTGTAAGTAGAGTAATGTCATTTCCATTGGTCAGTGGCAACACATGCCTTGCATATACAAGACTGGGAGCACAGCTCCTGGCCCCTCCATGGAAAGGCTGTCATAGCTCAGGCAAGCCTCTCCTTGAGACTCTAGATAACAGCAGGAAGGCAACTGACACGATATTCCGTTAGATAGATTATCCGTCTAAGTCAGTGTAAGACGCTAGCTTCTTGTAACTATGAAGACATCAAATCAATTTATTACATTACCCATAAGATGGCAATTGTACTAGCCTGCAAAAAGAAATAAAACCACATTTGGGAAAAGGACTTCCCCAATGCCATTAAGCGAAACGCTGCATTTCAGAAGGTTAGCTGGGTCAGCAACCTGTTGGCTTTGCTGCTGAGCAGCTCCTGATAAAAGATAGCTGGATATGATTATGGCCATTTTACTATCATAAAAGTGCATTTACCATAGCCACTTTGGCCTTGGGCCACTAGCCTAACTCGAATGCCTGTGCATTTAAAATTTACACGACTGTCCTCTTCAGAATGCAATGTTTGGAGAGGCCACATTCATTGAACTTAATCCATGTTGTGAAACTACTAAAGGAACAGGAACACCTTTCAAAACCAGACACTGGCAACCTTACTTAGCTGGAAATGGATTGAGATGGGTCTTGTTTTGGCTGTGTTATATGTTAAATTAAACAGCCGTGAACTGGCGTTATTCAGAGTCCGACCCTTGGTCCATCAAGCTCAATAGTGTCTAATTAGACTAGCAGCAGCTCTCCAGGGCCTCAGGCAGAGGTCTTTCACATCACCTGCTACCTGATCCTTTTAACTGGAGATGCCAGGGATTGAACCTGGCAACTTCGACATGCAAGGCAGATGCTTTCTCTCCGAGCTGTGGTGTTTCATTATTTATACTCCAGCATGCAGATATAGTGGGTTGAATGATAGTTTTGAGAATGGAAGACCCATCTCCATCTCTGCTCACCGAGGAAGCTGTCAGGCTTGTCTGCAGCTATCCATTGTCCGCCTAATCTACTTGATGGGCTTGTTTTGAAATTAAATGAGATTCCCCCCTCCAAAAAAAGCTCTTTATATATGGTGAATTGTGCTGCATTAAGGATTGTCAGGAATATGATTTTCCCCCTGATCTCCCCCGCTCCATATCATATTTCATTCTCCTGTCCCTCCCTAATGTGTGGCATGTCCTTGTTCTAATATCTGGATGTGGATATTTCAGGATTCATCTGCCTTTTCCTTGTCTCCTGGCCCTCTATTTCATTCTGTCTCTCTTCCCTGGCTCTGTAGACGTCTTCAGATCTCGAGCCTGGTAATGGTCTATGCAGCACTGCCAATTTTCAGACATGCATTTTCCCTACTCCAGGTAGCCCAGAGAGGCGAGGAACAAATTAAGTGGTCATCAGCTGAACAGTTAGACTTGTTTACCCACCACGTAGATTGCTTTTGGATAGTACAGGAAAGGGAGAGAGAGAGAGAGAGAGAGAGAGAGAGAGAGATGGCAGGGAAAGGAGAAGACAGAGTAAGAAAAACGCTGATGGCTATCTGGAGAGATGAGGATAAATGCCTTTGCCTGGCGATGGGGTTTTTAAACAATTTTGTCCATTTCTCATACTGCTGTCTCTCCTGCTTGCGCTCACTCTCTCTCTCTTTGAGGCCTTGCTTACCCTGAGCTGGTGATAATGAGGAAATTCTCTCTTCTTGCTGAGGCCAAGCTGTCCAACCAGGTCATGAATGCTTTCCCCATCTGTTGCTTTTTTGTTTTTTTGCTTTTGGCCTCTTGAATACCACCTGCTTGATTTACATTTGAGATCAAAATGCTGAGTTTTTTTTAAAAAAACCACTCATACCATCCTTCTCTCATCCCTGCATAAGCAGCCGTGCTGTGAAAGGAGCAGGCGCACGCCCCTCTGTTATGCCTTTTTCAAAAGCAGCAGGACCACCCTGATCTTGTATTGTTGCCGGCGATGTGTAAATTTCAGTTTTCAGGCTGCAGTGCTGGCAGCTGGGAGGGAAAAGCAGAATCTCATTTCGACTTGTAAAACAGAGTTGATTGTGGAGGTGACTGCTTGGGGAATAAACATTGAGGAGGGAGTTGTCATTTTTAATGGTGATTCATGTTTTCTGGCCATTACCGAGCGCACATTACACCCCTGGAGACCTGGGCACCGTTAGACTTCGCATCATCACTGTTCCGTTTCAGCACCATGGGCAGCGTTTGCCCTAACACGGCTTCCCTTTTTGTTAGGAACATTCTGTATTTTTTCCCCAGTGCAACCAAGGGAAGGAAACATCAATGCTTTATTGATCGCAGGACCCTCGGAACAGGGAGGTGAAATTATAGACCAGAGTGACCATTGAGCAGTTGGGGGGCGGGAGAGGTGTTTCTAACATTTTGAAGAGTAGTAGTAAAGAGTCAGGATGATGGTATGAGGATATGAACAAGAGCTAAAAGAAAATGGCACATTTGGAGCCATGGTTGTCAGTTCTTCTGCTGAAGCTTTAAAATGTGACTTTAAAATGAAGCACGTGGAAAGAGAAGGGACTGCAGGTGAACAGAGTTTTTATGCCTGTAGGGGCTGCCTGGTTCACTTCAGTGGAGAAACCCAGGAAGACACACGTGGAATTGCCCGTACTGAAGTTGCTGTGGTGGACCAACACTTGTAGCAGCTATATGCGTAAGCTGCAGTGGCCCAGCAGTTGGATGAATGTCCACCAAAGACTTAAAAACTACAGGTTGTTTTATATATGACTTCCAATTGTTATGGGGCAAGATTTCGTAAATAAGTGTAACTCCCATTCCTTCCCCTGTGATCCTCAGCTTGTATCCTTACCACCACTGCATCCCTCAATTTTAAGTGAGCCATTTCCTTCCATCACTGTGTCCATGGCAAATATCTATATATATATATATATATATATCCAGAAACCAAATTTTTGCAACTGGGATGAATTTTCCAAATTAAAAATGTGTATAGTGTATGGTAGCTGCAGAATTCTTATTTTCTTAGTTACACTTCTTTTAAAAAATCACTATGGGATTTTAGATCTTCTGGGAAATAGCATTTAAAAGATTCCATCAAGATGCTTAGAGATAATCAGTCGGGCCATTATGGGAAACCTCTCATTTGCTTAAATAGAAGCTCGATTTAAGTAAAATGCCGAGCATGCACAAAAATGTACCCATGTGGCATTCCATGTGGTTTGTTTCATTATTAATTCCGGCCCTCAGTGGTAGCATTAGTACAACAGCTTAGCACCCACCTATCCCACAGGTCTCTGGTGTGCTGATGCTGCACAAGATGTGAGGAAACTGATGTAAGAGACACCGGGCACCTGGAATGCTCCATGGATTGGTTTTTGTGGATGCCAAACTGGCACACTGCAAACCATGCACTGTAGTATCTCAGGAGTGAATGCATAAGTCTGAACAAATATAATAATATTGGATCTGTATATAATATTGGATTTATGCCATAAGCAACACAAAATGATGGGAACTCAAAAGATAAGAAGACTAATATGCATTTAGATAGCTTTCTATCTTTTATTATCTTATGAGTTCCCATAATTTCCTATTAGTACTGGAAATTGCTAACAGGAATTAGGTGAATAATATGTATTGAAAAGTAACCAGACATAGTCAACAAACAGCCCTGTCTCTTGAATCTCAGCATTTCGTATATCTGACTTCCCAGACTGAAATGCTTCCAGATCTTTAAGGTTCTCCTCAGCCTCAGTTACCATTAACGTCCATCTCCATTCCTTTCCACTTATTGCTAACTCATACATGGTTTAAAACTGCCATTTCCATTCTGTAGTCCTGTCTGTATTCTCCACAAACATGGCAGACCTCTGTACATTCATAACCAAGCACAAATATCCTCAAGAACCAGGCAGAAGTAACTGCAGAAGCAGGTGCAGCAGTACTGGAAGAATGGTCCAGCAGCTGAGCCATCCAGTCACCATTCTCACAATCCTTCACAACTTAGCAAATGCCCCAAGAGTTACCCAACTGATGTCAGGAGATTTTCAGTGCCTTAAACCTGCTGTTCCTGGCATGATTGCCACTACATCCACTGCTTTTCCCTGCCAGTCTGGGTAAATGTGGTTTGTATTCCAAGAATTCATGCTTCACCCTGACATCACTCACCCTCAAGGCTCTTTCTGTAGCATATTAGGCGACACGCCCCTAATGTAGCCATTCCTCCAAGAGCTTACAGAGCTCTTCTTACAGGGGCTACTGTAAGCTCTTGGAGGATTGGGTACATTAGGGGTGTGTCACCTAATATGGAAAGGAGTTCCTGCTACAAAAAGAGCCCTGCTCACCCTTCTTGGGAGCGCCATCACTGTGTGGTTTGTAAGCACACCAAGATGCCAAACTTCATGGAAGGATTTCTTTACATTTACTTGGATTTTAACATGGAGGCAACAGCAATCATGCCAAGAAAGACATTTAAGTAATGAGGGCCTTCTGTGATCCATCTATTACTGCCAGTGGCTTTATATGGTTTCTTCCCATGCCACTCTAGCAGTGTTTGAATGGAAGACCCTTGTGAGTGAATCCCATTATTTAGTCCTTTCCTTCCCCAATTTATGCCTACCTGGTTATCATTCTTCCATCTGACTGAGAGCCAGTTGGGAGGGAAGATATCATATTGCTGACCTGATTCAAGTTGCTCTAGCATCCACGTGTTACCAAAACAGCCGGGAAAGAAGCTGGAGAAAAGTGGCTTCCAAGCTGTTGTGGTAAAATATGAAAGGTCCTCAAATACTTGCATTCCTGTCTGTCAGTCTTTAAAGAAAACTATTTGTCTGTTCTGTCCTTACAGAGTCCACTGGAACCCTACAGCTGGGATAGAGCTAGATTTGACTCCAGTAGCATTTTGGAGACCAATAAAATTTGGGGGGGTATAAGCTTTCAAGCTTGACTTGGATAGCCCAAGCTAGCCCAACCTCATTAGATCTCGGAAGCTAAGCAGGGTTGGCCCTGGCCAGTATTTGGATGGGAGACTCCCAAGGAATACCAGGGTGGTGACCTAAAGGCAGACAATGGCAAACCACCTCTGAAGTCTCTTGCTTTGAAGACCCTATAGGGTTTCCATAAGTCAGCTGTGACTTGATGGTAGTTTCCACCATCAAGCTCTCCAGAGTCCAAGCCCCCTTTGACAGAGAGTATCTGATGAAGGGAGCTTCAGCTCTTGAAAGCTTATTTCCCCAAAATCTTGTAGTCTCTAAGATGCCACTGGACTCGAATCTACTGCAGACCGACAGGGCTACCCTCCTGAGACTATACAGCTGTGGTCTTTTTTCATTTGTTTCTTCAAAAATTTATTCTGTTTCATTGAACTGATTATCAAAGCTACTCATTCTAGTTATTTAGTTTGGTTTTTCTTTGGTTTCACAGGGAAACATATTTTCCAACTGTAATTCCCCCCCACACACACACATCCAGTTGAGATGAAATTCCTTGAGACTGAACACTTTGCACCAGGGGTCTTCCCTGCTGAGGTTTCAGACATTCATGAGAAAACAGCCTCATATTATAGACAATTAAATTAACATCATTGCTTGCAATGCAGACAGAGGGCTGCATTCGGCAGACTGAAGAAAACATGGTCACCAGTAATAACCTGTTTCCTGCTATTCCATGGAGCAAAATTCGAAGGTTTCCTCTAGCCTAAGAGACTCTCCAAAGAGCTACTTACATTGGGAAATGGCTCTTTAGGCTGGAGGAAGATTTCAGCCTTTCCTAAGGGGACTGGTAGAATTCAAGCCAGTGTGTATTAATAGGGGATCTTCATGTGTTTACAGGACTCTTTCCATTCATGTACAAAAGAAATATTGGGTTGGGGTGCCATTTTTAAGAGCATGCAGGTGAGGAGAGCTAAAAGTTTTCCCCTTCCACACCTTTATACGTGGCTCTTTTGCCACGAAACTGGTGTAGCTGAAAGTCAACACTTAAGCCAGTGAGTCAGTAATATGATCTGAAAAGCAGACCGTTCAGCACAGTCCACTTCAGTGTGAAGGCCTGTGTGTAACTCTGATTGGAAAATTTTCCTGTCAGCCACATATGTATGTGCTGGGTCACACACCTTAAGATTTCTTAAGACTACTGTTACTGAGGTTTTCAATTGGAATGATAGAGAGACAGACAGATGGACGGACAGATCATTATCTTGTGTGTTTGGGTACAGGGTACTTTTCAACAATATTTAAACTAAGAAGAAATAATGTGTACAGTTTAACAAATAGCAAGTCAGAATATGTTCAGGTGGGTGGCCATGTTGGTCTGAAGCAACAGAACAAAGTTTGAGTCCAGTGGCATCTTTAAGACTAACAAAGTTTAATTCAATTTTGTGTGCATGCACAGTTCTTCAGATACAGAGAACAGAATCACTTCAACCATTACATATGGGGGAGGGGGGCTGGTTGTCAGGAAGGACCAGTTGGGTCAAGATGCATAAGAACTGGGTGATTATAGCTGAGATTGGATTAAGGCAAGATTAGCATACAAATATTATCGTATAGATGTGAGAATGATGTTTGAGTCCAGTGGCACCTTCAAGACAAGCAAAGGTCAATACTGGGTACAGGCAAGAACTCCTTAGCTTCACTGAAACAGATTTTCTCAAATATAACGTATAGGTATGTGGGGAGGGATTTGCCAGGAAGAGCTAATGTAGTCAAGATGCCTAAGTAACCGAACAATAAATACAGCTAAGACTGGAATAACACATTAGGTAAAACCCATAAATAGCAGCAAATTGGCATACAGATAATAAAGGAGTTAATAATAGATGTGAGAACTAAGTTTGAGTCCAGTGACACCTTTAAGACCAATGAAGGCTGATTTCTGGGTATAAGTGAGAACTGAGTGACTTAGTATGTGTAATGAGATAAGAAGCCGATATCTCTGTTAAGTCCTAGGGATTCCACAATCCTGAGTGTTGTAATAACTTGTAATTCAGCAGTCTCCCATTCCAGTCTGTTTCTGAAGTTCCTTTGCAATAAAACAGCTACTTTGTGGTCCCCCACTGTGTCCTGAGATGCTGAAATGTTCTCCTACTGGTTTCTCAGTGTTGTGATGCTTAATGTCAGATTTGTGTCCATTTATCCTTTGGCATAGGGTTTGACCTGTTTGTCCTATGTAGACAACTGAAGGACATTGTTGGCATATAATGGCATACACAAGATTAGAAGATGAGCAAGTGAATAAGCCTGAGATAGTGTAGTTGATGTTGTTAGATCCAGTGATTCAAAAATATGTTATAATTATAGTTAACATCAAATGGGGTGTTTAATTTAGGTTTTGACTGAATCATATCTGAAAGCACATCCCAACAATAAACTGGATGAGATGAAACTGCATACCTCATGATTTTGGCATGGAGCCTCATATATATGAAACATGTGACTATTTATCCTGGGCTAGATGTTCAAATACATCTGGTCTGACTTGATACCAACCAGAATGGGTTGGACAAAAGAGTTGTCTGCTAGACTGATATGGGAAGAGTGGTTGAGCATCTTGCCATGCATATAAAATGTTCAATCCCTGATCTCATTTAGGTAAGAAAGTCCTCTGGTTGAGACTTTCTAAAACCCCTGCTAGTAAGAGTGCACAGTGTTGGCCTAGAAGATGGAACAGTGGTTTGAATTTGATATAGAGCAGCTTTTGTACATTCTTATATGGGCCTCCAGTCTCCCTACCTTCAAGAATGTGGCTTCACATATGCTATTTCATATAAAATGCTGTACTCAGAAATCCGTTCCTCGAATGCTTGCAGAAGAGAATGCAATGCAATGACTAGACAAACCGTACTGTAAAGAAGGGGGGGGAAATGAATAAGTATGTGTTTCAATGAATAAAAGAGACTTCCAAATGCCATTGAAGGGGTGTATGAATCACCGATTAGGAAGCGGGTGTTACTGGATGAGTGAACAGGATAGCACAAAGCCCTGAACAGAAGATATTACTGAATTAAAGGAGTATGCACTGTGAACACAATGGGTACCTAGAAGAAGACTTGGCTAAATAGACTTGGTGAGAATGGGCCAAAAGTAAAGAGACACAGCACTAAAGAGGCAATATAGGGCAGGAGAGGATCGGTGGGACTGGAGTGAAAATCACGAGCCCAGCCACTCGGGATGAAGGGTAAACACAGGAACTCTGCGGTCTGCATTGACTCCCAGCTGCTTCAGCCTTTGGTAAGTCAGGCTTTGCATCATGTCTACTTGTCCTCCCCCTCCCCCCAGGCAGGATTTGGCTTCCCACGTGATGCTGCATGTGGCAGCAGATCCACATGGCTGTTCTGCTGTGAAACTGACGTGGCTGAGGGTTCAACACAAACAAGCCTTAACAGTGCATGGGTGGCTCTCCAAGCCGGCTCTTACTGAATTAGCACATCAAGTCCTTCCTAACTTAGACCTGTAGATTCGAAAGACTACCTCCCCCTATATAGGCCCACCCACCAAATGGTCAGGCCTATCAATGCTCGTGCAAGCGCCTTTGTCTGGCTGCACTGCACACACTGTCATACGATGATGACGACGACGACAACGATCTCATCTTGCATACAGGAAAGTCACGTGGACTGCCTTCTCTACTAAGTTTCCAGACTCTGCAACGTTGTTTTAATTCAGCAAGTTCTCTTTGGCCGAGTTCTCTCTGCTTTGACATTTGTTTTTGAAACGTGGGCAAAATAGATTGCTGCTGGGCTGTAGATCTGTTTCTGGGCTTGTAGTGCACTTTTTAAATGATCTAGTTAGAAGCCGGGTATACACTTTAAAAATAAAATAAGTGAGGTAAAATGGGTTAGGACGGGGCGTACCAACAGGATGACTAACTCAAGATTGCCACTGCTGTAGCAGTTTTTGGTGTCACGCCCAGATGGTGCTGGGAAGAGGTGTCAAGTCCCAGCCGCCTTATGGCGACCCTTCGAGGGATTTTCAAGGCATGAGAAAAATGGGGTGGTTTACCATTGCCTGCCTCTGCGTAGCAACCCTGGACTTCCTTGGCAGTCCAGGGCCAACCCTGCTTAGTTTCTAAGAGCTAATGAGATCAAGCTAGCCTGGGCCATCCAACCAGATATGTGGAGGCAGAAGGTTAGGATGTAAGGTACGAATGGGCTACATTCGTGAGGCTTTTTGTATGTGTGTGTGTGGGAACAAGAGAAGGAGAGCTATGCTGTACTTCTGTTGCTTTGGAATACCAGTGGATGTGATGAAAAGGCTATTTAGGTGGCTGGGGGTGGGGTGGATATCTGTGCCAAAAGGTAGGTTATAAATATTTGATAAATAAACTTTAAAATTTGGTCGATTGGCCACTGTATGCACAGGCTAGGGCTGAGCCAAAGGTATTCATTGGATTTTGGGAACATTTTGCTGGCCTAAAGTGCCCCCAGATTTGTTTATTTTTTTAGCAGTGTCTGAAATTTACATGATAAAGCACTGAAAGATGAAAGATCCAGGGACTGTACTAAAGCGGGATCAAGCATCTTGGTTTCCTGTGCCTGTGGGCAGCTTGCAAATAGAAGGGACTTCTCTTTAGACAAATGTGGACCTCCAGTTTCTGCTACCTGGTTGCTGATCTGCTGAGAACAGGGCTGGCCCCAGCTTTCTTTGCACACTAGGCAAGGATACCTTCTGGTGCCCCCCCCCCCGCGCCCACCAATTTTCAAAAATAAATGCATTTTAGGAAGAATGAAAAACACAAAATTTGAAATTGCTTTCTTTTTTTAATTGTGGAAAAAGTAATACAATCTCTGAGGAGGAGGAGGAAAGCTGAGCTGGGTCACGATTCAGCGAGGGCCAGAGATGGCCCCAGTGAAGCCACTGCGCTGCTGCATCGTTGCTGGCCTCTGGGCGGAAGCAGCTGCCGCTGCCGCCAGTCCCACTTGGGAAGCTTCAGGGGCAACTGGGGGGGGGGCTGGCAGCCGCTGGGGGGGCAACCCTTCTGGAGGGGATTTAAGCCACTTTAGGTTCTCCTTGGCCCGGCCTACCTCACAGGACTGTTGTGACGATTAAATACAGGAGAAGAGAATGCTGCAAGCTGCGTTGGGACCCCATTGGGGAGAAACGGCTGATACAGACCAACGAAATACATAAAATAATAACGGGAATGCGTCTCCAAGGGCCCCCCACCCCAATCTTTCCTCCGTCCTCCCAGGAGCTCTGCTGCTTACCGGGGGGGCTCGATCCATCCTCCCCTTCCATGGGCCATGCAGGGACCCAGAACCACCATCAGCAGCACCAGAGTCCCTGGCAGGATCAGGCTGCCCCACGGAAAAACCCCTTCCAGCCCCCGGTGGAAACTTTGTTCACTGTGTTGGGGGGGAGGGAGACTTTTGCCTCTACAGTTCTGGGGAGTGGGCCGGACTGGGGCCAAAGGACCACCAATGAGAATTCTGCCTGAGGGGGTGTCATCAGTCACCAGGCAGAAGGATCACCCACGGCTCCTCTTCAGGGAGATGGGTTTTTGCCGGCGGTTAAAAAAAAGAGAAGGCTGAGGGGTGCATGAGGAGGAGTTAAGGGTGCCATCCCAGCCTCTCCCCTCTTCTTTCTCCTCGGCCAGTTGCCCCCAAAGTGCCCCCCTGTCTCTCTGCTGTCTCCAAGTGGACAGTCTGGTTGCTCTGCCCTGTTGGAGAGACTGGGATATTTAGCAGTATTTGCAAGTATGGAGATCAGCCGCTTTTTCCTGTTTGTTGACCCTCTAGAAGAACCGGCTGGCCCCTGTGTGAGATGGGAGGCTGGACCAGATGGACCCTCCTTAGTCTGGACCAGGGAGGGGGCTTTTGGTGGGGGAGGAGCGCAGTGGCCGTTAGGGCAGTTCTGGATGAAGACGGCCGGGGGTGGTGGAGAAAGAGGAGACGGTGGACTCCCTGCTGCCACCGCGACTGTCTGTGGGCCGAGGCTGTTTCTCTCTCCTCTTCTCCCCACTGCACCACCATGCCAGCTCCCAAGGTGGACTGCCAGTGGGGCGCCTCTGAGTGCGTGCAGAGGACAGAGTCTTTGGCCAGGGCCGCCCTTGGGGCAGTGGTGAAGGGAAGGGGCTCCTCTGACGCAGCCCGGGTGGAAGGAGGGAGGGCGGTTGCGTCAGGAATCAGAGCAAAGAGGTGGTGGTGGCCAGGGCGCGTGGCGTGAGCTTTTGGTGGGGGCGGGGGGCTTTTGGCGGGGGGGAGGGCGGCTCGGTTTTGTGCCCCAATAATGGCCTCGCTCTAGGCGAAAGTCTAGTTCGCCTAGTGAGTGAGCCAGCCCTGGCTGAGAAGGGAGACTGGGCTAAGCACCTGGGATTGAGGGTGAGGGTACCAAAAGCCATCTGCTAAGAAGAGAAATACAGAATCTGTCTCTGCCTGAAGTCCTCTTGCTTGGATGAAGTCCCCCTGAGAAGGACTTGTTTTAACTGGAGGATCAAATTCAAGAGCTCTCTAAAAGCTCACTTACTGTTGAATATCCAGGCAGAAAACGCTAGGAGGGAATGGTAGAGCATCGCTGTTTGCATTGAATTAAGATGGGGAGGATATTTGCAGAGAACAGAGATGTCTTTTTAGTATTGGAGATCGAATAGATCGGGAGGCATGACTTTAAGTAGTGGCCTGTTAAGTGATGGAGGAGCAAGAAAGAGTCTGAACTGATTTTAAGTAGGCAGACAGAGGAACAGAAAATAAAAAAATTAAAATTCTACACCAAGGTAACCTGATTTCTGTTCCAAGAAAAGCTTAATTTTATAAGCAGTACGCATTTCTAAAAAGCTTTAAGAAGGGGAGAGCGGGTGATGAAAGAAGTGTGATGGATGTTCAGGAATAGCATTTCAGGGGTAGGTGGAAACAGACAAATATATTTACTAGAATGAGAGAAAAAGGAACTGAAAGGGATAGTCTCTAGGAAGAGGATCTAAGGGTAGATCTGTTGTACTAGAGAACAGGTAGCCTAGAAAATGTGAGCCACAAGAGTCCCGCTGTCCTGCAGTCATCGTCTTGGGACGTGCAAAACAAATTCCTCTCTTGAGGCCGTTCCTCTCCATCACTGGACGAGGGTGCTCCCTTAATGACCTCTAATGGCAGATGGCCTCTAGACACCTCCCTGTGAAGTGGAGGCTGAAAGGAAGCCATTTAGTTTTTTGAACTTGGCAGCTAGCTGTTGGGAGGCAGGGAGCTGCAAGGCCATGGATGTTGTCTTCTGGGAATCGATACCTCCCCCTGACTTGCTCTCTTTGTCTGGTGCTGCCTTGCCTGTGTTCCTCCCTTCATCTGTATATTTGTAAGTAAAGCCACTCCAGCAACAAATGCATAAATAGCTCTCTGGTACTCTTGTCATGAGGAAACTGATCCCATAAAGGGTTACCCTGGAATTTTCTGTCACTCAAGGAATCTGAAACAGAATATGGACAGAGAGGTTTACTGGATAATTACTGAGAAGGCAATAAATGGCAGGGCTATTGTTTTAGCAAGCGGAGGGCCTAGGACATGCAGGGGTCAGGGATACCTTCCGTGGGGTACAGACTGAGTGAAGGAAACAGCTGTTGACTAAGTGATGCCACCGCCGGATAGAGGTAGGAGAATTGAGGACTATGCTGGGCAAAGAGTATAATATCTCCAAAAGGTAAGTGGAGTTCAGCCTGGGCCCCGAGTTCGCCTTATTGTTTTGTACAGTTGCAAAAGGCCTTCTTCCTTTGGTGGGGTCGGGGTTCATTCTGCCACCCCTGACCTTATCATCCCAGCTCCATTCGTGCAGGTATTTACTGCCACTCTGACATGCGTGTTAGCAAGAGAGGTGTACGGGGGGGGGGGGGGGGGGGGGGACCAGAATGAAAGACTTTGGCCTCACAATGCCCATCTAGCTGCAAAGAAATATAACTGACAGGGAAGGTGCTGTAGAATAAGAAAAGGAGGAATGGAAAGACAGCGAGAAAGACAGGGAGAAAGAATGCTAGCGAGTGAAATATTCGGAAAATGAAAAGAAATTTCCATACGCCAGGATCCTGTTATTCAACCTAATTTTCAAAGGACTGCAGCTGTCGCACTGAGATAATCTGTTAATTATAACAGTCATTGTGTTTTGGCAATGGAAGCAGAGGCTGGAAAGCAAGTTGAGGTGTGTGTGTGCGGGGAGGCAGGACTGTGTCAAAACGTGTGTCAGGTGCTAGCTTGCAAGTGGGTGGTGGGCGTGTGCTTGACGGGGAGTCCTTGAGAGTTGCACAAGCTGTTGCCATCCAGGTGTTGAAGATGGTGGGGAAGGGGAGGGGATATTATATCTGCAGGCAGTAATAACATTAGTTTGGAGGACAGATGGAAGTTTGGATAAATGTAATATACAAATCAGCTAGGTTAGACAGAGCCCAGTCTAGCATAGGAGACTCCAACTAGCATAGGAGTCTTCTGATTCACGTGAGTCACAACTGGTTTGCTGTGATCCCATGTACGCCTGCATGGGAGCAAAGGCCCACTGAACCCAGTGGGGATGACTCCTGAGTAAACAGGATCAGCCAATAAAGTTACAGACTTTAAAAGGACAAGAAGACCATGTGTTCATTTCCTGTGCAGCAAAACAGGTTTGGACTTGCCATCCAGATTCACAGAAATTAAAAAAAACAGGTTGACAAATGGTGATACCATTATTTCTCAATCAATGCCTGCAAATTTTGCATTCAGCGAATTCACTTATTCTTGTGCTGTGTGCACTTTCACAGCATTTGGACCTCTTCACAACAAACTGTTTTCAATGCAATCTTTTGGGCAGACCCATATTCATTCTCGTGACAGTATAACTTTTGCACTGAACAAAATGTGCTTCTTATGCTTATCAATGCCTTAAATGTTGAAAACTATGTAGAAGTTCAAATTGGCAGCTGGGTTTCCATCAGAAATGCATCAGAAATGCAAAATCGAAGAGAAGACATGGCTCAGTGGCCCCTAAACCTTTATACTCCATGTGGAATTCCTCTAGCAGGTGTTTCAGTTGTCTGGGGGGAAGCAACCCAAAACGGCCGCTTGCAGATCTGCTTCCACAGTCCAGACCACAGAATGCCACAAATTGCAGGTGCACTGCAGAAAGGTGCCTGAAACACAAAGAGGTCCAGATGACTCAAGCAAATAAGCCAAGCTGCATATTGCCAGATTGTTGCTACCTTGTGCTTTATGCCTCTCCCTGGAGACCCATTGCTTCTGCTCCACCCACACCCTGCTTTCTTAAATTCTTCCCCAGTGCTGATTTCTCAGAATCCGTCACCATCGTTCTTGCTGCATTCCCCCTCCCCGCTACTTCTGCTCTGGCTCTTGCCCAGTGCCCGTAATGTCCTATAATGAGCTTCCCCTCCTCTGCTTTGCCTGCCAACCCCCTTGGCCATTTTGTGCTGCCTCTGGGATGGAGGCTGCCGCAAAGGCTGGAGCTGCTCGCTAAGTACCCTGCTCCCTTCGGGGAGAGAGTGACGCAGGCTGATTTATTACTGATAACTGTTTGGAAGGATTCTGTAATCCCCTGCTGATCCACCCTGCCCCTTCCACCAGTCCCCTGCTGGTGCAAGCCACAGGCGCTCTGAGTGGACCAGGGCAGCTGCAAATCCCCTTTAATAATGATATTAATATGTGGAGCAAAACTGTTGCTTGGTAAAGCAAAAGCCGGGGGAGGGGCTCCCTGTGCCCTGCTTGAAAAGTGGTTAGCCCACGAAAGACCTTTCTGCCAGCATGTCTATCAGCTGCAAACAAGATTTTTCCTTCAGAAGCTTCTCCTTTTGTGACTCCTGATTTACCACAATTATCTCTTTGCTCTCTTTCCGTCTTCCCTGTTGTCTAAGAAATTAGGGATCTAAACATTGCAGCGGGGTATATTTACACGATTGTGTCGTTACTTTTTGCTCTTGGAAGACTTGCTGAGCAAAGGTTTTCTCCTGGGCTCTGAGGTGAAGTGGGCATTCTTTGTTATGTCTCAGGCAAGATGGGTGTGTGTGTGTGCAAGAGTGTGAAGGAAAGAAAGAGAGACAGGGGGAAAGGTGAGGTGAAGCGAAGCCTCTCTAGGCTGGCAGCTGGAGGGAAGGTCTTCCATATGAACAGGAGAAGATATTTAGCCCCTGGCCAGCAACTTGTTCTGCAAGAGGCCACTTTAAAGAGGTGGTCTCAGGGGCTTTCTGTCTTACAAAGCAGACTGCCCCAAAAGCCCCGATGCCACAATTGTCATTCCCCTCTCTTGCTGCCGCCCTCAGGAGGTGGGGTAGATTTGCCTCCTCGTGGAGCTAACTGCTCATTTAGAGGTGAGATACAGCCTAGGCTAGCCCGATCTCATCACATCTCAGAAATTAAGCAGGGTTTCCCTTGGGATACCCCCAATGAATGCTGGGGCTCATGATGAGACACAGGCAGGCAATGGAAAACCACTTCTGAGCGTCTCTTGCCTTGAAAAAACCCCACAGGGTCACCATAAGTCAGAATGTAGCATTTCCCCCTAAAGGTACCAGCATTGTATCAACACCCTTTCTCCTTTTAGGTTTTTTTTTAAGTGTTCAAAGCTTGAGCATCTTTGTGTGTGTGTATTTATGCCTGCAACAGTCTGGAGAGGTAGGTGCCAGTTCGTGCTTGTTCATGGAATCTGAGCCTCTTAACCAGAGCCACACAAAAAGCCCATGGCAGAGATTACTCCAGGTCAGGACTCCCCAACATGGCGCCCACCAAGAGTTTTTAGAAAGTGGGCAGGGCCAGGTGGGGCTTTTTCCCAGCAAGGCTTCCGATTGGCTATTGGAGATTTGATTAGTTATGCTGATTTTTAAAAAACCATTGCTTTCTTCATGGTGTGACTGAAGGTCAGACACAGCAGCTATTTTGTGGATGGCTCTGCCTCCTGCAGCTGCCGCTGGTGGCAAAAACGTTGGGGACCCCTGTTCTAGGTCTTCTAGATCCCTGGTCCAACTGAGTGTGAGTTTTCTGAATGGGTATGATTTTTGCTGGACACACATTTTTGGAGCGAAACTAATTTTTTTCCCAGTGGAAAAGGAGCTTTGCCACCTGCCCAGTGCCAGAGAAACTAGATATTTCTGTCCAATGATGTTTTGGAACTGAGAGGTTGTAGGATAAATTCTAATGTTTGTTTCAGGTGTGCTGGTCTGCAGTCAAAGAGCAAGATTTGAGTCCAGTAGCACCTTTAAATGCATACCAGATTTCCCGGTTATAAGCTTTCAAGAGTCAGAGCTCCTTTTTCTTCCCAATGGGGACCCAAAGCAGCTTACAGCATTCTCCTGTCCTCCATTTTATCATCACAACTGCCCTGTGAGGTAGGTTAGGCTGAGAGACTGTGACTGGCCCAAGGTCGCCCATTGAGCTTCCATGGCACACATCGGGATTCAAACCCAGGTCTCCCAGATACTAGTCCGACACTCTTAATCACTACACCATGCTGGCTTTCATATTTGTGTTTTTGTATTTTGGTTCATTTTACATTATAGCATGCAAATTTGCTGATTCAAATGCAGTTTTGTTTTGTGCTTCCCCCCCCCCCAGACTCATTTCTGCTCTAAAGATTATCCTTGCAGCAAGGTGACAATGCCTGAGAGTCTCCGCAGCAGAGCCCTGCTTATGCCGCGCGAATTCTAATGCTGTGAGCTCCCCCACAGCCATGTTCACAGCCAGACTGACCCTGCAAATCCCCACACAGGATTGCCTTGCCCACATTGCCAAGACTGTGGTGCAGCACACTGCTTCCCAGCAGCGCCTTTGCTATGCAAGTTGCCAAGCAAGATGTGTTTAGCAGTTTCTGAGTCGTCAGCCTTGCAAGCATTTCTGTTGTGGAAGTCAGTGCAAGCTAGAGCTTGGCTATTGCAAACTCAGCAAGAGGGAATACCAAATATAGAACTGGATTCCAAGGATCTGCTGTTCTGCTGGCAAATGCACCTTCCTCCTGTTTAAGGAGACTTCCGCTGTAGGAAAGCACTGCTGTTAACACAACGGATCCACACGATCCAACCACATACTTTGGAACTCTGGGGTAGGGACCTCCTTAGAGTTCTCAGGCAGGCCACCATGTTCTTGATTCACTGTTTGGAACCAGCTGAATCTGGGCTGATGCCACTGGGGAATCTGAAGCCACCTGGGGAGCAGATCCACAGAAGGGAGCCACTTCTGCGAGGAATCCAGTCAGTCTCCAAATGGTCAAATTCTGATTCAGAGTTCCTGAGAGGCTTGCTGTGAATGTTGACTTTCATCCAGTTAGTCTTCATTCTATTTAACTCCAATGAATGGGCTTAGCTTAATTGGAGCCTGCACAACGATTCTGGTTCAGTTTTGTCTGACTGTAAGCAAGGTGTCAGTTTTGTCTGACTGTAAGCAAGGCGTCAGTTTTGTCTGACTGTAAGCAAGGCGTCCAGTCCAGTTGTGCAGAATTCACAAATAGCAATTTACAAACAGTTAGTAGTAACTTTCAAATTGATGGGTTTGTTATATACACACACAAAATAATTAATGCATCAATTATAAGACAGATAGATAGATAGATAGATCATATTGATTAATCATGCTTAGCAAATGCCAAATAGCCATGGGTAAGGAGCAAAAATTATAATACAAATTAATGAGTAATGAATAGGCAGCTAATATCAAATTGACAATTGATGAATAATAAATAGAAAATAGGGGTGGAAAGAATGACGCCTAATAACTCATTGCCTGTTGAGATTTGGCAAAAAATAAATCGCAAGCTGAAATATAACTATTTTAGCACTACCTGTAAACGGAGGGGTGATCCCTTCTCCTGTCTGTCTGCAAATCCCTAAGCTGAACGGAGGAACAGGGCATGAAAAGGACTGCAAAGAAAAGACGGCTATAATGTTTGTAAACATTGATGCAACTGCACCACCCTCAATTTCATAGTATTTCCGTGTGTGTGTGTGTGTGTGTGTGTGCGCGCCCAGGTCCTTAGGTATGCCCAATAAGCCTGCAAATTAAGAAGTGGACAGCTAGAGGTCTGGGCCAAAACTGGATACTCCTAGGCTTCCTATTGGATATCCAGCACAGCCTTGATCTCCTGTGTGATGTAGTGGTTAAGAGGGTCAGTCTAGGATCTGGGAGACTCAGGTTCAAATCTCCACTTCTGCTGTGGAAGCTGGCTGGGTGACCTTGGGCCAGTCGCACCCTTTCAGCCTAACCTACCTCACAGAGTAAGTGTGAGGATAAAATGGAGGAGACGATGTAAGCTGCTTTGTGTTCTGACTGGAAGAAGGTGGGGTAGAAATGAAATACAGCAATCTCAAGCCCTGTTGTGAGGCCCAGAGCGACAGGTGGAGGATTTTTTTTGGGGGGGGGACAGGCTGCTGCCTCCCCTCTTGGCTGCTCCCACCTGCCTAATGCTGCTTTGGCCTGGTTGCTGGAGCAGCTAAATGCTCTTTGGCCCCCCTCACTCCTTCAGCCCTCCTTAAGAATGTCATGACCAACCCAGCAGGCCCTGTAGGGTTTTCCGGACTTCCCTTTCATCAGAGTTCGGGTGGCCCTTGCAACCCTGCCCATTACCGTGGCTGTTCATTTTGTCCATTAAAATGTTTTGATTCTTTAAGATCGTTATATCATTTATTCAGGATCATTATTGTATTTTGGTGACATTACACTGGGAAGAAAGGCATTCCCACCTGTAACTTGCACAGATTAAGAACCAGCTGGTGGTCTTCAAGTGGATTTAGAAGGGTG
Source organism: Gekko japonicus (assembly GCF_001447785.1). NCBI lineage: Eukaryota > Metazoa > Chordata > Lepidosauria > Squamata > Gekkonidae > Gekko > Gekko japonicus. The sequence continues at coordinate 270,613 of NW_015162489.1, read as the reverse complement.
TTAACCAGTGTTCCCTCTAAGCTGAGTTAGATAGCTCACAGGTTTTTAACCTCCGGGCGCACACATTTTTCTCTTAGCTCAGGAAGAATGGCTCCAGAGCAAACTAATTTATACAGAATCCAAATTGATCACTCACAACTTTAATGCTAGTAGCTCACAAAGTAGAATTTTGGCTCACAAGGTGCCACAGCTTAGAGGGAACATTGTTAACTGTGTTTAGGATTGCACTGTAAGTGTTCCGTTTGTCTTTCTAAGCCTATGCTTTTTCCACAGCGCTCCAATTGGAATACATGGCACCTGTTTTATTGCCACAACAACCCTGTGAGGTAGGCCAGGCTGAAAGAGAGAATGGACCAAGGTTTGGTCAGTCAGTGTGAAGGGGGTTTAAAATCTGGGTCTCCCAGATCTTAGTCTGACACTCTGACTGCTACACTGCACTGTCTCTGGTTGGATGGCATGCCCGTCAGGCTCAATATAGCGAGTCGCTTTCTGCCCTCAGTGCTCTCCCATCCCCCTCACCACCCACATGAACGAAAGATGGCCCACGGAAAGGGAAAGTATAGAGCAGCTGCAGACATTGCAGTGCTGCCAGGAAAATGGCTGGATCTGTCCTAGTCGGTTCAGACCGAAAATTCGGGAGGAAATTATGTTTGGATTAATCACCCTCCCAAGGTTAATGAACGGGGTGTGTTCAGCTTGGATGGTGTTAGTTACCCTTTGATACACACTTCTGGGTTTCATTGCAACTGAAATGTCCTTGTTTGTTTTGGTGAAAATCCACAATGAGCTACAACAAACTGGAATAATCAGCCCGCTGATGAGTCGCAAACACCAAACCATGGAACAAAGAACAATGCAGCGATAAATCAGGAGGAGCGTGAATGAGCAAATGGTACTTTATGCACCGACATGCTAAAAATGGTCAGAATTGGCAAACAATAAGGTGACACAGTTGTCAGAATTTCCAGGATTCAGTATTCCTATCTGCAGAGCAAAATCACTGACAAATTTGGCAAGGTAATACCACTATCCAGGTCATGTTGCGAGGGGAATGCACAAGACTGACTGGGCGAGAGAGTAGGTAACATCCTGTGGGCAGCCTGCAAATGGTAGATAGCATTGATGCCCTCTAGGGCTGGAGGCAGGTGCGTGATCTGCAAGCGGCACTGGAGGAGAAAGGGAGAGAAAGAAGCTTATCGTTGTCTCCTCACTTGGCTTGACATCCCTCGGGCATCCATGGAGCATTGGGCAAGTTTTGTCAAGCGTAAATGTCTAATGGGGGAGACTCTTAGCACTGTTTATGTCATGGTAGAATAAACGTGTGCTTTCGAAGAGCCTCCTTGCCTGGGGCGGGGGCAGTCACTGAAACTGCCTGCAAATAAGGCATCCCCCAGTGCACAGGTCTCGAACTGCCTGGTCATTCCCCACAGGCTTCCTGGTGACACCCTTGGAACTGACAGGCCACTGAGCAGGAGAGTCGGCAGTGGAAGTGGACGGATGGGCAGGCTGCAACACTGAACATGCAGGAAGCGGGATGAGGAAAAGGAAAGGCTCCCTTGTCCCAGCGCTGCACACGGACATCAGGACGAGCTGCAGTTTAACTCCAGGCAAACTCCAAGTGGGCGCGGTCACAATTTGCTTCTGTGCTCACATGTCCTTTGCTCCTCCCCTTCCATGCGTGCACAGATGTCACTGCTGGATCAAACTCCAGCTCACCGTGATTTCTGAATGCAGGTGCCTCGGTGAATGGGAATTTGCTTATGGCACACAAACTGGAAAGTGCCTGCCTGCATTCAGACATCGCAGTGAATTGGAGCTTATCCGACAAAAGCAGGGGAAATCTCCACATCGGAATGGCAGTGGGACGTCTGCGAGCCCAGAACAAGCATTTGTGCCCAACTGGAGCTTAATTGGAGCTTGCTTGGGCATCTGAATGCAGCCATAGAATGCTGTGCATCTTTCTGCAGCAGGTATTTGGCAACTCAAGCAAAGGTCCAAGTTTACCAGCCAGGCGAATCTGCCACCCGCCTGCTGTGTGGCTTTTCGAGATTTCTGATTCTATGCAAGTCAGAGGAGGAGGAGGAGGGAGAGACCACGTCAACAAGGGATACTGGCTTAAGATCGAGGGGAGCCTGGAATCTCTTAGCTAAAAGGAGCTGCATTATGCTGTGTTAAGTATCACCACTTTCCACACCTTCAAGGAACGATGAGGATTGTAATTTTATAAGGCGATTAAGTATTTAGCCAAATACTCATGCCACATGCACCAGACCCTTGAATTCTGTGTTAATTAACCCAGAACGATCAACCCCTGGTTCTGTATTCAGCAATTCTTAAGTGGATTAGAATCCTTACTTCACCCACACACGGAAGGGGAGGGGAGAGAATCCGTCACTTTTAGAAATTCAGCCTTGTCCCCCACGCCCTCCCTTCGGAAACAACAACTTGGTCCAGTTGGCAGGCATTTGGACCTTAGCGGGAAGAAAGGAATCCTGCGTCACGTGGGAGCTGTCGCTGAGCCCCAGCGGCTTCTCCATCTTGCCCTTCGAGAGATCACTTTGCGGCCAGCCTCCCAGCTGCCTTGAGCCGGGCTCTTCTTTCCCCACACCAGTGACCCTTCTCTTGCTTCCCATTCCCTGTGATAGAGATACTTGCCTTGTCACCTCCCACCCGGCCCATCAATTCTTGCCAGCCTGTGGCTTCGGTGGAGAGAAAGGACCATGGCCAGAGGCAGGAGTCAGCAACTTTCCCCGCTGCTGTGGGCTGCCTCCTCTGATTACCAGACTCCTCAGCCAGCTGATTTATAGCAGGGGCTCAGCTGCCTTGGCGGGAGGAGGGAGGACTGTGATGCTGCCTCCCCCTCCTCTCCTTCCTCCCCTCTCTCCCGAGTGATAGATGGTCTCGGAGGTACGGTGGTGGCATCAGGGTGGTTTCAGCGGGCCTTAAGAACAGGACAGCCGAGGATGAGGAGAGTCCGGGTCACCGAGGAGGATGGGGAGGGTTAATGAGTTTTGCTTCCTGGATTTGCTGACTCACAACCGTTTTCCTGGATAAGAAATCTCTGCAAATGAAAGGGACGCAAGAGGAGTGGTTCCTTTCATTACTCATCCAGGATCAGGGGTGGGCGGAGATGTGAGATTTAGCATTTTGGACCGATGTTCAAAGAAATGAAAGAATGCATGGGAAGAAGGCACTTTTTTTTTTTTTTGCATACTGCAAAGTGTGTGATAGGGGCAAGCTGGGAGAATGGAGGGCTGTGCAGGAAGATATTTGGTAAAAGGAATGGTTAATGTGGAAGTGACCTAAAGACTAGATACTCAGTGGCTCAGGAGCCACGTGTGGCTCTCTGACATGCCACCCCACCTGTAGCTCTTCTGATCAACATTCTCCCGTCTGCCACTGATCCCATGTTTCATGAATGCGGGCAAGGCCCTTGCCGGGTGGGGCTTGTGGTTGGCAGTTCGTTCCCACCCTGGAACAGTTGCCACTGGGGGGGGTGGGGTAAGCTACAGGCCTCTGTGAGGTGCAGGAAAGGAAATGTGATTCTTTTGGTTGATGGGAATTGTGAATGAAGGCTGCAGTAAAAGAGGAAGCCCCAACAAGAGATGGATGGACGCGATTAAGGAAGCCGTGGCCCTCAGTTTGCAAGACCTGAGCAAGGCTCTTAGGAGAGTCTGTTTCGGAGGTCATTAATTCACAGGGTCACCATAAGTTGGAAGCGACTTGACAGCAATTAACACACACACACAGTTGGGAATATGGCTCTCCGTAAGCAGTGGAGTGAATACCACTGGACTAGAGTGTCAAGTTAAAGAAGGCCAGATGGCCAGTGTACTCAGGCTGTGCACAGAAAAATTGTTTACTTCAGCTTGTTCTCTTCATCAGACATTTTGTCCAGATTCTTTTCTATTTTTAAGACGCACCTCCAGGGTCATTAATGACTTCAGTGGCCACCTCCATCGGTTCCAGTGGGAAACACATTGCTATGTGTAACCCCCACCCCGGAGAATTTGGATCCAGTATTTCGTTTTTCACCCAAAGGATCATCCCTGGAAAATGGCACAGAAAGATCCGCACTTAGTAGACTATTAAAAAACTCTCTGGTAGAGCAGGAACACAAAGGATAAGCTGTAGCAGAGGACCTTTTAAGAAAATGTCAGTATCGTCTGCTCTACGAATTGCCAAAAACTCTATAGAAAAACCATAGACGCAAATGCTTCATGTGTCAAGAGAAGCTGCACCAGAGCACAGGCTTTCCACCCCTTTGCCCACATGTTGCATTTTAACAAAACTATACACTGTTCAAACCACTGCTTTACGTGCAAACAGGAAGATATGTGCATCATTAGGTTCCTTCAAGGCTACATTTAAATAAGGGTAGAGGTCTGGTTGTACTCTTGCTTCAGTCTGCCACTAGGTACATATTTCTCTTTTTCTATTGTTAGAGGGTGGAAGTGTGGGTTAGTGGTCAGAGTACAGTATTAAGATCAGGGAGACTCGGGTTCGAATCCCCACTTTTCTGTGGAAGCTTGCTGGGTGACCTTGGGCCAGGCACTCTCTCTCTCAGCCAAACTCATAGGGTTATTAGAACAAATTTAGGGTCCAGTGGCACTTTTAAGACTAGCAAAGGTTTATTCAAGGTATGAGCTTTCGTGTGCAAGGCACACTTTTTCAAATACATTGGAATGGTAGATGGGGTTCTAAATTTATAGACAGGGATTTAATAGCAAATTAACATGTAATGTGATGATGTTTAAGTTAGGCAAAGTGAAAAACTAAATAACAAGGTTATAAGGTCAATAGTTGTAAAGCAATGGATATGTCAAAATAGCAGATAAATAAAGGTGTTTTTTTTCTAATTGTGGGAAGTAATTGTGAGAAGAACCTTATCTACCATTCCAACCTTCTGCCAAGTGGCCACCAGTGGAACGCAAGGCATTTGACTGCTTCTGTTGTCAGGTTAATTGCTCAGGCAAACAGTACCCTTGCTTATACAGAATGAGAACCCTCCTCAGCTGGTGAGCTAGCAGCATGACCGGGGGACATGCTGTGCATAGAAAGGCCGATAGGGATGATACTTTTATGGTGTGAACATGAGCTAAATATTCTGGTTGGTTAGTGTACCTGTTAGTTATCTGGCTACTGAGTCACTCTTTCTCCTTTACACTAGGGTTGTCAACCCCCAGGTGGAGTTCTCCCAGACTTCCTAAGTACTTACTGTGATTCAGCAGGGGACACAGACGTCTTCGCAGGATCATTCCCGCGGGGACAACAGACGCGCCGCACCATGCCGTCGCCAGGAAGTGACACCGGGTGACCTTCTTGCAATTGGGCTGGAAACTCGATGGTACCATCAAGTTTTCGGCCCCATTGCCAGAGTGTCGCCCAGCATCACTTCCTGGCGACGGCATGGTGCGTTACAGGGAGGAATGTTCCAGCTGGGGAGCATGTTTCCCTCGCTGGATCGCGGTAGGTACTTGGGAACCCTAAATTCTCCCAGGATTATAACTAATCTCCAGACTACAGAGATCAGTTTCCATGGAGAAAATGGCAGCTTCAGACCCTACAGCAAACATCACATCCCTGCTGACCTCCCTCCGTCCTTTGGTCTCTGCCTTTCCCGGACTCTGCCCCCAAATTGCCAGGCATTTCCCAACCAAGGGCTGGCAATCCGTGGGACATTTTTTGAAGGGAGGGCCTTAGGACAGCAACACCAGGGGCCCATCACCAGCCCCCCACTGGCCTGGCGAGCAGTGGTGGGAACAGGGTCCCACTATGGCGGGAGACCTGACCCTCCTGCTGCCTCCTCCTTTCAACACCCTGGCAAACAGAAATTTCAAGATAGCCCACGGAAATGAAAAATGAAAGCAGAGTGCAGCCACAGAAAAGGAGCCAGAACTTGACTTTGTTGGTCTGAGTTTGATATTTGGAGGAAATTTCATTTGGATCAGGTACCCTTCCAAGAATAATTTTCAGAGTGTGCGTGAATTGGCTTTTGATGACTCAACTCCCTTACAATGTTGATGTTTCCCCATAAAACTGGCAAGTTGAAAGGGGCATGAAATGAGCAAAAACATGTAGGGCAGAAGAAGCCAGAAATGGGGCATATTGGAATGAAGAGAAAGCCAGGCAGAAAGAAGGAAGGGGATGGGGAAACGGGCATATGCAAACCAGCAGGTTTACAGCTGCATCCAGCAGAATTTATGAAATTAGGTGACAGTCCTTGGGAAAAAATGTGGTTCCAGCTTCGTCATTTAATTTATTCGCTATTTGTTTAACTTGATAGATTTATACTATACTCTTCTTCCCACTAGCTCAGAATGATTTAGATTTAGGACAGGCAACTTCTTTACTCAAGGAATAATTAAATCGTGGAATTCACTGCCAGTGGAGGCAGGGATGACCACTAGCATAGATGGGCTTAAAAGGGAATTAGTCAGATTCATGAGGGAGAGGTCCATCAATAGCTATTAGCTCTGGGGACTAAAGGGAATCTAAACATCTACAGCTAGTACCGTGTTTCCCCGAAAATAAGACACTGTCTTATATTTATTTTTTCTCAAGAAGACACACTAGGGCTTATACCACAAATGCATAGAAGAAGACACACTAGGGCTTATACCACAAATGCATAGAAATCCTGCTAGGGCTTATTTTGGGGGTAGGTCTTATTTTCGGGGAAACAGGGTAAATCTCCACGCTAGGAGGCAGCAGCAGGGGGAGACCTTGGTCTCTATGCCTGTTTGTTAGCCCTCCAGGGCAACTGGTTTTTCCACTGTGTGAAAGTGTATGCTGGGCTAGAGGGGAACCACTGGGTTGATCTAGAAGGGCTTTTCTCATGTTCTTAGGTTCTAATGGCTTTTGTGGGCAAACTCCCATGTAGGACGTGCTCAAGCCCAGAATCTCCCAACTACCCTACTGTAAGCTTCAGCAGCTGGTCTTCAGGCCATGTGGTGGGTGCTGGCCAGCATGGCCCCATCTTAAGACATCACTAAGGAAACTGATTGGGCATTTTTTGACACCACCAGCTCTTTGTCTCCCGTGATTCTTGACCTTGTCCTTCCAGTTCCTCCCTCCCCCACACCACATACTGCCTTCCCAGCCTCCTCATCTTGATTTTTTCATTCCAGGTTACTGAATATTCAACTGTTTCTTTCTCTAACTCAATCTCTGATCCTTTAATCCCACTGCCCTAGTAATTCTGCAGGCCGAAATCAACTCAGCGCTCTCTCTCTCTCTCTCTCTCTCTCTCTCTCTCTCTCTCTCTCCCCCACGGCACAGATTAAGCTAAATTCCTCAAGGGTCTGCATTCTTCTTCACCCCACCTTGTCCTGCCTTTTGTTCTGTTTTCTGACCCTTGGAAATTTTATAGTGGAAATTGGTTTTGCTATAACACAGCCAAGGATTTAGCCGATGGTATTAGCAAAGGTCCCTTGGAAAACAAAAGAAGAGAAAGGAGTCACTTGAGAACATAATGAGATCTCACTTCTTAAGCAACTAAAAAGGAAACCATGTCATTTCCCTAGTTTAGGTTGGTTTTGGTTCCGTATTGCCAGTAGGGGGCTCACTATCCAGGCAGGACCGTGCTGGAAGTTTGGGAAAGGTAAACAAGAGAGATGATGATGGTTGAGCTAAAGGAATGCTCCTGTGCTCAGTGCTGCATCAGAGGGCACTCTGGGATCCGGCTGTGTTCTTGCCCAGCCCACAAGGCTGTGTTTTTTAAAAGAGGCACCTAACAAGGCAATCCTGGACATGTAACTTCACATGAGGCACACAATGCTTAGGATTCAAAATTTCATATACATAAGCTGAACCTATGCTAACTCACATTGATTTCCTGTTAGGTTTTTAAAAAATCCTTCTCCAGCAGCTCTTCACAGCCCTTTTCAATGTTTTTGACTCTAGTTTGGATAACACTTCCTAAAGGTTGCAGGGTGCCACTATCTTGGGTCATGTGCAGCTATATAGTCGGATAGACAGGTGTGCTCTAGAGAGCAACTTTGCGTGCTCCCATGGGTGTTCTTATTCTATGGGTTTTGTTGCTGATGATGCTGTCTGTAAAAAGTTGCTTACATTAGGGGAAACAGTGGCAGTGTCATAGTCTGGTGCATATTCACGTTGCGTTCCTAGAAGGTTCATAGGGCGGGCATCTGCTTCTTGCATCGCTTGGCTATATGCATCCAGCCAGATATGGAGGCGTAGGGGTGGGCTCTCTGGAGAGCAACTTGAATGCCTCCATGACCATCCATGTGCGTTGCTGCTGCTGCAGACACCTGGCTATTGGTGCGAACATTTCTTTTCTGTCCACATTAGCGGGGGCTGTTGGGGTACCCATGGAGCGTGGAAAACCCACGGGAGAGTTCCGTTTGTTCCCCGTGCGATGGGTGTCTCGTTTTTGGACATCTTCGAATGCTGATGGCTTGAGGCTTCCACATGTGAAGACAGCCACATAAAAGTTATGCAACAACTCCCCAAACATCAATGTCTCCAATTATTTTAGTGCTGTACATCAAACAGCTCTTTCACCCACATGAATATTTTGAGGCAAAGTCTAAAAATAGAGAATATGTGGCTCAGCTCGAGTTGTGAGCCTGAGTGTGATGGGGATGGTAAATCACTCTTAACAGTACAATCCTAAGGACACTTTCGCCACTGAATAGATCTGCGTAGGATTCTGAGTGGCCCTGAGTGAGCCCTGTGGAAATCGCATCACTTTGTGGGAGTGAGTTCCATAGACTCATTAATTCTATCTTTTTCATAGGGTTTGCTAATCTCATTGCCCAAAATGTGCTCAGACCTTCATAACTCAATAAATGCAGGTCTGGCGGATTTTTAAGAAGACTTTTTTTGAAAGTGGTGGTGATGTATTTCAAGGCATTTGGCAAGACTGGTCAAATAGAACTCTCTCATATGATGAGACATCCAAAATGAAGTCCTTAAGGTGAACCGTAACTGCAGTGTACACTGTAGACACCAGTGTCTGTGAAGGGATTGTACCACATCCTTGATTTTAAAAAAGACAACACCTCCTTGAAAGAACAAAGGGAATCTAGCAAGGGAGGTAATACTGGTAGGTCTGGACACTTTCTCCTTAATTTACTAGGGTTTTCAATTCTTAATTTTTGTTAATAGTAGGGCAATTTATATGTAGCCCTGACATGGATAGCCCACGCTAGTCCGATCTCGTCAGATCTCAGAAGCTAAGTAAGGTCAGCCCTGGTATTTGGAAGGGCAACCTCCAAGGAATACCAGGGTTGTGATGCAGAGGCAGGCAACAGCAAAGCCACATTGGAAACGTCTCTTGCCTTAAAAACAAGTCTAACTTGCCACTTAGTAGTGCATAATACTAAAAGACCTAGAACTTCAGGCTGCCAGACAATCTTAAGATCGCCTGGCTATTCTATACACAATGCCATACGATAATTATTTTTATTATTAGATTTATATGTAGGAGAGCATTAAAAATGGCCTTGCCTGTAGTCCACTGTTCCGCCTCTGGATTCTGTCTCCTTATTGTACTTCATCAAGCTTGATTCCAATATGATCCTGGAGGGCAAAAAGAACCTACCTGTATGATTTTGCATGTGCCTGGCATCTTGTTTAAACTCAGCTTCCATCTATTTGTCTTTCAAGCACAGTTTTATCCTACTCTTTCTCCAAGGAGCTCAGGATGTCGCACTTTGTTCTCCTTCCCCATTTTCTCCTTACAACAGCCTTGTAAGGTAGGTTTAGCTGAGGGTGAGTGACTGTCCCCAAGTCAATCAAGGAGTTGCTTATAGCAAAGTGGAGGTTGGTATACCTGGGTCTCCCCAGTCCCTGTCCAGGACCCTAGCAGGTTTGTCACACTGACTTTAGGCTGTGCCTAAGGTGTTAATGTCCCAAGGACCTATAGCCCAGGGGTAAACAGTGTGCTGCCATGTTAATACTGTGTCTGCATTCACTCTGTACGTGATGCAGATTTATATGTAGGAGATCCTGGGTATGTGCAAAGTTGCACAGGTAAGTTATTTTGTCCTGCCTGCATCACATTTAAATCTGGCCTTATAGAGCAGGCGTCAGTCTATCCAGGTCTCAGGACCCTGCCAGCAGTATATAATGCAGAGGTCCCTGTCATATGTGGGAACAAAGACTAAAACAGGTGCATGCCGCAGCCTAGGAAGATTGGTGGTGGAAAGTACTGTCAAGTCACAGCTGACTTATGGAGACTCCAGAGGGTTTTCAAGGCCAAGAGATGAACGGGGTGGTTTGCCATTGCCTGCCTCTGTGTAGAAAACCCTGAAACTTCCCCTCCATTCCCTACCAGAGCTGATCCTGCTTAGCTTCTGGGATCTGATGAGTTCAGGCTAGCCTGGGCCATCCCGGTCAAGGCCTGGGAACATTACTGCAGTGCAAATCAAAATGGTGGTAAATTCAAAACAAAGCCCTTATAATTGACTGATCTACGTTCAACTATCATTTTCATTTCATCAGGGGTCGTTTCGTAGAAAAAGAGCTAGGGGAACTCATTAGCATAACTCATTAGCATATGCCACACACCCTGACATCACCGGAAGTGTGTCATAAGGCCACACACCCCGCCCCCAACGGTCCCGGCTGCCGCCGCCGGCCTTGCAGCTCCGCTGCCGAGCCCCATAAGGGGCCCGGCAGTGGACCTGCAAGGCCGGCGGGAGTGCAAGGAAGCCCCGCGAAGGCCCTCCCTGGCCCCAGGCATGCAGGGGTGGGGAGAGGCAGGGAGGAAGCAACTTACCCTCCCTCTTCTCCTGCTTCCTCCTGGCTGAATGAGGGCCGGAAGCGGGGCGGCCGGAAGCAGGGGGCGGGGCTTCGTCATGTGCCCTGCCCCCGTACCTCACCCGGGGGAACTGCGATCCCCCCCGAAATGACCTCTGCATTTCATGCAAAATTAATCATAAAATCATTTAAAAAATGGGAGGGAAAGCAGCATGGTATAGTCCAGTCTCTCAGATCTTGGAAGCTAAGCAAGGTCGATATTTGGAAAGGAGACCACCAAGGAAGACTCTGCAGAGGGAGGCAATAGCAAACCACCTCTGCGTCTCACTTGCCTTGAAAACCCCTTGCTGGGGTCGCCATAAGTTGGGCTGTGACTTGATGGCACTTTACACGCACAATTATAAAATAATAAGAAACAGATTGAAGATACCTGTTAAGTCACAACAAAATGCACAACAACATGTTTCTTGTTGAGCTATTTTGGTCTTTGTGTCTGGGGCCCCTTTCCTTTGTCAGAGAAGTTTTGTTTCCATATGACAGAGAATGGTGTACAACCTGTCCTTTGGGGATGGGGGTGGGGAAAAGCAAGAAGGGGGAAAAATGCATGACGTGAACTTGAAGCACGGCTAAACACATGGTTGAAAAAGAGTTCTGTTGTTTTGAGTTTAATAACATTGCTTCTTTCCCAGCTATCAAGTGTAAAAATCAACGTCAAATCAAATGCCAGTGTCTATAACTAGCTCAAGAGCAGCTTTTTAAACTGAGGAAGGGAAAAATCAATCGTTGGCAGGGCCAAGGGGTTGCCATTTGATTCAATAGCAGCGAAATAGTGGGGAAAAGCTGAAATCTTGTGAGATTATTTTGCAAGATCTTGACTGCCATTTTGGGTTGCCTGGGCAACCTAAAACAATGTTGTCAAGGCCCATATCAAGAAGGGAGGATTGTTATTGTTGTTATGGCTGGGAGTGGGAGGAGAAGGGATTTTCTGTCCCTCGTGTGAGTCCGCTTCCTGTTAAAACCGGGACCTTTGTTTGGACTGTTGCCAAGATAAGCTATCCATGATTTGTCCCCCCCCCCCCCCCCCCATCAAGTGTTAAAGCAGATCAACGCTCTGACCTGATCCACACTGGGCCTCTGACAGCTGATTTTGCAGCACAATCACACATTGGAATCTGAACCCAGATCCCCATTGCTATGCCCAGTTTAGGCCTCCGCATCAGGCGCGGAGAGGTCTTTCCCAAAACATATCTCCCTAGAGCCTTAAAAACTGGAAATGCTAGACCAATGTCTTGGGACCTTCTGCATGCAAAATGTGTGTTCTGCAGCCTGACATTGGTCAGGAAAGGTTACTAACCAGCAGTGGCAGCTGTTTTGTGCTCTCTCTCTCTCTCTTTTTTGACATTGAAAGAATATGTAATCTTGCCCTCTTTGCAAAAGGTATATAGATGGCTTGTGGACATATCAAGATAGATGCCTGCTCCATCTAGCTCTGTACTGGCTGTCTGCTTTGATTGGCAGCAGCTCTCCAGGCTCTCTTCCCGCCTACTTTCCTAACACCCTTCTGGGATCTTTTACCTTCTGGGACGTTCTCTGCATGCAAATCAATCGTCCGCTGCATCACTGAGCTCCAGCCCCATCCCGTTTTCACATCTGGATAAGCTCTCCCCAAAGCCTAAGAGGGCACAATGGCTAGGAAAGCGCTGCTGCAACTCATAGGGATAAAGCATGCATGCGCTAATGATGGTGATATTACTTATTCCAAGGCGGAGAGCTGAGCCTGAAGGACAACTAGCTCCGTGTGTTGACACATCTCTCTGTTCCTCAGCATGCATCCAGCCCGGCTGTGACCATCACAGCTGTACTGCTCTCTCCACCAATTAAGGGTGCCCCCCCCCCAGTCTGCATTCACCAAGACCA
>NW_015162489.1:254793-257936 GCF_001447785.1 Gekko japonicus | reverse complement strand
TAAGGCGAGAGAATTATTTTCGGAATGAGAGCAGTTATACAACAAATGAATTATTTATCTTTTTGCATCAAGGAAAAGAAAATCATTTAGTTAGTAGCCTTATTTATTTATCTGCTGCTCTGTGTGTGTGTGTGTGTGTGTAAGCACACGAGAGAGGGAGATTTTCTTGAGCGGGACAGCTGAAAATCCCCCTTGAAGGGAGGCGGGGGGGGGGGATGCTAAGCTGGCAGAAACGCAGCTGTACATCCGCCTTTCTCCCACCCCTTCCTCCCCATCTCCTGTGTTCTCCACTTACCCCTCTTCACAAGACTGTGTGTTTGTTACATAACAGAACCCAAGTACCCTTCTGGCTATCACTGATATACAAGATTATGTTACGAGAGTTCCCTTTGCCAAAGTGTATCAGTGTAGCAGACAATACTAATCCAAGGCATCTACCCCCCCCTTCCCAAATGCTCTCTGTTCAGTTTCCCCAGGTCCCTGTGAAACTAACAAACCTTGCTGTCTTTTTGCATATTTCAAAGCCCCCCTAACTGATGCTTCTTCTTGTCTCTTGTGTGTTTCCTTTCCAGATTTCGGTGACAGATGGATCTCTCCCTCTTTTTCTTTCTCCCTCTTTACCTTCCCCCCCCTTTCTCCTCCTCTCCCCATATATGTTTTTTCCCTTTGATCTGAAGTTCTGAAGCATCTTGGAGGGGACCCTTGAGAGAAGGAGGAGGAGGAAGCAGCGCTCAAGGAATCTTAGCGACGGGGAGGCAGCTCTGCCTTAGTTTTCCGAAGAACGTCATGGTGTTGTGGAAGGGAGGGTGTGGGGGAGTTGCACAAAGAAGATTCATTGTTGTGTGTTTCATTTTTCTTTTGCTTTGAGAAGAAGCACAAATATTTCCCCCCCAGTACAGTTTTTGCCCTGATTGACAGCACTGTCCTTGCGTGAAATGGGGCGTCTGTGACAATGGTGGCATCAGATAGAACTGGGGCGCCTGTGCCCTGTGATTGCTAAGCCCCAAGGGTGTCACTCGTCCTCTAACCATTCCTTCCTACTATTTTTTTGGAGCTGAAATTGCCTCTTTTAGCCTGAAGGGGGCACCTTAGCCCATCATGTTCCGTCTGGGATTTTGGGTGGCTATCCTGCTCTGGATTTGTGCCCCCGGTGTGGTCCGCAGTGACTGCTGGCTGATCGAAGGTGATAAAGGTTACGTATGGCTCGCTATCTGCAGCCAGAACCAGCCTCCGTACGAGACTATCCCCCAGCACATCAACAGTACCGTGCACGATCTGCGGCTAAACGAGAACAAGCTCAAGGTGGTGCTCTACTCCTCCCTCAACCGCTTTGGCAACTTGACTGACCTCAACCTAACGAAAAACGAGATCTCGTACATCGAGGATGGCGCCTTCATGGGGCAGTCCAATCTGCAGGTGCTGCAGCTGGGCTACAACAAGCTCACCAACCTGACCGAGGGCATGCTGCGCGGCATGGGCCGCCTCCAGTTCCTCTTCGTGCAGCACAACCTGATCGAGGTGGTCACTCCCAACGCTTTCGTGGAATGCCCCAGCCTCATCAGCATCGACCTGTCCTCCAACCGCCTCAGCCGGCTAGACGGCAGCACTTTCACCAGCCTGAGCAATCTGATGGTGTGCGAACTGGCTGGGAACCCCTTCAACTGCGACTGCAACCTCTACGGTTTCCTCATGTGGCTGGTGGCCTTCAACAATGTCACAAAGAACTATGACCGTCTGCAGTGTGAGACTCCTCGGGAATTCGCTGGCTACCCACTTCTTGTGCCTCGGCCACACCACAGCCGCAATGCCATCACCATTTTCAAGTCGATGTGTGGAGATGGCCCCTTCCCATCCATTACCAGGATCAATCCCACACCATTCATGCCGGATTCTCAAAGGGACCCAGACGACAATGCTGAGAACTCCGGCATTAGCCCTGGAGACTTCCTCTCGGTTGAGCCACCGGCATCTTCCACCACGGATTCCTCCTTTAACCCCAGCATCAAGCTCCAGCAGGTGACTATCACCTCAGCTGCCCTGGTGGTCACAATCCCATCACCGTTCAGCAAGATGTATGTACTGGTTCAGTACAATAACAGCTACATCTCTGATGTAATGACTTTGAAGAAGAAGAAGGAGGTTGTCACTCTCACCCACCTGAAGGCTCACACTGACTATACATTCTGTGTGGCTTCTATACGCAATTCCAAACGTTATAACCACACCTGCCTCTCCTTTGCCACCAGGAGCAAAGGGAGAGAAGACCCAATGCCCAACACTTCCACCACTACCCACTACATCATGACCATATTAGGCTGCCTTTTTGGAATGGTTATTATCCTTGGCATTGTCTATTATTGCCTGAGGAAGCGCAGAATGCAAGAGGAGAAGCAAAAATCCCTCAACGTCAAGAAAACCATTCTAGAGATGCGTTACGGCTCAGATATTGATACCAGTTCAATTGTTCATCCATCCCAGAAGCTGGGAGAGCCACCGGTCATCCCTGTCTCACGGATGTCCTCTCTTCCATCCATGATTGGTGAGAAGATGCCCCCAACCAAATCTATGGATACTGGCATGGAGACTCCCAAGGTTACCACCAAGGGCAATTATATTGAGGTTCGGACAGGAGGAGGGGATGGGCTGGAGAGGTCTCAGAGGGACGATGACCTGCACGAACTGGACAATGGGCAAGGTTCAGCTGCTGAAATTTCAACAATTGCCAAGGAAGTAGATAAGGTGAACCAGATAATCAACAACTGCATTGATGCCCTCAAGCTGGACACAGCTTCTTTCTTGGGGGGAGGGGGTGGCGTTGACTCTGACATGGGTTTTGAATGCCAGTCCATACCAGCTGGTTCATCCAGTGGGCTGGAACGACCAAGTTTCCTCTCACCATCCTACAAGGAGAGCTCCCATCATCCCCTGCAGCGCCAACTCAGTGCAGATGCTGCTGTCACCAGGAAAACCTGCAGTGTCTCTTCCAGTGGCTCCATCAAGAGTGCCAAGGTCTTCAGCCTTGATGTACCTGACCACCCCCAGATGAGTAAGGGAGACTCCAAGTACATTGAGAAAGGCAGTCCACTCAACAGTCCCTTGGATCGTCTTCCCCTCGTGTCCCCAGGTGCCATCCATCACCTGGA
>NW_015162489.1:240936-254755 GCF_001447785.1 Gekko japonicus | reverse complement strand
AGGAGAGTGGCGACACCTTAAGCCAGCGGGTGTCCTTTCTTAAGCCACTCTCCCGTTCCAAGCGGGACTCCACATATTCTCAGCTCTCACCCAGACATTACTTCTCGGGCTATTCCTCCAGCCCAGAGTACTCCTCAGAGAGCACCCATAAGATCTGGGAGCGTTTCCGGCCTTACAAGAAGCACCACCGGGAGGAGGTTTACATGGCGGCCGGCCACGCCCTGCGAAAGAAAGTCCAGTTTGCCAAGGATGAGGATCTGCACGATATCTTAGATTACTGGAAAGGAGTCTCTGCTCAACAGAAGTTGTGACTCTGTCTTTAAAGGGAAGGGGGGCGGGAAACAACCACAAAAATTAACCCACCTGACTGTGAAAAACAAACAAACCTGACGAAACTGAAAAAACCATTTCTTAAAGTTTACAAAAAAGAACAGAAACACACCCCCCCCCCAAGTGAAATGAATTGTCTCTACTGTGTTACGGGGACCATTGTTACTCCTTCAGATGGTGGGGAGGAGACACTTGTTTTTATACTGTGGTAAAGAGGAACAACTGTTGGGAGAGGTATTGGGCTTGTAGGTCGCAGAGGTGGGAGGGGAAGGATGCTAACCAGGCATAGACTCAGACGCTAACCATCACTTTTCTGTTCCTGTTCTTATTTTGTTTCAGAAAGGGGGGCGGCGGTTTTGCTTGTTCCCCTGACAACAGTAAGGGGTGCTGATGTCACTTCCTCATCCTTACCTTTCCTGCATTTTTCAAGGGCCTTTTAAATGTCACTCTAGCTGTGGGAGGGCTGCTTTTCCATGAATGAGTCTCACATTGCTGGGGTAACGCTTAAATGACTGACCTACACGGGCAGGGTTGATCATGTGGGTTCCAATTATAAAACTGTCCCCCCCCCCCCCCCGGGAGAGGTATGCAGTCTCTGTGGGAAAGACTTGTACAATATGCCTTGTTCACATGGCTGAGTCATTGAAATTTGACCCCAGCAGTGAGAGAATCATTCATGGGAAAGCATCCTCAATGTTGCTGGGGTAACACTGAGAGTCCCAAAGTCAAGATGAGATGAGGAGTAACACAACTGAATGTCCTCTCAGTGCTCAGGATCTTCTAAGCCTGTTGACACGCTCCCACCACTCCACATCTTTGTTAAGATTTGCACAAGTGTGAAACAAGAGTGAAAACAGATTTTTCTTGGTATATTCTCACCATGCCTGTGACAGGTGACTGGTGTTAATCGCTGTAAGACCTACTAGCTTCCTCCACTGTGGGAAAGGGTAAGGGATGGGAAATTGAGTGTTTTTACAATGGGGGGGGGTTCTCCTGTCTCCTCCATGCCCTCTCCCCATTTGTTAGGAAGAGAGAGAGTTAGCTCTCAAGGAGTTTCCCCGCACTTCAGTAGAGCGTTCCAGTTGTCTTCCAAGAAGAGTGGGGGAATGTGCCGCATGGCATAGGAAAAGACAAATAGCCCACATGTGGGATAGGAGAGGAGGACAGTATCATATCAACAACCTCTCTGAGATCTCAAGGAATCCTGACCCCCCCAGACACAGCACCAAGACTGAGGGAGCTGCTCACCCTGTGAAATGTAATGTCATGATGGATTGGCAGACAGGTTCCCAATTTACCAAATGTACTGAAAAAAGGACAATATCCATGATGAGGCTCCCAACAGAGGGCTCTCAACTTTTTTTTCCACAACCGGTTGCCAGAATACAGACTGAGACAGGGGAACAATATGGAGGTAACACTGTGAGGGCTGGTGTTATGCAATTCAGGGTAGTCTTATGGTGTGGCATTATGGGATGGCCCTCAGAAAATAAAACAGAGAGAAGGCGTAGACTTCAAGAAGGCCTTGGGGCCAGGTGGTCAAGATGGGGGAAGGCACTGTGCAGTGAACTCGCTTATGGACTAGCAAAACGGCACTGGGGAGATTGCTTGATGACATTGATGCACTGGCCAATCTTACCTGCTGAGCTGCTCCCTTGCTGCCATCTCCTGACCCCCGCAGCCATCTCTTCCTGTGGTGGCTGACAACCCAGCCTTGGCCACCACGCTTCCTTATGCCCCAGGTTTTTTCCCTCCTGGAAGCAGCAGGGAACCTCCGTTTAAAGATAGTGTTGGAGGTAAGAAAGGAGGCAGAGGCTTGTCAGATTATAGAGATAGATCTAGGTGCTCTGATGTGGCTAGAGCATAGGGGACATTTGACACAAGGGAATAAGGAAGGGGCATCCGGGGTGGCACACAGGCAAGGTACCACGTTCTGGGTAATTTGCTAATCTAGATACCAAAGCCATTCTTGGGACTCTGTTTCAGAGAGAGAATGCTGGAAGAGGCCTCCTCAGTTTTACTGGGAAGGTGTATTCTTGGGCCAAGCAAAACAAGGAGAGCCACCCTCTGAAATATTGCCATTCCCTCCCACTCGCTGCCATTGGGTCTGCTTAAAGCATGTCCTCTTACAGCTTGCCACCAGGCTGCTTCTTCACATCTGTCTTGCAGCAAAAAAACCCCACCCAAATACATACTTGTTTGCCCCCCAGCCCCTTCCCTGCTTGTTTTAGAACACACCAACAGAAGCACAAGCATGGGTGGTCTCAGGAGTGACTGGCTCCCCAAGGTCTTACCTTGGAGCTGTTGCCTTGTGAGTATGGCTCTAGACCGTGTTTTCCAGAGTTCAACGTCAGGGCTGCTTCCCACGGCAAGAAACTCTGCTCCTCCCATCCAACAGTTGTACACTCACTGAAAGTGGAGGGATGCTTTTCAAGCAGAGGAATCTCTCTACACCTTGCAGCAAAGGCAGCCAAGTCGTTGAGGCCCTTCGCATTTCCTCTTCTCAATCAGCTCCCTGCTGGGATAGCAGCAGGAATAACAACCATGAATCTGGCAGTGAATACAACCGTCTGCCCTGGGGTATCTGATTACCAGGCCAAGGGACTGGCAGCTCAGCATAGCTTTTTTTTTTGGGGGGGGGTCCCTGGGCTTCTATGGAGAGAGCCTCCCTACATAGATCAGCAGTGCTCGCTGTGTTGTCTTGGGCAGAACTCTCTCAACTTCTGATACATGATGTGCTTCCCACAGCAACCATGAAAATGTAGTATCTTTACTTGACCAACACATGGACAGCAAAGGAGTTTGGGCTGTTAGCAAGTAGTAGTGCCACACTGGTGTGCTGCATCTCAGGGATTTGTTTACTAGGGAAACAAGTGGAGAGAGCCTAGTGGTATATTATTGGTGGATCCAGTGGAAAGATCATGAAAGTCTAGCCTTTTGGGTGAGTGGGGGAGATTCCAAAGACAAATCCTGGGAGTCAATGCCCATTAGGATTTGGGCAGAGAGAGAGAAAGAGATGTCTTAGCGGTATCCTCCCTGTGGATGAGAGAAATCCTAGGGGCCGATCCTTGATACAGCTCTAGAAGAGATATCTGGAGTGCGCTATTAAGGAGAACTGGCCCCGCAGGAATGTTATATACCCTGTGGGAACTAAGAATTAGGGACGTTTTCACCATGAGGATATAACCCAGGGAGCGAAATCATAGGAAACATAAGAAAAACATGTGAGGTGTATGAACATTCAAGGGAGAAGTGTGGGTATGCAGGGTGAGAAAGCCCCGGAATGTGTTCCTAGTGGGAAAGAGCATCCCAAGGATGTGGTCCTAGTGGATTCATGAACAAAGCCCCAGGCATCATGCACAGATACTTTTGCATGCCAGCATGTTCCCTGTATCGGGCTGTTGTGCCATGCAGTGATCCTAGATAGATATATCGGCAGGACTAGGCACAGTTTATGAAATTCAGAAGGCTGTAGGGGGGAATTCTGGACAACACACACTTGTGGTGCTTAAAACTGTGAGGGAGACAGGAGTTTGCTAGCAGGAGGTAGATTATCAGCATTCTCCAAGTACAATGAGGGGGCACGGGTGCTGAGCTTTCTAGGGAATTATGGAATATCGGTGCATTGTAGATCCACCAACCATCATGGAAAGGTAGGATGGTTGGGTCATCCTGGTGTCTTAGGGTTGCCCAAATCTAGTAAAGGCTCCTATGCTGAATATTTGCATAGATGTCATAGCTTTTGGTCACTTCCCTCATCGTGTGAGTGGGGAAAATGGTATCAGTCAAAATTCTCAGTATTAGGTAACTATTAAAAGACGAATTAATGCTGTCCTGGGGAGATTTTGGCAGCCCTAGGGAAATGAGATAACTTGCCTTCTGACTCGGAATCAGGGTAAAGGTTGGTGAGGATAGAAAGGAGGTGTAAACAAGCTCTGTTTCCCACCTCCACTGCTTCACCCCAGGTTTATTGCCAGTCCCTCCTGCCATCCCATAATCTGTGCTGCAAAGCAGGGCAGGGTACAAGTATGTGCACGAGGCGAGGAGTTGTGCGTTGCTGTTGACCTCAGCTCCCTCACCCACTTTGGGAAGGAACCGGTTACAAGAACTTTGGTGGTAATGGCAGAGGGGGCGGAGCAAGCCCCTCAGCCCCTTTGTCCTGCCCAGGATCTTCTGGAGTGGGTGGAGGAGCATGGGTGTTCAGAGGGTATGAGTGGCCCATGCCCCTCCTATGCCCTACAATAGAAACCTTAGTCTCTGGTGACGTTTGCACAAAAGGAGGGGTGTCAAAATAAGGTAGGAGTGGAGATGGGAGGCAAAGGGGGAATAAGGCTCACTCCGCCTCTCTAATCAACCCCTCCCCTTAGGCTAGTTTGAGATGTGAGAACAACGACCAACAAAACACACACACACACAGAGTCTGAAAAGAGGAGATTTAAGCGTTATATTTGCATGATGATTTTACTGTATTTTTCTGAGCAAAAACATCTTTTGTGTATGTGCTGGTTTGTCGAGACTAAACCTAACCATGCTCCTGTGCTCTTTCCTCCCGCCCTGCCCTGCCAACCCCCACACTCCTGACCACCATTGTGATTTGAAAACTTTGGGAGGGAGCGGACTCCAAAGAGAACCCAAACCTGGTGCCACCAGCCAAACAGCACCCCCTTCCCCTTCGGATCCGTCCCACCTATCAAGGCAGGCTCCTCTCCTGCTCCCTTGCGGACATCTATCTGTGTGCTGGTTTTGGGTGATGTTCCAAAGTCTAAGCGGCAGCCCCAGTCCTTTGACCTCCTCTGAACCTGTGGTGGTTATTCACCCTCATGAATCTTCATTCCATAGAAATGTTCTGTGGGAGCGAGAGCCCATCAGGCCAAAGGGATTCCTAGTTCTTGGTGAGAAAGCATACTGGTAGCCCACTAGTGGGCTATTCCAGTGTGCAACCAGAATTACCATTCAGGGATATAAGCTTTAAAAGACGCTGTAGGAATTTGACGGCCTTGACTAGAGTTTCTTGGCTTTAGTGAAAATCCTCCTTTTGACGCCAGTAGGCTTTGGTGATAAAGTCTCCTCAACTGTTTGCGGGTGGCCGAGTAACATATCCACAGTCCACTGTACAGCCAATACAATGAACTCAATGAGAACTCTGTAGTGGGGGGAAATGTACTAAATGGGCCTCCCCAGATTTACCTGTCCTGTTTCTCCTATAGTTCTTGTCGCCAAGTCCTGAAATATCTCTGGGGAGAAAAATTCCCTGGGGCAGACTAAAAGAAGGACCTGATAAAAGTGTTAAGGACAAATTTTTGCTTTGCTGCACTTGCATCCAGTAGTCACTGGCCTGTAGAGATCTTGGTCATCCAGTTGAAAGGAAGACGGAAGGCCAGAGTGTGATTTCTTCTCCCATCTGTTAGGGCCTCTGGTAACCTTCACTGGTGTAAACATGAAAGCAAAGAGGACAACACACTCTGAATGGCAGCACTGGGGGCAGATGGCCTCTTCTTGCCCTGTGGCATGGATTTAGACAAACACCTGCAACTTGAGTTGAGAAGAATAAGAACCTGAGAGAGCTCTTATGCCCCTCGTACCGAGGTAATCTAGCAGATGGGGAACATATGGATGAAGTGGGCTTTTATACTGAATCTACAACTGGAGAAAAAGATACTGCAGTGGAATTTTGATCCCATGGGAAGATGCCACGGGCCTGGGCCTGGCAAATTCTGCAATGCTCTCCCTGTTTCATTCTCTGCTGCCTTGCATCCTATTCCATATCAGTCCTCCTGAGGTGGTGTGTGAAATATTCATGAACGACAAATGAAAATTTATGTCAAGGAATCTTGGCTGATGCGGTGTCGGTGTGTTTGCAATGCTAATCAGCCCAAATCCTTCCCGTAGACAGTCATAGACAGTGCTAGGAAAGGAAAGAGGTAAGAGAGAAGGACCTAGAAAAAGGAGAAAAGGAAGAGGCAATGGTACAGGGTGGAAGAGAATGAGAAGCGTATTGACAGAAGAGGATGATGAGAAAAACAATAAGGCAGCATGAGAAAGCAGAAGTGGGGATTGTGGGCTAGGAATAATGTGAGAAGTGGAGACGTGTGTATGCGCTGACAAGAGGAGCAAGATGGCTTTGGGTGTGTTGCACATTTGTCATCAAAGCCAGGTCTGCCCCGCTGTCCCCCCCCCCCAACTAGCTTGAGGAAAATGTCTCCTTTAGCTCTGCTAGGTATCAGCACTCTGACTCTTACCAACCCAAAAAGAGTGTATTAGGGGTACTGACGATAACTGGGCAGGATATGGAGAAACCAAAGTAAAGGAGAGTCAACAGGATAGCCCAAACCCTTGGCTTTTGACCTTAAACTCCCCTTGGGGGTGCAGTCTAGCAATTTGAATTAAGGGGTTTGGTGGGAGGCTTTGTCTTTTCATCAACCTCCCATCACCTGAACACATCAAGCGGCCTTCTGCTGACTCAGACCATCAGTCCCTCAAGGTCAGTATTGTCTACTCAGACTGGCAGCAGTTCTCCAAGGTCTCAGGCAGCGGTCTTTCACATCACTTCCTACCTTGTATCTTCAGACGGAGATGCCAAGGCTTGAACCTGGGACTTTCTGCATACAGAGCAGATACTCTGCCACTGAGCCATAGCCCCTCCCCTAACTGAACTGCTTTACTTCAACTCCTGTACTGCCAGGCTAATTACAAAGACAGGATGAAATATGGATAGTTTTACTCTACCTTTTATATGCCATCACACAACTGGGCTCATAGTGAAGACCACATGAAGCAGAATAATTTTAATCCCCTTAATGCCTGGGGAGTAGTGAAGAAACAGAGGACATTTGAAGGGCAGTAGGGACTATTCATAATGTTTGTAAATTAATGAATAAAGCAGAAGTGGTGAGGACCTGGTGGTCTCACCAGA
This sequence comes from Gekko japonicus, assembly GCF_001447785.1. NCBI lineage: Eukaryota > Metazoa > Chordata > Lepidosauria > Squamata > Gekkonidae > Gekko > Gekko japonicus. The sequence goes on along the minus strand of NW_015162489.1, from coordinate 247,512 downwards.
TCACCATAATAATCCAGCTGAAGTCCGTAAACCCAGGCTGTAAATCCAACTTGGATATCACTAAATCAGGTCCAGAAATATGGAATAAAATATGGAGATGAGAGCCAATATAAAAGGAGGGATAATGAAGAAATACATGAAGATAGGAATGGAGATAGAAAATTACTGGGGAGAGGAACGAATTGATAGCATGTTCAGACAGGTTTTTCATGTGGCTCAGAGTGCTGGTCCTTTTCCTGGGTTGAATCTCAGCAGACAACAATATACAGTTGGAAATAAAAATGAAGGTCAGAGTCCGGGTTGGGAAGTTCTATGTATAGACCCATATAGCAGAGTGATACTGTCACTGAGTACAGCCTCTAAAGTGTCAAGTTCACAGCATGGGAAGTTCCTTACTGGAAAAGACTTCCAGTGGCAAACAAGCAATGATGCAATGTTGAATGCTGGAAGAAGAGTCTGGGAGGAGAAGTGGGTAGGATTTGGAAAGTGATGGGTTGAGGGGAGTGATTCCTGAAGACCAATAGCCAGTTCTGGATCTTCTCCTTAGGTATGGTCTCCCCTAACAACACAGGTCCTTCTATGACTCACTATCAAGCAGTCCTCTGGTGCAAAGTATACAACACAATATAACCAAGGAGACTGTTCCCTGAACTAAGCACCAGAAGGCCTGGTTCAGTCAAAGCTTCCTGAGAAGAATGCAAACACAAGAAGGAAGCCAAGAACTGAGGTCTCTGCTCCGTTCTTCCTGGGCCTGAGACATACAGGAGGAAGGACAGTGTGTGACAAGTTTTTCCCCCCCAGATGGGAGTCCCTTTTTCATGCATAGGGGGCACCAGCCACTGTTTCGACAGCCATGACCATGCACACAGAGCAAAGTGCAACCCTTCCAGGATCAGGGACAACAGCCTCCCGAGAGTCATGGTGTATAAACTACAACACTGGGAAGTTGTTCTTTAATGAATCTCACTGTGAAACATTTTGTATTGAGCTCTTTCTTTATTTCTTCTGCCCAGAGGGTTGGGGGTGGGGAGGGCTTCGAGGAACCTTTCATTCTCCACCGTACTCCATGCTTTCAAAATCTCTGCTTTAAAGTTGCTCTGTGAAGCTTACCCGATGAAGCAGTGTCTTAGCCACCCCGGAGTGTCTCCATGGACAGTCCTTTCTGCTACATCCTAGGAGAAAGGGCCACATCTGTCCCTTTCCATCTGCTCCTATCACATTCAGGAAGAAGGTTATCTCCATAGAAACCAGGGCAGGCAAACTCCCCTGGAAGTGGACTGTAGATGAGAATGCCTTCCTTCCTACACATTCTCTCTCCCTCTCTCTCTCTTGCTTGTCTCTTCCACCTTATTAGGTGAGATTTTCTTTCTCCTTTCCATTTTCTGGAGGAATGAATTTCCTCAACTTCTTGTCTGCCCTGTCCACCCCCCCCCCTTCTTGGCCTTTGATTCCAATATGAGGCCTTGCTTCCAGGTGACTCTTGCGCTCCCAATCTCCTGAGAGGGAGCCAGGTGTATGAGGGGGTGGGAGCCCAGCCTAGCCCTGCCACCCACAAGCACAGAATCGGGGTATGAAAGTGATGGTAATACCCCCCCTCCCTCCTCCAGTTTCCCTCTCAAGTCCCAGTTCTGGTCCCCTCGAATGTAATACACAACCGGAGGCAGCTGCCGGTTTGGGTCCTCACCAGCCGCTCGGGTTCCCTCCTCCTGTAATGATCCTGTGAACCTTGGTTGTGTATGGAGATTTATTTTTGGAGTTTGGTTTTATTTTAGGTTTGATTTGATCTCTACTCCCCCCCCCCCCACCGTTTTAAACTGAATGGCACGAAATTGTTTTCCTTGAATCGGAGATTCCTGTATGGAGAAAATCAATTTCTATATTTGCAATAAATTTCTTATTAAAAAAATATAAACGATGAAGAGTGTCTGAATCTGGTTGCCTTTTGTTGCTCTTCTGGGCTGAGGTGAATTCTAAAGGTGAGAAAGATTCCTGGCTTCCATTGGTGGAAGAAAAATGATTTCCAGGTGACACAATATGGGTAGAAGGAAGACGAGTACAGAGGTGGGAAAGACGCATGGGTTGTTTCTGTACAATACTTTTGCTCCTCCTTGCCTCCCAAACTGGAGTGGGTTTGGGGGGGGGGGATTTCTTTATGACATTGCCATCCAGTTATGGGTTTCCTCCAACTCAATGGCAAGTTTTCCCAGTCCTTTGGTATATCCTTTTGTAAAAGATCAGACCCAATGTAGGTTCAAGCAAATCTGCAACTACACTTCCCCACCCACATCCGGTGCCATTTCCCCTTCCACCGGCCATTCCCCTACCACCACAGCTGCCATGTTTTGGTTTTTTGAGGGCCAATTTTTAAAATGATCAGTAATAGTTTTAATAGTGTTAAAACAGCAAAAAGCCCAGCACAGGGAGGCATGGTAATGGCAAATGCTAGGGGAAAGAATGGGGAATTGCCCCAAGCAGAGGCCTTTGTATTTTCAGCAGCAATGAGACCAAGATGGAGAGAATCACTTCCACGCAGAAGCAACAATCGCATTCTCTTGGGCCCTCAGCATCCTGAAGCTGTGCTCAATACAAAGCCCACATTTTGCCCCTTTATTTCATGCTATATGGGGGCGGGGAATCATGTGAAACACAGTCTAACACAGAGTTGCCTCTGTGTTAAATGCTGTCAAATTGCTTCTGACGTATGGCGACCCTATGAATTAATGTCCTCCGAAATGTCCTGTCATTAACAGTCTTGCTCAGGTCTTGCAAACTGAGCGCCATGGCTTCCTCAATCGAGTCCATCCATCTCGTGTTGGGTCTTCCTCTTTTCCTGCTGCTTTCTGCTTTTCCTTAGGTGTGCTTAAATCCACCGGAAGCTCTTTGTAGTTTAATTGGAAAGGATAATCTGACCAGGGATGGCCTTAGATGTTTGATGCCGGAATCAGAAAACTTATTTATGTTAATTATTCAACTATGGCCATGTTGTTCCTTATAAAAAAATAATATCAAGAAATTCAGTTGCAACTTTTAGACTATTTTGTTATTTACAATAGCATGAGTTTCCAGTTTGGTGTAGTGGTTGAGTGCACAGACTCTAACCTGGGAGAACCGGGTTTGATTCCCCATTCCTCCACTTGCAGCTGCTGGATGACCTTGGGCAAGCCATAGTTCTGTCAGAGCTGTCCTTGGAAGAGCCGTTCTTGAAAGACGTCTCTCAGCCCCACCTACCTCACAGAGTGTCTGTTGTGGGGAGGAGAAGGGAAAGGGATTTGTAAGCCGCTCTGAGACTCTGAGTGAAGGGCGGGGTATAAATCCAATCTCTTTTCTCTCCATAATTTATCAGATGCAAGTGGAACTGGTGGAATTTTTATGAAAGAATTCTTAAAAGGACTAAAGATTATGCATGGGAAGTCAAGGGTACAAAAACTACATTACTCTCAGGTCTTACATTGTTAAAAGAATCCATAACCTCAGTTTAGGGCTTGATTGACCCAGACAAATATCTGACTACATTGCTGTTCCACTGCCTTGCACATGGTCTGTACAAACACACACCACTTTCCAGCCACAGTTCCCAGAGCAGTACATAAAATAAAACAAAAACCATTTGCAATTAAAATGACTCATGTCTAAAAATAAATCTATAAAATAATATGCAAAAAATAGCAGCAACATCTGGACAATTAAAAAGAGCACTGGAACAGACAATAGGGAAAATAACTTGCTTAATCTAATTGCTGGTGGGACAGTCAAACAGGTAAGTTGTCATTGCCCCCTGGAAAGAGAGGAAACAAAGATTGTTCCTGCCAGACTCCCAGCTGGAGAGAGTGCCAAACAGTCTGGGTGAAAACTGCTTGCAGAGCTGAGGGGTCCCGTTAGATACCCACATTTAGAATTGAAGTCCAACCAGCCCAACAGAGACAGAGTTAATTTGGAATCACGACCGGCTGTTTTCAGTGATAAGATTCCCCCCCCCCCCAAAAAAAACCTGTGAAGTAGCAATCAAACACCTTTCAGCACTCCTGTTCCTTCTTCGCATCAAGTGAATACTCACAGCCAGCACAAATGTATTTGAAATGCTGGGGGGTGGGGGTGTTCCAAGCTTGAAAGAAAACAGGAAGTGCTTTGGGAGGAACCTGAGAACTACCTCGGTAGTATACCTGGAAGCACACAATGCAGGCTTCTGGAGCACACTAATACACACAAACATAAATGAGCAAGGATCCTGACATCCTACTTGGGAAAGAAAGATGGCAGCAGGCAGCAACACCAAGTGACACCGTAGCACTGTTTACACGAACACAACCTGTTATAGATTAGGTGGCCATACACTCATCCCTGTGCATGCTTTGACAACACATGACTCTGCCTTATTCTGAGTTAGGCCACTTCAGGTGGTGCCTGGAGATCCCCCGAAATTGCACCTGATCTCCAGACTATAGCGATCAGTACCCCTGGAGAAAGTGGCTGGTTTGGAGGAGGGACTCTATGAAATTATGTCCTACTGGGGCCCCTCCTCTCCCCACCCTCAGCTCCATTCCCACATCTTCAGGAATTACTCAGCTTGGAGTTGGCAACCCTACCCATTGGACTATCAGGGTTAGTACTGTCTACTCTGACTGGTAGATGTTCTCCAGGGATGCAGGCTGAATTCTTTCCCATTACCTGCTCTTGATCCTGGAGATGCTGAGGACTGAATCTGGGATATTCTGAAGGCAAAGCAGGTGCTGTAGAGCTGTTCCCCAGGACAGACTTACTTCTAAGCTCTTCTCTTCTGGCCAGCTCCCTATACCTTTACTAGCAAGCAGAATACGTAGTCGCCAGCCTTCACAAACAGTTGTCAGCGATGACATGAACAGTTTCAGTCAGTGTTCACACAGCAGTCCATATGGCCGCTCCACAACAAGTGACGTGTACAAAAACAGGAGTCCCCTACATTTGAAATCATGGAGAGCAGTAAGGAACTGAAATGCATGCAGGTGTGATAAGAGATGTGGGTTAGTTGATCTGTCTAAGCATTCCATTGTAAGCAGTAGGCTTTACTGACATGCAGATAGTGGATCAGGGTGTACCATGTGCATCGTGGGATCTTGCAAATGTCCTGACAGCCCACTAGTAGACAGCAGTTGGAGACAATGTGGAACAAGGGCTTGCTTCCAGATTAGAACAAATGGACCCATTTCCAAATAGATCCCACTACAAGCCAGGGAAATTGTTTGTTTTACGGTGCAATCCTACCCACATTTCCACCCTTCCAAGCCTACTGCTATTAGAATGGTGCAGCTGTCCTTGAGACTGCACTGTAAACTGTTCTGTAAGAGTCAGGGAATGGGTCTGGCATTGACACGCATGCAAGATCAATGTGGATTCTTATGATCATGAAAAATCCTGCAACAAGAGAAATCTTTCATGTTGAATTGGACTACATTTCCCAGAAAATAAGCATCCATGTTCCTACCTCCTCCTTAAGGCTACGCGCCTAGAAGATGCATGCTGGCCACAAAGGGCTGGAGATGAGTCAGAGGGAGCTCCAGGGATTTTGGAATGCAGCTGCGGATAGGGTAAAAGCTGTCTGACCTGTCGATCACCCTGCTATACTCCAGTGACTCAGTGCATCAAGAAATAAATAGTTGATTTCTACCCTGTTTCAGTCCAGAACATAAAAGCAGAACGCTGCCTCTCAATACCTGTACTTGACTTATCAGAAACCTTAAATTACTGTAACATGTTGTTCAGGAGGTCTATCTTTCAACATTATTCTTTGTTATTATTTTTTAAATCTCCTCTTGCCACAGTCAACATCACATCACACCTCAATATATCATTAAATAATTCTATCACAAAAATAAACAGTAAAGGGGACAGAGGGCACCCTTGCCTTGTCCCCTTTTGTATTTGTATCTTACTCGTTAAATAGCCATTGAAGCCTATTTTAGCCTCTTGTTGTTGATAGATCGCTTGAATTAGACTAAGGAAGGTCTCTCCACAGTCCCAATGCTTAAATTGTCTTAGTAAAAACTCCCAGCTGACATTATCAAATGCCTTCTCGGCGTCTAAAAATAAAAGAGCTAGTTGTTTACCCGGATTACTTTCATAGAATTCTAGTACATCCAATATGAGCCTAACATTGTTTCTTAAATATCTTTGTGGGAGGAAACCCGCTTGGTCACTATGTATGATCTGCTGTAGGACCTTTTTAAGCCTGTTCGCTAAAATTGCTGCATATATTTTATAATCACTATTAAGCAGTGAGATAGGCCTGTAATTTTTTATCTGTGTTGTATCAGATGGTTGCTTAGGGATTAATGTAATTAGTGCTTCTTCCCAAGATTTCGGAATTTTTTTGATATCAATGATATTTTGAATCGTTAATTTCAGAGGGCTTTCAATTTGCTTGCTGAAAACCTGATAAAATTCTGTTGGTAATCCGTCTAGCCCTGGGGTTTTCTTTTTCTTTAGTTTTTTTAGAGTTTCTGTTATCTCACCGATAACAATTGGTTTGTTCGGGCTAGACGGATTACCAACAGAATTTTATCAGGTTTTCAGCAAGCAAATTGAAAGCCCTCTGAAATTAAC
>NW_015162489.1:229772-240118 GCF_001447785.1 Gekko japonicus | reverse complement strand
GTTAATTTCAGAGGGCTTTCAATTTGCTTGCTGAAAACCTGATAAAATTCTGTTGGTAATCCGTCTAGCCCTGGGGTTTTCTTTGTTATCGGTGAGATAACAGAAACTCTAAAAAAACTAAAGAAAAAGAAAACCCCAGGGCTAGACGGATTACCAACAGAATTTTATCAGGTTTTCAGCAAGCAAATTGAAAGCCCTCTGAAATTAACGATTCAAAATATCATTGATATTAAAAAAATTCCGAAATCTTGGGAAGAAGCACTAATTACATTAATCCCTAAGCAACCATCTGATACAACACAGATAAAAAATTACAGGCCTATCTCACTGCTTAATAGTGATTATAAAATATATGCAGCAATTTTAGCGAACAGGCTTAAAAAGGTCCTACAGCAGGTCATACATAGTGACCAAGCGGGTTTCCTCCCACAAAGATATTTAAGAAACAATGTTAGGCTCATATTGGATGTACTAGAATTCTATGAAAGTAATCCGGGTAAACAACTAGCTCTTTTATTTTTAGACGCCGAGAAGGCATTTGATAATGTCAGCTGGGAGTTTTTACTAAGACAATTTAAGCATTGGGACTGTGGAGAGACCTTCCTTAGTCTAATTCAAGCGATCTATCAACAACAAGAGGCTAAAATAGGCTTCAATGGCTATTTAACGAGTAAGATACAAATACAAAAGGGGACAAGGCAAGGGTGCCCTCTGTCCCCTTTACTGTTTATTTTTGCGATAGAATTATTTAACGATATATTGAGGGAAGATCCGTCTATTAAAGGGTTAAGTGTCAAAGGCGAACAGTTTAAAGTGTTGGCTTACGCTGATGATTTGGTTCTGGTATTAGAGGATCCTATCCTATCATTAATGCAGCTGTTACATAAACTACAAGCATATGGGCAAATAGCGGGACTGAAGGTAAACCACCAAAAATCTAAAATAATTACAAAGAACTGTCCTCAAGAAGTTGAAAGGAGGATTCAAGAAGAAACAGGATTTATAATAACCAAGAAAACTAAATATTTAGGGATTTGGATAACAAATAAGTGTTGTTCCCTGTATAGGGACAACTATAAAAACATATTGGTAGACATTAAAAAAGATTTAGACAGTTGGAGAGGCCTACAATTATCACTGTTAGGAAGAATCGCCACGATTAAAATGGCCATCCTACCGAAAGTTATGTTTTTATTTCAAACAATACCTGTTCTGAGGAACCAGGAATTTTTTAAAGAGTTAACTAAAAGCTGCTCTGCGTTTATTTGGCAACACAGGAAACCAAGACTTAAACTACAACTAATGCAAAGTAAGAAGGAAATAGGCGGTTTAGCAATGCCAGTGTGGGAGTTATATTATAAGGCCGCGGTCTTAGTATGGGTTAAAGAGTGGGCAACGCTCTCTAATAGTAGACTTTTAAAATTAGAAGGGTTTGACCTCCCACAGGGGTGGCATGCCACGTTGTGGTATGATAAAGAAAAGAAATATTTCGAACGGCATTATCTAAGAGGATCCTTAATAAAAACTTGGAGGGAGGTCAAAGTACAGTATTATAAGAAGACACCTAGATGGGTTGCCCCTATCGAGGCATTAGAGATACCGTCATTGTATACGCATGGTGAAAAGTGTTCTTATGATACTCTGTTGGACAGTATGAACAACTTAAAATCAAAGGAGAATTTGGGAATCCAAAACATAGAGTTGACCTGGTTACAGAATATGCAATTGAAAGCAAGATTTAAGGAAGATGCAAAAATTGGTTTCTATGGGAATGCGACAGATCTAGATAAGGTATGGCTTACATCAGAAGTGCAACTGATTAAAAGACTATATAGTCTCCTATTAGAGCGAAACACACAAGAGGAAGTTATATGGGCCAGCTTAAGAGCGTGGAATAAAGACCTAGGGTATAGTATAGACGAGAGTAAATGGCTAAAGGTGTGGGAGATAAATTTGAAAATCACGAGGGCCACAACATTTAAAGAAAACATCTATAAAGTTGCACATAGGTGGTACTTCTACCCTTCAAGACTGGCAAAATTCTCAAAAACTGCGACAAATATATGTTGGAAATGTCATCAGAGCATAGGTACATATTTCCACATGTGGTGGACGTGTGTTAAGGCTAAGGGTTACTGGGAGAAAGTTAAAAAAATGTTAGCAGAAGTTATGGAAGTAGAAGTTCCCTTACGACCAGAAATTTTTCTATTAAATATTATACCAGAAACGGGGGGGAAAGAAAGAAAAAATCTTCTCCTTCATTGTATAACGGCCGCTAGAATATGTTACGCTAAATATTGGAAATCTGAGAAGTCTCCGGATAAGATAGAAGTGTTGCAAAAATGGTTCGAAGTCGCAGAAATGGATAAACTATCAAACATGCTAGACGGGAAAGATGAAGATACAGTTAATAAAAAATGGAAAAGACTATTAGAATGGAATATTCAACAAAATGGTTAAGAGGAAATAGGACAACTTTAAGAGGAAGACTCAAGGCTGTTTGCTCGTCTGTGTTAATATCGATTAATATGAGATGTTATGTTTTGTTTGGTGTGGGTGTTTGGGAAAATCAATAAAAATATTAAAAAAAAAAAAAAAACATCACATCACACCTTAGTGTGACCAAAGAATATAGTTAGAGGCTCTATGGGTTGGAGCAAACTTGATTCTCAGTGGCTGAAGTCACTGGGGGTAAGGTGCACAGAAAATAGTGTTGCCAGCCCAAGGAATTGTCGGAGCTCTTTGGATGACACCACTTCTGGGCCATACGGGAAGTGGTGTCACGGCCCAAGGCTGGCAACTGGCAGGAGACTTCCTTTGGGGTGGGCCTAGCTGGCAATATAGTGATGTCACATGGTGCAGCCCTGAAGTGACATCATCACAAAGAAGGTGATGTTCCAGCATCCCCCCAAAATGCTGAACTTAGCCATAGTTTTGGGCGAATGCTAGAGCGTCCCCTGAGGAGAAGATATTATTTCTGGGTCATTGGCATGACACCACTTCTAGTATGTCCCAGAAGTGATGTCATCCAAAGAACTGACAATTCCTGGAGCTACCCATTGCCACTTCTGGGTGGCACCCGTAAGTGATGCACCAGCACAGAATCGGGTGGCGTGTTGTTGGGGCTCTTTAAAATTTTCTCCTGCTGCTGCTTTGAGCAGTGGTGGGCCACAGCTAACTGGCAGAAGGCCTGGCAACCCTATGTAAGGGGTAATACTCTATCATTTGCCCCAGATTCTATGGTTTAACCATAGAGCTTAGGACAAATGCCAGAACATCACCTGACTCCATGACATCACTTTTGCGTTGCACTGGAAGTGACATCATGGTGATGCTAATCACGCCCCTCCCATTTCTCAGGAATTCCCCCCCACTACCCAGCTAAGCAGCAGCCAGGAGAGCCGGTGGGAATCTCAGCAAGGAAGCAGTTTTAGCCCTTCCAGAATAGGGTCTCCAGTGCCTCCATATCAGCAAATGGTTACCATTCAGATTTATATAGAAAAGGAAAGCTCTACACTCCAGAGCAGGGTTGCACAAAAGGGCAAGGCCTATCCTTCACCTTGATGCCTCTGCCAGCTGTGCTCCTGCAGGGGGTGCAATGTGTAGGGTCTGTGTGCAGGATTCTCAAAGAGGCACAACGGTGCCCCTCTGGAGTGCTTGCAGCCCTGGAGCCCTTTATGCACACAAAATACCACCTACCATAATGTTGGACAAGAAAGAAGTCAGCCACTGCCGAATGCATCCAGGTTTCTCAGGCTTTCCACACTATAGGGTTGCCAACTGGTGGAGTTTCCATGGGCAAACCAATGTTTCCACCTTCTGGCTGTTTATCAGATAAGAGTTTTTTCATATAAAGGAAAGAACAGGAAAGAGGAGTGTTTATAACTGTTTAGTGCCTTTAGCACCTGTGAGCACATGGGCATCACCCCCCCTGACGCCATTGAGCTCCACTTCTTGACTCCACTGGTCTCTGCCCCTGGGTGGGGTTTGCCTCTTGTAGACAGCATAATAAAAAGTTGAGACACCACCCTGTCAACAAAAGTCTGTATGGTAAAAGTGATATTTCCCGTGCTAATGTATGGCTGCGAGAGTTGGACCAAAAGGAAGGGCAAGCGTCAAAGAATAGATTCTTTTGAATTATGGTGCTAGAGAAGACTCTTGAGAGTCCCCTGGACTGCAAGGAGAGCAAATCAGTCAATCCTAAAATCAGGGGTCATTTGGGGGGGGGACGCGGGGGGACGCCATCCCCCCGGGTGAGGTGCGGGAGGGCGGGGCCTGGAGCTCCCTGCTGGTGCCCGCTGGAGGTCGTCGCCGGCTGTGGGGAGGACACACTTCTGGTTATGTCAGGGGGTGTGGCATATGCTAATGCGTTATGCTAATGAGTCCCCCTAGCTCTTTTTCTACGAAATGACCCCTGCCTAAAATAAATCAACTCTGACTGTTCCCTGGAAGGCCAGATACTGAAGCTGAAGCTCAAATACTTTGGCCACCAAATGAGAAGGGAGCACTCACTGGAGAAGTCCCTGATGCTGGGAAAGACTGAAGGTCAAAGAAGACGGGGAAGGCAAAGGATGAGATGGTTAGACAGTGTCATAGATGCAACGAACATGAAATTGAGCAAACTCCAGAGAACAACGGGAGACAGGAGGGCCTGGTGCGATGTGGTCCATGGGGTCAAAGAGTCAGATTCGACTGTGCAACTGAACAACAACAACAACAACATGCCTTCCAGAAACCTAAACATACCATGGGCCTCTGATGTAGGGGGTGGAGAAGTTGGTGGATTCCTACAGGTCTTAAACATCTATCGGCACATAAATCAAAGTCAGACGAAGGTTGCAAGTTCCATGCTGAAAATTCAGTTCCCAGGGACAAGGTGCCCTAATTCAGATTGGAACGATGCAGGCAAAGGAGAGGGGCTTAAGCCTTCTCTTTGTATGTAGGGTTGCCAGGTCTGGGTTGGAACCTTTGGGGGTGGATCCAGGAGAAGGGGGGGTTGAGGGGGGAGGGGCCATAAAGTCTACCCTTCAAAGCAGCCATTTTATTTAGGGGAGCTGATCTCTATCTGCTGGAGATCAGTTGTAAAAGCAGCAGATCTCCAGACCTCAGCTGGAGGCTGGCAACCCTACTTGTATGGGGTTCCTGACCTGGAATGGCTCCCAGGAACAACTGTTGGTCCTACAGGGGAAATTACCCCTGCGAGCAGACATCTGATCCAAAGTCCTCATGGTGGACCCGGACAGGATGTGAGCCTTTTGTAATGTGCAGTTAAATCCTCAGCTTCAGACTCCTTCTCCTCATGCAGGAAGATCTGGTACTGTACCACAATGTCCCGCTTCAGACTTCTTAGATGTTTAAGACCTGTAGGAGAGCCAGTTTGGTGTAGTGGTGAAGTGTGCGGACTCTAATCTGGGAGAACCGTGTTTGATTTCCCACTCCTCCACTTGCACCTGCTGATGTGACCTTGGGTCAGTCACAAGCTCTGGCATCGCTGTCCTTGAAAAAGAGCCGTTTGTGTCAGAGTTCTCTCAGCCCCACCCACCTCACAGGGTGTCTGTTGTGGGGAGGGGGAGGGAGAGGAGTTTGTAAGCCGCTCTGAGACTCCTTTGGGTAGTGAAGGGCGGGGGTATAAATCCAATCTCCTCTCCTCCTCCTCCTCCTCCTATTGTGGGAACCATCCATGTTGTACAACCTCTATGGGCAGTTCCTGCATGTTGCAGGAAATGCCGAAGAGAGGATGACTAAAAAAAGCCAATCTAGATGCGGAGGTGAGAAATCCAAGATCACCTCCCCCCACCCTTTGGAAAGTAAGTTATTAAGCCTGTGCTGCCCAGACTGGCACTGGGGGCGGGGGGAACCCTCTTCGTACAGCTCAGTGTAGGGGAATGAAAAAGACTGATGTGAGGATGGATCACCCTGTGCAAACTCTTCCTCTTTTGCAGAAGGGGCGGGTGCTGTGCTCGGAGTGCACCCTAAGAGACTGCCTCACAGTTCTCATGTCCAGAAAGACCCTTGAGACACCTTTTAATGGGGTGCTTGCTAGTGTAGACCAGATCCTACTTCATCAGACAGTGGATTCCAGTCTGCAAAAAAGCTCCTGCCTCAACAAATGTTTAAGATACCACAAGGCTCTCTCTGTGTGTTTGCTGAGCCAGACTAGCCTGTCTCACTCCGTGGCAGTTTCTGAACTGTGTGCACCGTCTGTTGTGGCCCTTCTGATCTCGGAATGCAGCAGACAACGGGCTCGGCGAGAGAGCTGCTAATTGGCTCTGCTTCAGCATCTTCAGCAACTGGCTCTCAGAGGGCTCGTTGATGGCCTCATGAAAGTGTCCATTTCATCTCACTTTCTCATGAACTGGCCGTCTTGGCACAATTAGCACTTAATGCTCACCTTGACAGCGGGTCAGAGATGAAGCAGGCTGTGGAGAAGGAGGCATCCGTCTAGGGTTTTGATACATCAACTGAGCAGATGGCATTCGGTCCCCTTGGGCGATGAGGGGTCATCTGCTCCTGACCTGAAGTTGTCTACCATGCCTTCAACAACTGCAAGCGAAGGGCGAGTTTGGCAGGTACAGACAGCATTTCTGGCCAACGTGAGACTGCACAAAAGCACCCTTCAAATGTTTAAGCTGTGGTGGGGGAGAAAGGAATCTGATTGGGATAGACTGACTGGAAAGCCTCGGATGTGGGATGCCAGCCTCCAGGTGGGACCTGGGTGGCTTATCCCTTGGCGGCCACCATGCCCTGGCTCCCACCTCATATGCCCATTGAGTGGGATCGCCAGTCTACCTCTTCTTGACTTTCTCAACACTGAAAGCCTCCACAGATGCCAGAGTTCTTGCAGCCTCAGCCGTCGATACCGATAGGCAAGCAACATAAATAGACACCTATAGCAACGCAGACGGCAGCACAGTTGATACTGAATCAATTGGCACCGAAGCTTCCTATAATGTTTTCGGACCCTTCGGATCATTCTGCCTCTTCAGACTCCTCACAGCACTCAGGGGATGAGGATCCTGAGCACCCAGCTGACCCCCCCCCCACCACAGAAAGTGTCAGAGAACCTCCCAATTTCTCCTTCTGAGGATCTGAAGTCTTATGGAGAATTCATCAAATGGGTGGCTAATACTTTGGCTCTGTCGATGGTGCAACCTCCGCCGGCAGTCACCGAATCAGTCTTTGACATTGTCCAAATGGACGCTTCTACAACTGTTGCCCTACCCATGACTTTGGTCCTGCTGCAAGCGGCTAAGGCACCGTGGGCCCATCCAGCTTCTACGCCCATTTTTAGCTGCAGAATAGACTATATGTATAAGATCCAAGAGACTGGTGCTGAGTTTTTGTTCACCCACCCCCAACCAAATTCGGTGGTGGTGAACTCATCCTCCAAGGGCAGGCACACTCATTCATCACCTTCCGATAAAGAGGGAAAGAAGTTAGACTCCTTCGGGAGGAGGTTTTATTCTGCTGGGGTGTTGGGTATCAAAACGTCTAATTACACTGCCTGTATGGGCAGATATCAATATGCCCTTTGGGAACAATTGTCTGAGTTCATTGCATCCCTTCCTGAGGATCTCAACCATCAAGCTAGACGGATCCAGAATGAGGGTATGCTCCTGGCCAAGTACCAACTTAATTCAGCCAAGCATGCTCTAGATATAACAACAACAACAACAACAACAACAACAATAATAATAATACTTTCAATTTATTGATCGCTTTTCCCACTCATGCGGGCTCAGAGCGATTTACAGTTACTCAAAGACAATGGACTAACAATATATTCGTGGGGACATTATTAATCACACACGCTGTAGCTGGTCGGAGGATTCATCTGCTGGCTGTATCAGTCTTGTCCCGATGGCATGTATTCTGTCGGCTGGTTGATGACGTCAGGGCTCACGGTGTCGCACTGCCATACTGCCATACTTCCAGGCAAAACAGACCCAGATCCTGGAACAAGTCATAGTTGTGCAGATCCTCACAGAAGTCATCCCCCGAGACGCAGTGGCAAAGATCACCGAGTACATCTTCTCGCTCTTATGGGAACAAACCTCGATTTGCATCTGCTGCACAATCTAGGCCTAAAGCTCCTAAGGCCCCAAAACAGAGCCTTTGACTATGCTCTCCCACCCAACCTGCTTCATCCCACCCGTCTCCAACCATATCTATCCACTTGGAAACGGATAACATCGGACAGGTGGGTCCTTTCTGTCATAATGGACGGTTACCTCATAGACTTCCTCCAGGTCCGCACAACTTCCAATTTCATTGCCACTCCAGAATCAACCACGCTTCTGGAGGAAATTCAGAACCTCATACACAAGGAAGCCATAGAACCGGTTCCTCCCTCACACCAGTGCCATGGCTTCTATTCCCATTATTTTACAGTCCCCAAGAAGGACGGAGGCCTCCGCCCTATTATGGACCTCAGGGACCTGAATCGTCTTATAGCGTACAAAAAGTTCAGAACGACAACCTTACAGTGTATTGTTCTCCTCCTCGAACAAGGGTCGTGGATGGTGACCTTGGACTTACAAGACACTTATTTTCATATAACGATTCATCACACTCACATAAAGTTCCTACGCTTCGCAGTGGGGGAACACCACTATCAATACCAGGCCCTTCCATTTGGGTTATCCACCCACCCCCCCGGAGTATTTACAAAGATGATGGTGGTTGTGGCCACGCACCTTCATCTTCATGGGATTCAGATCTTCCTGTACATCGCCCTTGAACAGAACAGGTGGCACTTCTTATTCAGCTGTGTTGCAAAGACATCCACGTCCGGATGTCCCCACCTGTCGAACACCAGTGGGAGATATTTCCAATTGAGTTCCCATTCATGGAGAGATGCTCCCCCTCTGCTTATAGGAAATATCTCCCACTGGTGTTCGACAGGTGGGGACATCCGGACGTGGATGTCTTTGCAACACAGCTGAACAAGAAGTGCCACCTGTTCTGTTCAAGGGCGGGGATGAATCCCTTATCTTTGGGGGATGGTCTCCTCTACCCTTGGTCCCATCAACACCTGTATCTCTTCCCACCGATCCCTCTACTCACCAGAGTGACCCACAAGATCATGAGGGAGGCTCCTCGGTGCATCCTCGTGGCTCCATGGTGGCCTCGACAGCATTGGTTTCCCACACTACTTCACATGACCAAGGGCTCTTTCATCCACTTTCCAACAGCGCCAGATCTTCTCCTCGTGAAGGAAGATCTGGTACTGTACCACAATGTCCTGC
This sequence comes from Gekko japonicus, assembly GCF_001447785.1. Taxonomy (NCBI): domain Eukaryota; kingdom Metazoa; phylum Chordata; class Lepidosauria; order Squamata; family Gekkonidae; genus Gekko; species Gekko japonicus. The sequence continues at coordinate 230,870 of NW_015162489.1, read as the reverse complement.
ATCTCAAACTCACACCGTGGAGGATCCTGTGAGAACCCTTAGATGCAGGGTAGAGCACGTGTCATTGAACTGTCACAGACAATCCACCCGTAGCTCCTACTGTGGGAAATGGAAGAAGTTGGACTGAAGGGTCTCATTCGCCTTTTCCCACCATCTAGACTCCCCACACTAGCTTGGCCAGGCTTTCAGTAAAACCCTTTGAGCCTATGGCTATGTGCAGCTTGCAGCTTCTCTCATGAAAGATGGCCTTCCTCGTGGCCATTACATCTGCTGGAAGGGTGAGTGAACTGACAGCTTTGCACTGTGACCCGCCCTGCTGGGTTTTCCACCATGAATGTGTCACCCTGGCTCCAGATGTCTCTTCCCAAAATTGTTTGCAAGCTGACATAATTCTTCCTATGTTCTTTCCAACCCCAAAGGACGATGTGGAGCGTCGCCTCCATACGTTAGGTGTCAAAAGGGCTCTGCTCTTGGCCAGGATGAAGGCTTTCCTAAGTCTCCATCCCTTTTTGTCTCCTACACTGTACCTGTGCTTGCAGGGCCGGCCCAAGGTTTTGCTGCACACTAGGCAGGGCTACCTTCTGGCACCCCCTGCACTTTGCCAACCTCCAGGTGGGACCTGGAGAGAACTTAGTCCAACTTCTCTCCCTCTTTGGAGGCTCCAAAGTTGCCTCAGCTCTGCCCAGGGCTGCCCAGTGGCAAGGAGGGCCCCCTGGTCAAGAGGGGACCCGTGGGGCGGGGATGGCGGTGCCGGGCCTCCCCCTCCCCCAACTTACCCGGCAAACTTGGACGTTTGGGCTGGGAGAAGAGCAAAGAGCTCAGGGACGCCAATGCCGCACAGCCTGCTGCTCCTCCGGCCGAGTCTCTTCCCTCTCCCCCCCACCTTCGCTCTCTGTGTGCGTGCGTGCATATGTGTGATTGTGGGGGGGGGGAGGGAAGCGAAGAGGCGGGCGGGGAGTGTGTGTGTTTGGGGGCAGGAGGGAGAGAGAGAGGCCACAACTTTAATGCCAACTAGCTCACAAAGTAGAGTTTTTGCTCACAAGACTCCACAGGCAGCTTTAAGGGAGGAACTCTGAGGACCTGGCTGTCACCTTTTCT
>NW_015162489.1:215299-229677 GCF_001447785.1 Gekko japonicus | reverse complement strand
TCCCCCAGCCGCCCCCCACCCCCCCCCCCGTGTGCCTCCTTCACCCCGGCCAGGCACAGAGAGAGAGGGGGGCGGGGGGGCAGAGACCCTCGATCCCCACCGCCTTTTCTCTCTCACCGGGAGGGGGGCTCAGCTGCCGCGGGGCCCTGCTCCCCTCCCCGGCCCCTTCCCATGGCGGCGGGCGGCGGCGATAGCCCGCTGGCCACTGCCATGCCGCCTCTGCCTCCTCCACCCTGGCCGGGCACAGAGAGAGAGAGAGAGAGAGAGGGGTGGGCGGGCAGAGACCCTCAGTCCCTGAGCCTTTTCTCTCTCGCTGGGAAGGGGAGCTCAGCTGCCATGGAGCCCTGCTCCCCTCCCCAGCCCCTTCCCATGGTGGTGGCGATCGCCCGCTGGCCACCGCCATGCTTCCTCTACGTCCTCCCCCCTGAGGGGGGAGGGCGGGCGAGCTGCGGCGCCCCCTCCTCCACCCCGGCCGGGCGCAGAGAGAGAGTGAGAGGGGCTGGCAGGCAGAGACCCTCAATCTCCGCTGCCTTTTCTCTCTCGCTGGTTAGGGTGGTGGTGGGGGGCGCAGTTTGGCACCCCTGAGGGCCAGCGCGCCCTAGGCGAGCAGCTAGCTTGCCTAGCGGGCGAGCCAGCCCTGTGTGCTTGGGACTAAGCTGTCATTGCAATGGTTGTCCAAGTGGATTGTGGAGACAATCAAGCTCTGTTACCTGCTGGCCAAAAAGCCTCTCCCGGGTCTGCTTAATGCGCACTCTACATGAGCAGTGGCCGCATCCACAGCCTTCCTGAAGGGCACGTCGTTACATGACATCTGCAATGCAGCAACGTGGGCCACTCCTCACACGTTTGTGAGGCACTACACCCTAGATTTCCATCTTCATCAGCGCTGTGATGCAGTCGGCGTGCCTATGAGGACCTTCAGCTCCCTCCTCCAGGTAGGCATGTTTTGCTTGTTACTCTCCCAGAGGTGTGATGCACAGAGACCCCAAAGAAGATAAACTGGTTGCTTACCTGCAGGGCTATTTGGGGGCAGGAACGCACAGGAACGGTGTTCCAGCTGGCTTCAGAGTTGGCCACACCCACTACAGCCAAAACCTCTGTGTGCCTGGCTACAGAGGGAAGGCCTGGAGAGCGACCCCCCCCAGGCGACTCCGAGGTGGGCGGGCCAAGGGGTCCTCCCTGTGCCTTCCCCGGCCTGTCCAAGGGCCAGCTTGCCCGGGCTCCCTGCAGCTGCGGGGCGCCCAGGCAAGCCAAGGGAAGGCAGTTTAAACTGCCTTCCCTTCAAGGGGGGGCTTACCTGGGCTCCCTGCAGCCGCTGGGCAAGCCAAGGGAAGGCATGGGGTGTGTGGCCTAATATGCTAATGAGCTACACTGTTGAAGGTGTGGCCTAATATGCTAATGAGTTTCTGCATTTGGGTGTGGCCTATTATGCTAATGAGTCCCTGCTGGGCTTTTTCTTCAAAAAAAAGCCCTGCTTACCTGTAACTGATGATCTTCGAGTGGTCATCTGTGCATTCACACCACCCGCCCTTCTTCCCCTCTGCTGTTGGTCCTCAGTTTATTTCTGTGACTGATAGCAGCGGTCAGAAGGAACTGGCAGGATTGTCATGCCTCTCCCCTAGTCATGCGCAGTGGAGCCTTGCACATGACGAGGGAGCGGATGCGAAAATCCTTTTTGCTTTCGATTCTACCGATCGGGGTCGGCGCAGGCGCACTATATCCCAGAGGTGTGAATGCACAGATGACCACTCGAAGATCATCTTGTACAGGTAAGCAACCTGTTTTTCTAGTCCCCATCCCCCGCCAGTGGCCGTGGGGGGACCAGGCAACTCTAGCTGTGCCCCTTTCCATTGAGGTTGAATGGGCCAGGTCCCCTCACCTGGGCTGGGCTTGGCTTGGCCTCAGTAGGCGTGACCAACCCCAGTGATGATGAGAAAGGTAATTCCTTGCTAGCCGCCCCCCCCCCCCAATCCAACGTGCTCTGACATTAATGAAGACTGTAATGAAGCACACATTTAATTAGTTTAACTGCCTGACCACTGGGAGGGTTTGAATAGCAAATGTACAGCAGTGCCCATTTTAAGCAAAGGAGAGAAACATGATCCTGACTGTTATAGCTCTCCGTATGGTTAAATGGTATTGATAGGGAAATTAATGAAGCAAACACTGAAAGGACAAGGGGGAAAAAAACTCTCAAGGCTAAAAAGTTAAGGACAAAAAGAAATTGCAAAAATAATTACACCAACAAGGCTTTTAAAAAAAATACATAGATGCATTTTCATCCTTGGAAATGTTTTGACTTAAAAAAATGTACTTTAAAGAACTCTCTACATTTTGTTGGTGTGCATTGCAGATTAGCTTTACTAAAATGTTTGCAAAAAATGTGAAGGAAATAAAAGCAAAAGCACTTTTCTTTTAGGCTTGTGCAACATCAAAATGTTGTGGCTCATTTTTCAACGTCATACTTTTTCCACGAAAGCTCCAAACTCTTGCACTTCCCAACAGGAAGAGGGAGAAGATGCCACCTTGAGTTACTTGACCTCAAGTAACAGGAATGGTGGCATGGGGGAAGGTGGGCTTTGTGCTGACACCACTTCACTGCCCCCTCCTCTGCTGCTCCTGGGCGTCTTTGCCCAGAAACTCACTAGACCAGCTGGACTCTTAGAGGCACCTGTGAGGGCAACTGCTCTGGAAAGCAACAGTGTACATGGCATGACTAGAGATTTGTTTCTGCCACAGACCTGTACAGTGGGCAAGTTACTTGATATCTTTAGGCAACTATCTGCACAGCAACAGCAATGTTCTCTTTACGTATGGTCTTTTTAGAGGAATCAGCTCTAGAACTTAGAACTGAAGGCTATGCTGTTCAAATATTGCAGCATTTCATGTGATCTAAATATTACGTTTGTTCAGGGGTCATTTCGTAGAAAAAGAGGTGCAGGAGCTCATTAGCATAACTCATTAGCATAACTTATTTGCATATGCCGCACCCCCTGACATCACCGGAAGTATGTCAGAAGACAACACCCACCGCTCAGGCTCCACTGGACTGTTTCAAATTGCTAGCTATTGGGGGGGGGGGGAACGTGCAGATCTGTCCTCGCAGAGGAGGGAGAGCTTGTACCTGAATAAAACTTGGTCTTAAAGGTGCCACTGGACTGTTTTGGACTAGGGGGCTGGGGGGGGGGCTCTGCAACTTACCTGGCTGCTTCTTGCTCTGACTGAGGGCTGCTGGGAGCAGGGGGTGGGGCTTGTTGCATGTGCCCGCCCCCTGGGCTCTTTACTGCCGGAGCTCCGCTCCTGTGAGCTCCTGCAAGAAATGACCCCTGCGTTTGTTCAAAATGACCAGTCAGCTCTTTACAAAAATGGACAAATCATGGGCTAGAAACACCTAGTCTAGTATCTGTGTGTCTCTGAAACATGATTTGGGCAAGTTGTGTCATGAGGCCTTTATGAAAGGAGACCTTGATCATGTTAGCAATGAAGTAGTGTAATCCAGCTCCCTATGACTACAGCAGCAGTGGCCCGGTAGACTGTCCACATGTCTCTGACCTTGCAATGACTCTTCCCCACCACTGAGGGCATTATAGCTCCAGCGTCGGCCATCTCAGATGGTAGTTGTGTGATCTAAGCAGCCACAGCTAGACCTGGTTGGGACAGTTTACAGTACCCTACAAATCCATCCAGTAGTCTCATCCCAAGTCAGGCTACCAAGAGTAAACCTGGGCTGCAGCCTGCAGGAGAGGTACAAATGCCTACCCAAAGGTATCGGTTTGTTGTCCCATTTTGCATATAGTGTTAAATGTGTTGCAGAAGTATGGAGCACATGAATGGCATAAATATTTCTATCCAAATCTTATCGGGCCAGAAAAGGGGCTGACAGGCCACAGTTCCCAGGAGATTTCTGGAGTGAGGCCTGGGGAGGGTTGAGAATGACCCTGAAGTGATGTCATTTCTGGACAATGCTCTAGGAAACCCCCCCCCTCTTACTTTGTGGTAGAGACACCACTGCCCCTTTTCTCTCACTGCAAATCAGTAGTGGTGAGAAGTCAAGTACAGAGGGAGGGAGGGTCCGGTTCTGGAAGTGGGCACCTAGTAAGGCTAGGTGTATGCGGCGGGGAGACTGGATATGCAATTAAATATGGGTACAGTTTTGAAATTGTTTAGTTGCTTTGTATGCTTGTTAAGGAGCTGCGGTGGCTCAAGTGGTTAATACGCTGAACTGCAGGCTGTGGAAGGTCAGGAGTTCAGTGGTTCAAGACCCGGGTGCCGCAAGACAGGGTGAGCTCCTGTCTCTAGTTCCAGCTCCTGCCAACCTAGCAGTTCGAAAGCAAGAAATTGCAAGTAGATAAATAGGGACCACTTCGGTGGGAAGGTAACAGCGTTCCGTGCGCCTTGGTGTTTAGTCATGCGGGCCACATGACCACGGAAACGTCTTCGGACAGCGCTGGCTCTTCGGCTTTGAAACGGAGATGAGCAGCGCAACCCTAGAGTCGGATTCGACCCGCTTTCGAGCAAGGGAACCTTTACCTTTACCTTTATGCTTGTTAAAGGTGGGTGAAGTGTAGAGCGCCCCTCCCCAAATATGCCTGGCCCCAGAGCCCCCAAATCCTAGCCATGACACTGCATGGAAACCCTGAAGTGGTGAGCTAATCTTATCATTCAACCAGAGTTCGGGAAATGTAGTCAGTAATGGATAGTCTGACTGCTTGTACCCTTCTCAGTTTGGAAAGGGTGACATTTGTTCACACAGTGTTTACAGCAAATCCAGTCAATGTCATTGATGATTCATGCAAGAATTTTGTGTGTTGTCTTTCCCTTTCTATTCCAGGCCTGATTTGTGTCAATTCTTTTTACTTAAACAATTCAGTTGCAATGCCAGCCAGTCCAGTATGGTCCAGTAAAGCATTATTGAGCACTCCACCCTGTGGCATATCGTACCTTTACTTTTCCCTCCTTGCCTTCAGCAGCTAATATTCTGCTTCTCAGCTTAATTAGTTCCCCCCCCCCCGCCATTAACCTGCATGGCCACAACATTACTGAATTGGCCCTTAATTAAGCAATTCCTTTTTTCCCCTTGTGGGACAAGGGAAGACTTTAACTATTCTTTGCAATTGCACAATTGCAATCATGAAAAATAAAACAGTTATGGAGCAATCACTTTGACTGAAAAGAATAAATAAAGTCTCTGTCTTCCAGCACCCCTTTCACAAGAAACAGGAAGTGGCTATTCGAGGACCAGTGCAGGAATGCTGCAGCCGGACAGGAAACATTTTGTTAAGCAGAGAAGCGGAAGCCTCTTAAAAGAAGGGCTAAGGAGAAAGTGAAAAGAGCAGTGCCAGAGAGAAGCAGGACCTTCGCTGAACGGGACATTCTTCTAAGTGAACATATGACAGATGGAACTTGCCTGTGGAACAGGCATTTGCCAGATTGTTATGGGGAATGTAGTGCCGTGATAGGGATATCCCCCCCCCTGCAATTCTGCATCCAGCTGATTCCGGACAAGGAATGTTTCGGCTGCGTACAAAGGTCTTAACTGGAAACCAACCTCTGTCTCTTCAGTAACGTAAATGCAAGTATGATTCAGGAAGATGTAGGCTGCATGGTCAGTGAGAAGCCCGTACAGTGTATGGGAGCTGGCATTACTTTTTATGACATGTGTGGCCTGGCCTGAGAAAGTCCCTTGTATGTCAGATCCGGCCCTCATAACAAATGAGTTCGACACCCCAGAACTAGATGACGTTGTACTCAATCTGGGCAAGACTTGCCTGGCTCCCTTATCCGTCCCCTCTGGACTAAAAATCTACATTAATCTGGCTCATAGGGGAAACTGCTGGGTTGCTGTGGGCAGAGGGTTCATCTGGTCTCTCTACCCGTGGCTGCTCTGGACAGAGGGCGAAGCTAAGGTCTACATTTCCTCTCCCCTTTCTGGATCATTTAAAGGGCTTTTTTTTTTTTTGGTGCATTTCCCCGCTGATCCTTGCAGTAGCACAGGGTTCCCAACCCTGAATCTGGAAATACCAGGGGATTTGAGGGTGGAGCCTCGGAGAGTGGGGTTTAGGGAGGGGAGGGACCTTGGGAGGGTATCGTGCCATGCAGTCCACCTTCCAAAGCAGCCATTTTCCTCGGGAGAAGTGGAATAAATGTTTTAGATAAATAAATAGATTTAAATAAATAAATAAATAAATGGATTTATATAGCCTGGAAATGAATTGTGATTCCAAGAGATCTTCAGATCCCACCTGGAGGTTGGGAACCCTACAGCAGCATGGTGGGAGAATGAAAAGGGAAGGTTCTGGGCTGCATGGTGTGTGGGTGTGTGTGCGCGTACACGTGTGTGCACACTAAAATCACAGTCATGTCTGTGCTTTTGCATCAATGAAACTGAGAGGAGGAGGAGCAGTTAGGGTTGCCAGCTCTGGGTTGGGAAATATCTGGAGACTTTGGGGGTGGAGCCGGAAGAGGGCAGGGTTTGGGGAGGGGAGGGGCCTCGGCAAGGTAGAATGCCACAGAGTCCACCCTCCAGATCAGCCATTTTCTCCAGGGGAGCTGATTTCTGTCAGCTAGAGATCAGTTGTAAAAGCGGGAGACATCCAGGCCCCATGAGTACAGTGGGGCCATGACGTTCTTGCCACCTCCTTTGTTGCTCCTGCTGCTGTGACAATGGCACACTTTTGCACACCTGTGTGGAAGCAGCCAGGATTGTCCTCAATATTGGAGAATTTACAAGAAAGAAAAAGTCCCAGCTATCAGTGGCCGGTTGGTTCTTCCGTTTAATCTGCTTATCTGATCTCGCTTCCATCCATGCTGCTCTATTGTAGCAAAATAAGACAGAAGTCCAGTGGCGCCATAAAGTCTAACAACATTTGTTCTTGCATGAGCTTTTGTGAATCAGAGCTCACTTCTTCAGATGCTGATCTAGTTCAATTTTCTTTGAAACTCAAATGCCCTAAGTTGTTTTCCCCCCCTCTTTGAAGTGTGTGGAAATCTAAAGTCTTTAAATGAGCACACTGTTTGAAAATGACCCACCAGACACTATCCTCAATTATTCGATTCTCTCCTAGACCTATTTGCATTTGCACAAAGATTTCAGCTCCCACAAACTATTACAGAGACAGAAAATCAAAAGGCTATCAGGAAAGTCTATCAGGATAGCCAGACACACTAGTTGGCTGGAAATAACTCAAAGACTATCACTTATAAGGCCACCAACAGAGGGGGACTGGGAGGGACAAAATTGGGGGGGGGGCAAGTCTGCCGGAGAGCCTTTGAAGCCGGCGTCATGCTGAATCCAGCCAAAGGTCTATTTATTTTAATGCAGTTCTAGCTGAAGCCACTAGGGGCTCAGGGAAGCCCAAGCACAGGAAAAGGCATTCTATCAAGGGCTATTCTTGCCTTTCTCCAAGACTGAAGCAGCTTACCTAACAGGTCATGCTAACATGATCATCAACCCAGCCAGCACTGGTGCAAGACAAGTCAGCACACTGATGGCTGCTACAGTTATTGGCCACCTGGAGGCTGCTAGCGCCTAGCCTTTCCCCAGCTCAGCCAGGTCTTGCAAAGCGGTAGTTAGGGTGTTGCAGCAAGATTAAACAACCTTTCCCTAGTGCAGTGTTGTGGTGGTTTGTCTCACCTGGGCTAGGATTTTCCCATGCCTTTCAGTTTTGTCCCTGGAACTCCCATGATCTTCCTGAAGCTGGTGGCCAATTTCGAGTCTCCTAGCTTTATTCTCTGATTAGTTATGCCTGCCAGTGAGGTGTAGTGGTTAAAATGTCAGGCTAGGATCTGAGAAACCCAGGTTCAAATGCCCACTATGCCATGGAAGCTGGCTGGGTGACCTTGGGCCAATCACACACCGTCAGGCTAACCTATCTCACACGGTTGTCGTGAGGATAAAATGGAGAAAGCAGAAGAAGAAGAAGTGATTGGATTTATACCCTGCCCTTCACTACCCAAAGGAGTCTCAGAGCAATTTTCCATCTCCATTCCCTTCCCCTCCCCACAACAGACACCCTGCGAGGTAGGGGGGCTGAGAGAGCTCTCTGATAACTGCTCATGAGAGAACAGCTCTGAAATAACTTGTGATTGATCCAAGGTCACACCAGCAGCTGCATGTGAAGGAGCGTGGAATCAAACCCAGTTCTCCCAGGTTAGAGTCTACGCTCCTAACCACTACACCAAAGAGAATGATGTAAACTGCTTTGGGTCTCCATTGCGGAGAAAGGCGGAATATAAATAAACAAATATGGACAGACAGGCCATTTCTTTTATTACTATAGATTCATGCTAACAGCAAGCCAAATGGTTTGTTCATTTTGTTTGTCATTCCACTCAGTGGTCTCTCATTCTAGTCACAGAACACTCCTGCTACCCCCAGGGGCTGTCATTCCACTCTGCGGAACTCTCATTCCAGTCCAGTGGGCGCACCGGGGTGGAGTGGGAAGAAAAGGTAGCCTCGCCTAGTGTGCAAAAAGCCCTGGGACCGGCCCTGCTTGCTGGCCAGCTAATGGGAGGGAAACTCCACCTCTACCGAAGGGGTGTGTGTCTGGCAACCCTACTGGAGACTATTCAAACTCCCTTGTAACAGAAAGCCAGCATGTCACAAAGAAAACCCTTCTTCCGTGAGAATTTACTTTTCTGTGAGCCAAAAGATTTCCCCATGGGGAGCACTGAAACGTTCAAGCTCCTACCTGCAGTGAAATAGGAGAAAGCTGTATTATTTGGTTTTCCTGGATAGATAAACTAATCCCTACCCACCCAAGAGAGCTACCTGGACTAGGGCAGGCCTTTCTTATTGGAAGAATATTGCCAGCTGGCTGGGAAGAAGAAGAACACAGCGGGGCCTGTTCCAATCTTTTTTTAACAAGGGTTTTATCCACAGCAGTCAGCAGGTGAAGCTTGTCATGGCGTGGAGCGAAACGCCAATTGCTCGCTGATTGCTGCTGCACAGACTTTTGCTCAAGGGACAGCTGCAGGGGCTGATTCCAGAGTTGGCAACCCTCCTGTGATGCACAGGTGCCTCTCAAGGAGCCCATCACCATCCGTCAAAAGTTTCCAAGCTACCTTTTGGCAGGTGAAATGAGAAATATAGACAGGAAAACCAGAGTTTCCCAAACTCCCAGTTTGGGAGGGGGAACTGTCTGCCAAACAAGGCAATCGCTCAATACCGAATAGTGCTTACAAGCGAAAAGAAACTCCTACATGAATATGCTTACAGGTTCACTCTGGGAGCCAGGAGCTTTCTAAGCCTGCCAGCGTATGAACGCTTTCACCTATTTCACACCTTACACAATGACAAACCCAGTTGGCTACCAAGGCTACTCCCCGCTGAGTATGTTCTCGGAGTACATTGGAGGACAGGCATAGAAAGAAAAATAGAGCTGGACGGGGGCAACTACCACCGAAGCCAGTCCATGACCCAGAAGAAGAGGTATCATCCATCAGCTAAGTCTCCCTCAGTGACAGCCACAGTCCATGCCATGAAAGGCCACAAGGAGAGAGCAGATCAACTGTGAGGGTTGCTTTCGCTGGACGGTCTGTGCAACTGAGCCAAGCACCAGTGGTGGAAGAAGACAGAAAGGCAAGGATTACTTGCTGTTTTGATGTGCATGAAAATTCTGCCCTGTTGCTGGAATGACCTGCTGGACCCCGAGGATGAACAGAAACCAAGAAAGTCTGAGGGATGTGATCCCACAGCCCCTCATCAGTCATCCCGACGCCTTTCCACGACCTTATGCAGGCGGGGGGGGGGGCGAACAGCCCCAAAGCACCACAGTTCCCCATTGTGGCTTTCAAGGGCTGTCGCCGCAAAGATCAGGAGGCAGTCACGGGCTGGGTTGCATGACGCAGCCTGGCCAGTGGCACTCGAGGAAACAAATCGAGAGCATCAGCATTTTATAAAAAAACCCGATAACAAATGAAAATGAAGAAAACCATCCCAAACAACAAAATATGTCTAGCCAGAAAGGATGACATTAAGAATTCATTGCTGCTCCTGTACCCAATTTTCCAGCCCAGTGCTCTGTCCTGCTCGTCTCGCTCGAGCTCCGGCTTCTGGCTGACGATGCAAGAGGGAAGAGAGACGGGGATGTTGTCCAAACGCTGGGGAGGGTCAGTGTCTGAATAATCATAGGCAGACAGACAGGCAGACGTGGGTCTAGGAATGCAAAGGAAAAGCTGGCGTTTGCATGGCAGGAAAAGCTGGGCTGCTCCTGGGCTCCTGCTTGCTGTGGGCAATGTCAAATGATCGCTGCTGCCACCACCCTACCAGTCACTAGGGCTGCTTGGATTTAACTCCTCTGGGCTAGATGTTCACAGCCAGGCCTGGGGAAGAAGAAAGCAGAAAGCCCAGCAGGCTGGGATGAGCTGCCTCCTCTTATTTTTTCTTCCTGGGTGCCTTCCTCCAACTTGAACAACAGGTCTTCATGAGGATAGCTTCAGAGATATCCTAAGACTAGCCATTGTTTCCTGTTATCTTGACAGTAAGACACAGGGAGGAGAAAACAAACCTGACCCAAAAACTGGAATCAAGAACCACAAGGGTATAATTATCTTGAGCCTGGGAGAGGCCAGGAAAAGCAGCACTGTGCCTGACAGCTCTATGGCTCGGGTTGCCAACTCCGGGCTGGGAAATACCTGGAGATTTTGAGGGTGGAGCCTGGGGAGGGCAGGGTTTGGGGCAGCCATGTTCTCCAGGGGAACTGATCTTGGTCATCTGGAGATAAATGGTTATAGCAGGGGCTCTCCAGGTACCACCTGGAGGGTGGCAACCCTACCTATGGCAGGAGCCTCCATATGGACCCCTGGTTTGATTCCGTATTCAGAAGCTAATCTGCATACTTGTAGGCTGAGCTCACCAACGAGATGGTACGCTTTTAATTTTTAAAAAGCTTATCGCTTTTTCACAGTCCAGTTGTAAGCAAGATTAATTGGACACAAGCTAGCAAGTAGTTCCAGAGGGGTAGCCACAGCAGTCTGCTGCAGCAAAATAAAACAGAAACTTGGTGGCACCAACAAAAATTTATTCCAGCATAAACCTTCATGACTCAGAGCTCAGTTCATCAGGTTTGGGATCACAGCCTTTATGTGCAAAAGTGCTTGATCTAAAGCATGGCATTTATTCTTGCTGGGAGGCAAAATCATTTACTGTTGCTAGATAAGTCAGAGAACTTGGGCTGCAACCTGGCACACACTTAAAGACGTTATGAAGTTGCCTTATACCAAGTCAAGCCGTTAGTTCACCTTGACCTGCGTTGTCTTCGCTAAATGCCAGCAGCTCTCTGGGATCTCAGGCAGAGAAAGGCCTTCCCCAAATGCATTCCGAGACCCTATGAACTGCAAATACCAGGGACTGAACCTGGAACCATTTGCATGCAAAGCCAGGACTCGAACCCTTGAGCTGTGTCCCCCCAAATTCTGTTTGGAGTAAATCCCGCATGGTAATAAGGCAACGGGACATATTACTTAGTAAATGTAGACATGACTGCACTTCTAGCCAAGGCTTGTCAAGCCAGCAAACCTCTGTATTCACAGCTGAGGTAGAATTTGAACCCAAGTTCAATGCAACATTTTTTGTACTTGTCCCAGGGCTTAATCTCAGCCCAGAACATTTCCCAAATGCCAGAAGGCAGCCTTGCAATGTCAAGTCCCCCCCCCCGGCTGCTTTTTTTTTTTTTTGCTTGCAGGTAGATCCAAACGTCAGAGGACGGCGGAAGACAGGAGGGCCTGGCGGGATCTGGTCCATGGGGTCGCGAAGAGTCGGACTCGACTGTGCGACTGAACAACAACAACTAAGATCCAAACACAGACCCCCAATCCCTGAGGAGGAGCTGAGTTCCTGAGTACATCACATGCCTTTCAGCCTCTGGATGGCTTGGCTCCAGGAATCAATTTGGTATATGTTCTGAATCCAGTCCCCAGTATGCCTAGAGCAGGAGGGAGCTTCAAATTAGGCTGCATGCTTACTGTCCATGCCCTTCCTTCATCTCCTTTTCCCAGGGAGGTAGTTGTAAAATGGCTCAAGACAGGGAGAGGAAGTCATGAAGGCAAGAAGAAGTGAGATCAGCTGGACTGATTTATCTTGGGGGGGGGGCCTTTCTCATTGTTTTCTCCACTAGTCCATTTGTCCATCTGCCAAGTCTCCCATCTTTATCGTTAGCACATGAACAGACACCATGGAGATAATTGGTATTTTTTGACACCGTCTGTTGAGTGCTTCATGGCATCTAGCTGCTGGAATGAAGCTGTGATTCTGGTAATTAGGGCTAATTATAGGCTTCTGGCCTGGGTAACCACATGGGCTCGGTAAGGATAATATCGCCACCCCCCTTTCAGGATCGTTGGGAGGAAAAGCAAAGGGAAGGAAAGAACCAAATCTGGAGGCTGAAGGCATCAAGAGGGAAATGGAAAGAAGTGTTTATAAAGGCACTTTAACAGTGTGCCAAAGAGAACCACATGCAAGGAGGATGCTTCTTGGAAGGGGAGCAGCAGGCATGCTGGTTGATATAAACGCCTGGCCTTGAAAGGTGCTTCAGAGATTCCAGTAGCGGTGATGCTGGGTGAGGAAGGAGTGATTTCTTGCTACTATAGCACATCCTGAGCTTCAGCACAGCACATATTGATCTCCCTGTTTAAGGATGCAAAAATGGCCAGGCTAGAGTAGCCTTATTAGATGTGCAATTCAGGGCAGTCATTGCTAGATGGTTCTCCCTATGGACCATTCTAGACTGCTGTCATGCAAAGATTCTTCTCATGGGAGATAAAGCACCTTATGGAGGATGTAGGTGGATTAAAAGGAGAGTGCAGAAAGGGCCCTTGTTGAGACAGTGTGGTACAGTGGAAGCCAAGGGTACAATTTCTCCCCCTCCTCAAGTCCCTTTCTGCACTCTCTTTTTAATCCATCTTCACCACAGTGTCCTCCCAGCAATTCTGCACTAAAATCGAATTCAACCTTCTTTTCAATCCAGTTTCCCCCTCCATTCTGCACTAAAATTGAGTTCAACCTTCTTTCTATTCCAGGTCCCCCCCCCCCCATTCTGTATTACATTACCTCCCTTCAGTGGTCAGCCCGGTTTCAGCTTACTGTTGCCCAGAGTTATGAGTGCTGTTTTACTGTGGACTTAACTTGCCTCGACTCGAACACTGAGAAAATCTGGAGTGGCAGGCAAATGTGGAAAGGACCCCAATTGCAGATGTTATGTAAGTATTCATTCAAACTCTACTTCTACAGCTTGAGAATGTTGGAGAATCCTACTCTTATAGAGTCTGGAAGACAAAAAGCCAGTATTAAAATACAGGAATGTTGGGATCCCAAGGGAGTCAGGCAGATAACTGATCATTTCTTTCTTTCTTCAGAATATTTCTATGCTGCCTCTTCAGAGTCCTGTTCAAGGCAGCTGACAATTTAAAATCACACAAGCCATTAAACATAATCAGCATAAAACAATCAATAAAACACAACAAACCATGAACCCCTTAATAAAAAGCCAGGGGGGAAAGATGTCTTTTAGCCTGGAACCTAAACTAAAGTAGGCGCCAGGTGAGCCTCAAGGGGGAGGGCTTTTCAAAGGCAAGGTGCCACCACAGATAATGCCCTGTCTCTAGTTGCCACCTGCCTCACCTTTGTAGGACAGAGAATATGGCTTGAGAGGCAGATTGTAACTGATGGGCTGGCCAGTACAGGAGGAGATGGTCCATTTGTCCTTTGTCATCGTTATGCCCTTAATAGCAGCTTGATGTGCAGACATTAGCACATGAAAACATTAATCTCTAGGCTGGGAAAGGTTTCCTAACAGATTTTCCCCAGATCAAACAGCTGTTAAACAAACAAAAGCAGCAGGGGTTTCTGCTTTCAGTTCATTTGGCAACTCAGTCATGAGGTTCCTGATACATGTAATGGTTGAGGAAATTCTGTTTCACTGTATCTGAAGAAGTGTGCTTGCATATGAAAGCTTATACCTTGAATTAAACTTTGTTGGTGTTAAAGGTGCCACTGGACTTAAACTTGATATCTGAAACCTGGCATTGCAAAAGAAACAGCATAACCTTGAAACAGCAGGCTAGCTGCAGTCTGGCCTCATAAAGAATTCCAGGTAAAACCTTGTAACTACTGTGTGCCAACATATGGGGAGAATTTAGAGTTTTCTCAGCCAAAGATCAAGGGGCCTGGAGTAGTGCAAGGATGAAACACATAAACTGGAGCATACAGGACTGCTAACTTTCCAACCAGTCACTTAGGACCAACCTTCATTTATGTTTTCTAGTGAGTCAGCTCTGGGCTCTCCGTTTTCCCCACAGCCACACACAGTAGGTGTCCCACCAGGGCCCTGATTTGGTTTTGGACTACGGCGGGGGGGGGGGGGGGGAGGGACATATGTCCC
>NW_015162489.1:191333-215204 GCF_001447785.1 Gekko japonicus | reverse complement strand
TAGAAGGAAGACGATGTTCCCCCCCCCGCCCATGCCATGGTTCCAGAAGAATCGGGCCCATGCAGACTTTTAAAATGCCATTCTCTGCCATGACTGGGAGGACAATGTAACATATAGCTAGGCCTTTAGCTGTACCTTTAATGTCTGGTCGTATAGATCTTAGCAACTGATAAGGTTTACTAATGTGCTATCCACCGTTTTCTTTACTTCAAGTACCTGGAAAATGCAGAAGACCATCCTAGACCATTTTGTTTCTGGCCAGTTGCCAACGTGGTGACCAAATCCACCCCACCTGACCTTTAAATAGAAGGTGGCATAGAGTAGATCATTAGGTGTTAGTAATTTAGGGGATACAGAGAGCATGTCTACTCAGACTCCTACTCAAGTCTATTCAGTGGAGCTTACTCCCAGGAAAGTGTTCTTAGGATTGCACTGATATCTGTGTATGTAAAGTGCCATCGAATCACAGCTGACTTACGGCAACCCCTGCAAGAGGCTTGCAGGGCAAGTGAGACGCAGAGGTGGTCTGCCACTGCCTTCCTCTGCAGAGTCTTCCTTGGAGGTCTCCCTTCCAAGCACCGACCCTGCTTAGCTTCCAAGAGCTGATGAGATCAGGCTATATACCACGCTGCCTTTCCTGCACTGATATTTACTGAATCAAATAAAACACATTAGCAATATCAGACGTCAAAGCTCTTCATGTGCATAGAAACCCTCCTGCTTGAAAAAACAATTATCTGAAATATGAGCATTTGCTTACTGATACAGAACTGCGTTAAAGTGGATCTGTCATAGGTCCATGTAATGGATATGTTAGTTGCTGGTTGATGGGTGAACAATTATAACGAGTCACAGACAGGTAAAGAAAGAAGGAAAGTAGCTTTTATTTACTTCTGTGGCTGTGAGTTTGTTTTTTAAACTGTTTCCCAGTCATAGGCAATGCTGCTTATAGGGACTGACATAAGAACGTAAGAGTGCAAGTAGACTAGCCACAGGAGATGATATGATTTGGTCTCCCAGTGTATTTAAAGGGAGCCATGGGGAACTGAATTGGGTCAGTACCATAATGGTGGGGGAAAGGGCAATTTAACTTTTACCCCAATCCATGCTCATAATAAAAGTTGCCTTCCACTGCTGTTTGCCTGGGAAAATATATGGGTACTTCCATGGGTCAAACAGCTCAGGATGCAATTGGGAAAGCAGGCTGAGGGAGAGGGTTCAAGGCACCCTCACTCAGTACTGTGGCCCTCATAAAATTTGCTTTAAAAAATTTAGAGTCCAGTGAGGCACCTTTAAGACCAACAAAGGTTTATTCAAGATATGAGCTTTCGAGTGCATGCACATTTTTTCAAATACATTGGAATGGTAGCTAAGGTTCAAACTTACAGACAGGGACTGAACAGCAAATTAACATGTAACATGATGATGTTTAAGATATGCCAAGTCAAAAATAACAAGCTAAGGTTAGACGGTCAACATAATTAAAAAAAAATCATGTTGCGAGAAGATTTCACACAACTCGGCTACTTGGGTCCTCAGAAAAATCCCTACTCAGTCAGAGATGGGCAGGGTAGCTCTTGAACTTACCAGGAAGGTTCGGGAGAGGCTGCTGCCAATGTTCCCTCTAAGCTGTGGAGTCCTTTGAGCAAAAATTCTACTTTGCGAGCTACTGGCATTAAAGTTGTGAGCAGGTGATTTGGTTACTGCATAAATTAGTTTGCACTGGAGCCATCCTTCCTGAGCTAAGACAAAAATGTGTGAGCCGGAGGCTAAAAAACTGTGAGCTAGCTCACACTAACTCAGCTTAGAGGGAACACTGGCTGCTGCCCTGGAGGACCAGGAGCTGGCTGAACCAAGTGACCCCTGTGGTGTCCGCATTACCATGAGTGCCAGACCTGGACCTTGGAGATGATGATGATGGCAAGAGTATGCTCACCTGTGACGCTATACCCATTGTCATTGTCGTTGAAGCCCACGTCCGAACCAAGTAGACCCTGCAGCAGTACCAGCACCGCAGGACCCACTGAGCTCAGGATGTTCCAGGGCCCTTTTAACCCGGCAGTTTGCCCTTGTGATCAGACTATGGATCCACCTTAGGGTTGCCAGGTTCCCCCCTGGTTACCAGTGGGGTATGGGGGGATTGGGTTGCCAAATCTAGGTTGGGAAAGTCATGGAGTTCTGGGGAGGAAGCCTGAGGAGGACAGAGGCCCTCCAAAGCACCCATTTTCTCCAGGGGAACTGATCTCTGTAGACAGGAGATGAGCTGTAATTCCAGGGGATCCCCAGGTCCCATCCGGAGGTTGGCATCCCTAGATCTCAGCCAACCTACAAGTTCAAGCTGGATGTGTTCAGGAAGGCTATATGTAGGGCATAAAAGCCACAATCTTGTGTTGTTGTGTTTGTCCCTAGCATCTGATATTCTCAGCTTCTGAATGCTGAGATTCTAGTTAGTGACCGCGGCTAATTAGCTTTCGGTGAATCTGTCCTTCACGAAGTGTTCTAATCCCTTTTAGAGACTTCCAGACAAGTGACCATCACAAAATGGCAGCAGCCTTCTCCGTATATTAATTACATGTTGTGTGAGGAACTTTCTTTTGCCCGCCTTGAATTTATTGCTGATCTATTTCAATGAGTAACTGTGAATTCTGGTATCAAGAGACAGAGAGAAAATTTCTTTCTATCTGCTTTTTCTACTCAGTGCAGTAATCTAAAAACCTGTGTATCATGTACCTCACCTTCCCCCCCTTAACTAAAAAAACACAATGGCTTTAGTTGTTCCTCATAAGGAAGGTGATTGAAAACCAAGATTCCTTGTGTCTTTTTTCTACATCACTATGATGTTCCTTTTGAGACACAGCGACAGAATTGTATGGAGTACTACAAATGCGAGTACACCATAAAAGCATTATGAAACTGGCAGCTTTAATACCAGCCAGCAGGGAATTTGCCCTTTTCACTGCTGCTGTACATTGTGTCGGTGTTTTCATCCAGCTACCTGCCACAAACCCAAAACCCTGTTTTTGGACAGAGATGGGGCCATGGGTCAGTGGCAGATCACATACTTCACAAAGCAGAAGATCCCAGGTTCAGTCTCCCATGAAAAAGATCAGGCAGTATGTAATGTGAACAACTTCCACCTGACATCCTGGAGAGCCATTACCAGCCAGAGTAGACTGATCTTGATAGACCAGTGGCCTGACTCTGTATAAGCTTTGTGTTTTCCTGTTTGGGATGGTTATTTCCACACAGTAAGACTTTATTAAAGGAACAGAATGTTTTTCTCCAGGTCTGTTGGCAACCCTATCTGTCCCTGCTGCCCTTTTTGTGTGTGTGTGTGTGTAAGTGTGTAAAGTGCTGAAAAACAGTTTTCTGCCATTTCAGCCTAGGTGGAAGAATCCTTGTCAATTTCATACATAGAGCCTGCCCCAGCATATTTTGCACCCTAGGCGAGGATCCCTTCTGGCGCCAACCCCAGTGCGCCCCAGTCAGAGCCAGCAGGGGCGCTTTTGGTGGGGGGGTGCAGTTTGGCGTCCCTAAGGGGCGGGCCGCTCTAGGTGAACGCCTAGTTCGCCTAGTGAGCAAGCCGGCCTTGTTCACACACACAAACCCCAGCCCAACATTCATGCCCACAGTCCTAATAACACATACTTGGTGAAAATTGACAACATTTCCCTCTTTTGTAGACATTTGTGAGTGCACCGAGACCAACAAAGCCTCGTAGTTTGTACCAGGCTTCTCCAGACCTATTGCTGAGGTGGAGGAAAAAACTTAGTCAATCGTTACTCTTTTTAAATTAAAGGAACAGTGACTACCTCAGAGGGGGAGCAGGTGCCACCGATGCTGAAGGGATCAGATTATACACAGTCATCAAAAACATTACCAGCCACTCTTCCACCCTGGCTGCAACAACAGCACTACCACAGTTTACATTCGAAAGGACTGTGCTACAATAATAATGAAAGTTAAACATTGCAGTAAATCAGTACTTGTCTGGGGGGGGGGGATGTGGATGGGCAACAAAGAAAACAACACTTTGGCATGAACAACCTCTGGATTCTCAGGAATGAGTGTGTGTGCAATTAGTGCCAGTAACAGAGAAAATAGCTAGCATAGAATCATCAGCAACCGCTTCCGAACCCATCAGCAGATACTGCAAAATGTTAAAAAAAATTGAACTCCAGTGTGCATCCTTTATAAACAAGGACCTGCCAGTGCCTTGGTTAGCAGAGACCAGCAATAAGCTGGGAGGCTTTGAAAGCATTCGCCAAAGAGATGGCTGGTTTGGAAGAGCTAGCTCTTCTGTTGCATAAGCATCATGGAACAAAAAGTGGAGCTCTCTGCTGATGGCTGTCTCAACACTGCAGAATAGATCTTGTGAATATTTTAAACACCCAGTGATGGCTGTTTTCATTGTTGACTTGTCCAGTATAGACAACTCTGATTCTGTCACTTGGTTAAACCCAGAGAGAACCTGAGGGGTGGCAGTGCCACCTACTGAGGCCCAATCAACCAGAGGGTAACAAAGTCCCAAACACAGTTTGGGCAGGTTTCAGCCCCCAAAGTTCTTCAGTAACCCTGTCAGTCCTATTTGCCAGCACACACTGGACAACCTGGCTTTGCAACTGTATTTAAAGTTCAGAAAAATCACCACAAACCAAGTATTTAAAAAGGCGGGAGGACAACACAGACAACAAGTTGTCAGTTAATTACTGGAATTCTCTATAATAACTGAGTGAATGAATGAATGAACAATAGTGATGCAACAAAAAAATGGCTAGTGTGGGCTGTGGAACCTGCATCCTGCATCCTTCCTTGTGACACCCAAACAGTTCAGAAACATTATTCATTATGGGGCTTATTATTAGACTTGCAGATATCTGCTCTGGAGTCTGCCTTTTGTACAATTACGACCACAAATATCCACAGCAGGGTGATTTTGGTTGGGACTTGGAATTTACCCCCCCCCCCAAACACACCCCAAAGACCCACCAGGTGTCCTGGTCTATACAGTTTTAAGTGCCAAGCAAAGATCAGCTAGATGGTTAGCTCTTATTTCTTAAAAGTTGTTGTTTTTTGGTGCTTAACTTCAGCTGCTGCACTCCTTGGACCTCGGTGTGATTTATTAATGTTGGTCTGTTCTCTGATTGTCTGGTTGCTGCTGTATTTGATATTATTTGTGCTGCTGCTTTAAATGGAATTTTAATTTGGTTGAGGGGTTGTTGTTTTTTTTACTGTGATGTTGCTTTAAATCATAGGTTGTAAGCCACATTGAATGTATTTTGTATATTAAGGGGCTCGGGAAATTCTTTTTAAAAATGCCTGTGTAGGAATAGCTGACCTGGATGGCTCAGGCTAGCCTGATTCCATCAGATCTCAGAAGCTAAGCAAGGTCGGCCCTGGCTAGTATTTGGATGGGAGACCTCCGAGGACACCAGGGGCCTGACACGGAGGCAGGCAACGGCAAACCTCCTCTGTTAGAAGTCTCTTGCCTTGAGAACCCCAGGGGGTCACCATAAGTTAGCTGTGACTTGATGGGGAGAGAGAGAGAGAGAATCTACTGTAGTTTCAAGCCACAGACCAGCACCTATCCACAAGCAAATGTACTTGTGAGTAAGCACCCCTCTCAGAGGTTAAGATGTTGAGCTGCAGACCGGAAGGCCTGTAGTTCGGCAGTTCGAGACCCGAATGCCGCATGACAGAGTGAGCTCCCGTCTCTGGCCCCAGCTCCTGCCAACCTAGCAGTTCGAAAGCAAGAAATTGCAAGTAGATAAATAGGTACCGCTTTGGTGGGAAGGTAACAGTGTTCTGTGCGCCTCTGCGTTTAGTCATGCCGGCCCCATGACCACGGAAATGTCTTCAGACAGCACTGACTCTTCAGCTTGGAAACAGAGATGAGCACTGCCCCCTAGAGTTGGATTCTACTGGCTTTTGAGCAAGGGAAACCTTTACCTTTACCTCACCCTGCTCTGCCAATCTAAAACTCTGCATCTGCCTACCTGCAAGCAGATCTACTCATGATGAAGTGCTTCTGCTTGTCATTTCCAGTGGCACGCCTCCTCACCAAGCAGATCAACTTGGGAGAAACCCAGCAGGAAAGCCTAACTGGAAGCATTCCTGTGAATGAAGAAGAAGAGTAAGTGTTTATACCTGGCTTTTCTCTTCCCTAAGGAGTCTCAAAGCGGTTTATAATCACCTTCCCTTCCTCTCCCCACAACAGACAACCTGTGAGGTGGGTGGAGCTGAGAGAGTTCTGAGAGAAACTGTGACTGGCCCAAGGTCACCCAGCAGGCTTCATGTGGAGGAGGACTCATTTGCCCATTGTTGGTGGGAATGCAGTGTTATTGCGGTTTTCTGGCAAGATATACTACAACAAATAGAACTAATCACTGGCTATACTGTACCATTCACACCAGAATTGATCTTCTTGGATGACTGGCAGAATACAAACATACCCAGATTAAGACAAGAGCTAATAACGAGTCTTCTAGTAGCTGCGAAGACTTCAATAGTGTCTGTATGGAAGTCTTCTTTGGCTCCAATGAGAAACAACTGGTTTAAAAAGGTATGGGACCACTTTATTTTGGAAAAAATCACAGATAAGGTTCAAAGATCCGAAATCTGCCCAAAACAATCTAATTTTGACGAAAAATGGTACCCATTTTTGGACTACATTCTTACGCAAGATTGACAACCACATAACCCTCTGTATTATACTTTGATTTTT
The DNA here is from genome assembly GCF_001447785.1 of Gekko japonicus. Taxonomy (NCBI): domain Eukaryota; kingdom Metazoa; phylum Chordata; class Lepidosauria; order Squamata; family Gekkonidae; genus Gekko; species Gekko japonicus. Next base: position 208,480 of record NW_015162489.1, on the reverse strand, counting down.
TCTTAATGGCAGTCTTTTATGCTAAATATTTCCTTCTCTTCCATTCTTTCATTCTTTTATTTTTATAAATCTGTGTCTGATCGTGGACCTCTCTGATACCATTCATATCTAATATACATAAAACTATCGAACATCAAACACGGTCTACTTCTAGATGGTGCGAAAAGGCCTAATCAAACTCCAAATGTTTTTAAAGATAGATAGTGCTCATTCCGGAACAAAAATTATAATTGTGAGTGTGACAAATGAACATGATTCAATTTATGTATGTGCGCTATGATTTACAAATGTACTGTTTGATCTTCAATAAAGTTTATAAAATCTTTTTAAAAATGTGGAGGAGGAGTAGGGAATCAAACCTAGTTCTCCAGATTAGAGTCTGCCACTCTTAACCACTACACCATGCTGGCTCTCTGATTGTCTTTCTGCGTGCAGACCGCATCATTAAAGAGGAGCAGAGCACATGGATGATAAATAAGGGGCAGACATACCAGAAAGGAGGCAAGATGTGTTGGCGTAGACACAGAACCTTAATGATGCCATTCTGGGTCCCCAAAAGCTGGAGACTCCTGCAGAGAATTCAGCTAATATTCCAATTGTTGTTTTTTGCAAGGATCCTAAAGGAAAGTATTGTCTCCCTGCCCAAATCTTCAGCCACTAGCTGCAGGCAGAGTGCATGCTTTTACAGAATGTTAATGCCTTGCTGACAAGGGCAGATATCTGAGGAAGGCAGGTAAAGGGAGGAGGCAGATCTCTCTGCCTCCCACCTGCCCAGAGTCACGCGTAAGAGCTGAGATGGATGGTCCTATCCTTGGAAAGCGGTCTGTGGGCAGGGTCTTGTCAGACCCTCATTCCTCTCTGCCACTGTAGGGAGCTGAACTTGGAACATAGGAGCTAGGGGGGAAATGCTTAAACAAGGGGAAATGGAGTTTTGTTTGTCAGCCACCTTGGGACCTGATGAAACATTAAAGTGACCTCCAAAAGTCTCCGAAACAGGCAAGTGACAGAAAGCCGGCCATGCTGCTCATCGCTGTGAACAGCGGCCTGCTTTGATCCTGTTACTGGGAATCCATCAATGGATTTTAAAGTAATTATTGTTGAATCAGAGCAGCAGTTCAAGGGGATTTACCTAAAGGTCATCCATATCAGCCCTTATAAAATCAACCCATGCACAGATGTTCCACAGCTGAATAACAGGAACAAGCAAGATGCACTGGAATGAAGTACCTGCAAGTGTATGTGTGTGTGTATAGGGGGGGGGGGGAGATCATAACTCATAACTATGTCTTTCCCTGCTTAAGGTGAGTACCCTCTCAGTGGTACAATTACTTTAATTCTTTTTAAAAGGCCTCTTTAAAAAAGAAAAAGATATAGGAAGGAGATCAGATGGATATATAAAACTGGGTCCAATACTGCACGCAGAGCTTAAAAGTTGAGGCCCAGTTCTGACACATAGGAAGGCTGTGCTACATAATGCAAGGAAGCTACCCAGTCTGTAGTCTGATCTGGCCCTGAAGCCCAACTCATTGAATCTTCCCCCTCAGATTTCAATTGGAATATAAGTGCACACTACATTCAACATACAGTTTTCCATTGTGGCTTTTTAGTTCAGTTAAACAATTGTTAGATACTGCCTCAGCCTGCAGTTCTTATGTCTTCACAGCCCCGTTCAGTGGGCAGAGAAAGGTGCTACAACTCTTGAGTGCCTTACCCAGGATTCATTGGGGGACTGGGGTTGTCAACAGACCTGGAGAAAAAAAGTCCTGTCCCTTTAGTAGAAGCCTGAGGTATGGATATGGACAGCTGAAGCTTATCACGGCATGGAAATAAATAATGTCACCTGACAAATAAAGTCCCATTAAGCCTCTATTAAAGGGACAGGTTTTTTTCTCCAAGCAGATGGCAACCCTAAATCGGGATTTTGTTATTCGAAGGGTTGCCAAATCCAAGCTATTAAATGGCTTCTGTACCTTTAAGAACTGCACACCAGTGTCCTTCCCCCACCCCCTTCCAGGTGTTACTCTGCCAAATATAGTGCTGTAGTAGCATTAAGAACAATTCCAGTGGAATTTCCCGTGTCCATTCAGCTCTTTAAAAGTACACAAGCCAAGTCAGGAACTGGATCTGACAATTCTAATGACTCATGACCTTCCAAATCCTATAGCTGGGAGTGCTAATGGAGGTACTAGCTTTTCCTGAATAATAATAATAATAATAATAATAATAATAATAATAATAATAATAATAATAATAAATCACACACTGGCAAATCATGATTTGGGAGGTGAATTTAAAATGCATGCTCTGCCAGATGAAGAGATGTACACACACTGTTTACAGCAATGTGATCAGCATAGCAGAGCATCTCTGTCTTTAAAAAGTCCCGTGTTTAACCAGTGATTAGCAAATCATTTAATTATCACCCACCCACCTGAACTTGGAAGGAATTAAAAATAGTGTGAACAGCTTGCCTAAAATGTACTGGACTATGCTGATTTGCCAGCGGGCCTGGGGAAAAAATGTTCTGCCTCTTTAATAGAGGTTTAATATGCTGAAATGGGCAGTTGAAGCTTTTTATGGCATGGAACTAAATAACATCAACTGATAATTGCTGCAGATCAAATTGCTATTAAAGCAACAGCTAGGAGGACCCATTTAAAAGTTCAAAACCCTATCTATGTAACAAACGTGCAGAGGCTGTTTACTCCCCCCCTGGGAGAACCAGCAATGCTAACTAACGGTACTATTGTTAATTGCTTATATAGAACTTTTATGCACAGAGAGATTTCTTTTTTACCTTATGTCTTCACCATGAACCTACGAATTGGATTGCTAGGTTGCAGTCTACAGGATGGACCCAGAGTTTCTCTTGTCAAGCATAAAGCACTTGTTTTTCTAAGCCCCCTTTTGTAACTGTGCCTTTAGCAGCCAACAAAAACTTCTCCAGATAATTCCAGCAGAGCAAGCCTGCTGACAAAAGGACAGTTACATATACCACTGGGCAGGGGTCATTTTGTAGAAAAAGAGCTGGAGGAGCATATGCCACACCCCCTGACATCACGGGAAGTGCACCAGCCCCTCTGACAGGCAGAAGCACCTGGGATCCATTCTTTCCCCCCTCTCCCTTCTCTTCGCCTCCAAGTCGGGCGAAGGAAAAGGGGAGGATCTCAGGCACTTCTGCCTGACAGAGGTGCTGGCGTGCCCAGCCCACAGCCAGCCAGGGTGAATTATAGAATCATAGACTCATAGAGTGGGAAGGGACCTCCAGGGTCATCTAGTCCAACCCCCTGCACAATGCAGGAGATTCACCAATACCCCCCACACACCCCAGTTACCCCTGTTCCACGGCCAGAATATGATTAAAAAACCCTCCAGGATCACTGGGGGTCAAGGTGGCCTGGAGAAAAATTGCTTCCTGGCCCCAAAGTGGCGATCAGCATTTCCCTGGGCGTGTAAGAAAAGGCCACAAAAACTAAGCACCGATGCAACCCTTCCTGCTCTACCTCTCGTGATTTGCCTAAATTCACACAAGCAGCATTATGATCCTTTTAAAGTTGAAAGCATGATATAAATGCAAAGGACTATTTGTAAAATTATCTGTAAGACACAAGACCAGGACGCATCTCACTTCTGGCAATCACTTGGAGAGTCCCTATCACTCAGCTTCCATTGCCCCACACACACCCCACACTGGAATAAGAACATAATATCAGGCCATACCACATTGCAATAAAGCCCCTACAACTGTATACAGAAATACTGAGCTTCCCTACCATTTGCCACAACTAGCCCACCACACAACCAGGATCAAGACTCCTAAGTGGACCAACAGACAGGCATACACTCGTTTGAGAAACTGAGTATTACATTACAACACCTCTGGAACATTACAGATCAGTAGAGGCAGCACTGCACAGTGGTCAGAGTTGCAGATTGATGTGGGGAGACCCAGGTTTGTATTCTCACTCTGCTGGCTGAGTGACCCCGGGCCAAATCTCCCCTTCTCTACCTAACCTACCCCACAGGGTTGTTGTGAGGGTAACACACACACAATTTTTAAAAAGGTGTTCAAAAGTTGGAACTATTGGAAGGGGAAGGACTTGCCTGGGGCACCACTGGATCTAGGGCTGGTCCTGCATACATGCAGCTGGGATGAATCTGAATTAGCGTTACAGAGTGCTCAGGGGTAAAATCTGTAGGGGCTTGCTACATGTCCCCACCCCCTGGCCTCCTCTCAGGGCCGGCCCCAGTTTTTTAGCACACTAGGCTGCAACAAACTTTGCAACAAAATCTGAAACACTATGTACAACAAATACTTTTCAGCAAACTAAATCCTGGCTTGAGTCCAGTGGCACCTTTAAGATCAACAGATGAGCTTTTTTGTGCACAAACACTCTTCTTTAGATACAATGAAATATAGAGAGAGGGTGGGCAGTAACTTCACATACATGTATGTTAAAGAAGCTCATACTAGGGTTGCCAGGTACCTCCCGGCCACTGGCGGGGGATGCCAGATACAGACTGGGAGATGCCAGCGGGCTCTGTTTCAGGCCACCCGCCACAGCCTCCAACCCCTCAAAAAGTTCTCCTCTTCCCAGATCTATCATTGGAAGCATTAAATAAACAGAGAAGCCCAGCTACCTTGAGGTCATCCATGGAATGTCCTGTTCAGTCTCTGGCTACCCTATAGACAAGCCATCAAGAAAAGGAAAGGCAAAAGACCGGAGGTTTCATTTTTCTGTAGCGGGGGTCTTCAGTCTTTTTGAGCCTGTGGGCACCTTTGCATTCTGAGCCAATGTGGTGGGCTCAGCTACACAATGGCAGCCACAAAATGCCTGGCAAAGGAGGTGGAGCCGGTCACAAGAATGGCTGCCGCAGCTCACCTACAGTCACACAGAGAAGATTCTTGTCCTGGGTTGGCAGCTGCTGCCAGAGCAACATTTTAAAGAATCTGCACAGTTCATTGAATCTCCAGTGGCCAATCAGAAGCCTCGCGGGGCAAAAGCCCTATCTGACCCCGCCCACTTTCTAAAAACACTTGGTGGGTCCCAGGATAGGTGTCAGCAGGCACCACTGTAGCCATGGATGCCACATTGGGGGCGGGGAGGGCTGTTCTATAGGCAAGAAGGTGAATGTGAGCAGCAACATGGCTTCTCAGGAGTCCAAAATTGTGATAGGTCACGTTTCTTTTCTCTTGGTAAGCATGAAAAATGGATCTCAGACTTCTACAGGGATCATAGGAGCTGGGAAAGTGGTTTGCAGGTCAATTTATTCACTTTAGAGCCTGCCCCTCTCACAGAGACTCTAGTAGGATTGCACGGTCTCGATAAATGCAACCAATAGGATTATATCAATGGTGCGACCTCATTTGGAATACTGTGTGCAGTTCTGGGCACCACACCTTAAAAAGGATATTATAGCTTTGGGGAAAGTGCAGAAAAGGGCAACTCGAATGATAAAAGGGTTGGAACACTTTCCCTATGAAGAAAGGTTAAAGCGCTTTGGGCTCTTTCGCTTGGAGGAACGACGACTGAGGGGTGACATGATTGAGGTTTATAAGATTATGCATGGGAAAGAGCAGGTAGAGAAAGAGGTACTTTTCTCCCTTTCTCACAATATAATAACTCGTGGGCACTCCATGAAATTGCTGAGCGGTCGGGTTAGAATGGATAAAAGGAAGTACTTCTTCACCCAAAGAGTGATTAACACATGGAATTCACTGCCACAGGAAGTGGTGGCAGCTACAAGCATGGACGGCTTCAAAAGGGAATTAGATAAGCATATGGAGCAGAGGTCCATCAGTGGCTATTAGCCACAAGGTATAGATAGGGGCTCTGGGGCAAGTGATGCTCTGTCTTCTTGGTGCTTGGGGGGGGTCAACAGTGGGAGGGCTTCTAATCTCCTGGCCCCACTTGTGGACCTCCTGATGGCACCTGGTATTTCTGGCCACTGTGTGACACAGAGTGCTGGACTGGATGGGCCTTTGGCCCCATCCAACATTGGCGTCTCTTATGTTGTTATGCCAGCCCCCAGGTGGGACCTGGGGATCCCCCGGAATTACAGCTGAACTCCTGACTACAGAGATCAGTACTCCTGTAGAAAATGGATGCTTTGGAAGGTGGACTCTATGGCATTGTATCCCACTGTGGTCCCTGTCATGCCCAGGCATCAACTCCAACATCTCTAGGTGTTTCCTAACCTGTATTTGGCAACTCTACTTCCCCATCCCCTACCAAAGGGGACCTGGCAACCCTATATGAGATGGCATTACATCACTTCTGGGAGAAACCTGGAAGTGATGCCAGTCCACTCTAGGAATCACTGGAAACTATGCTTTTAACCATAGAGTTGTCAGAGATTCCTACAGCGGACTGACATAACTTCTGGGCTTCCCCTGGAAGTGATGTAATGCCATTGCACCAATGATAACATTTAATTTCCCCCCCTCTTGCTGGCTGCTGGAGTGGCAGCAGGAAACAGGAGCTGGGGCAGAACCTCTCCAACCAGCAACACTTGATACAGCGTCTGCAACTTGCTATGGGTATGAACTGGGATTGCTATAGGTAGGCCAGAGTCAGCATTGTTGGGTAGCTGCCAGGGCCTGAGTGTCTTAGGGAGGCCCACTGTTGACTTTGACCATCACTATCTCTGTTAGCAGTGATAGGATTGGGCTCCCTCTTAGCCTGTCCTATTCTCTGTCCCTCTCTTCGGTGATGGCAGCAGTAACTCCTCCCGTTCCTCCTGATACAGGAAGAGGATAACTAGTGGTATAATTTGTCTCATGGTGGCAGCAGCATGCCACTATTGCCAATCAATTATTCACTTTCTTGAGCAAGGGAAAGCCACTGACTGCTAGGAGAAACCCCCATCCTCTATGAAAAGGGCCGTGGTTGCCACTTGCTATTGCCAAGATTAGGGCCCCCGGGTCTTCCCTGGTACAGCATCATCATCAACAACTTCTTCCATTCTTTGTCTAGAGAAAGGGCAGGTGTGTGTCTGATAGGGTTGTCAGCTCTGGGTTGGGAAACACTTGGAGATTTTGGAGGTAAAGCCTGGGGAGGCTTGGAGGTAAAGCCTGGGGAGGCTTGGTAATATTCAGCATGGTATAAACCCACAGAGCCCACCCTCCAAAGCAGCCGTTTTCTCCAGGGGAACTGATCTCTGTCAGCTGGAGATCAATTGTAATAGCAGGAGGTCTCCACATGCCACCTGAATGTTGGCCTCTCTAGTGTCTGCGTGTTGCAACAAACACCGTTCAGTTGCTTCCAAAGGGAGAGGAATGTTAAGGCACCCTCAGAGGAATGTTAGGCACCCTTAAATCCCATCGAAATGAATGAAGGGCTCATAAGTGATTCCTTTAAGTAACTGTTGGATTGTTCCCAACACATTCAGGAAAAACATGTGCACATTATGTCCATACAAGTGACAGGCTGAATGAATGATAGATAGGAGAGGACATATGCTCTTCCATTGGCAGCAACATCAGCATTTCTTGGCTGCACTTTGGCTTGGAATGTCACCTAAGAGGAGAGGTGGCAGGAGTCAGATGGATGTCATTCTGTGATGTCAGCTCCTTGGAGAACAGTCCTTGTATGTAACGGTCTGAGTGAGATGGTTCCGCAGCGACTTAAGAGAGCTCTTTCCTTTCCAGGCATCAGGAGGATCTTCTGTCTTTGCAGTGGCTCTCTTCCAGTACCAGGGAGATGTCTAGTTGAGAAATGAGAAGACACAGCTGACACGGAGGCAAAGATGTGACAGGACATTCTCTGTCCTTGATGCATAACCTAAAAAGGCCAGGCGTCTTTTAGAGAAAGGAAGTGGTATCCTTCCTTCCTTCCTTCCTTCCTTCCTTCCTTCCTTCCTTCCTTCCTTCCTTCCTTCCTTCCTTCCTTCCTTCGTCTCCTTTGACTTCTCCCCCTGTGGATGCTGTAGTGATAGTGATGGGATGAGGAGAAAGACCACCTGCACTACTCCTGGACTTCTGTTGCAACAGTTCTGAAAAGCAGCTGTCTTCTACATAACAGGCAAAAGGATCACAATGAAAAAACAGCCAAGCTTGGGGGTATCTTGTCCATTCCAACTTCTACTTGCTTTCATTATCTTTCAACCAAGGTTGTGGCCTCTTGAGAAAAGCAAGCAAATGGAAACACTGCTGGATAGCAGCAGCACGTGGTTGTTCTTGTTAAGTCAGATGGTGCTCTTGTAATGGATCCACCAGCTGCCGACAGCAGACACAGTCACTAATTGTCACACAAGGGACCTACGGCAGACAGCGTTGTTCATTGTGCTTTTTTGGAATGGCCTGTAACTCCTGAGCAATGGGAAATTTCCCTGTTTAGAAGCTGCACCTGATCCTCCCCTTAGCCCAGTCACTAGCAAGAGTCCTCTTTCATGCTTTAACAAATGGGAAAGCCAGGGCTCTAGTCGGGGGGGAGCTCTCAGGTACGGAGCTCCGGAAGAGAACCTCTAGGGGGCGGGGCGGTCACGTGGTGAAGCCCCGCCCCCTTCTTTACCCCGCCCTCTGCTTCGATCCTCATTCCGTTTGGGAATGAGGATGAAGCAGGAGGGGAAGTAGCCGGGCCTTCTGACACACTTCCGGTGATGTCAGGGGGTGTGGCCTTCTGTCACTTCCGGTGATGTCAGGGGGCGTGGCATATGCAAATAAGTTATGCTAATGAGTTATGCTAATGAGCTCCGGCAGCTCTTTTTCTACAACAAGACCCCTGGGGAAAGCCATTCCTTGGGTGCAACCAAGATACATCATATAGACTGTTTTGCGTACCCTCCAACTTTACCTGTCTTCTTATGGAGTATACTGGTTTCCGGTATGCATTGAATTTGTACGTGCTATTTGTATTGCAGCTTGATGGCCAACTGTAGCATTTCAGTAAATTCAGTTCTTTTGGTCTGACTAGGAAACCAGGCTCTGTGAATGTTATGGTATATATTTTCTAGGGATAGGCCAGAGTTCTCCCAACTGTGATCTTGACTAGTTGTGGAGCAGATCTAAAGTCAGTTGCCTTCCTGAAGAATTGGTACTAATTATGGTGATAGCATGAAAGCCATCACTGCCTTTTTACTGCAGTGGAGGACTTGAAACATACAAAGGGGAGGAGGTCTGGTATGGACAGAGGAAGTCAACAATCTTTTGCTATGCCTGAAATCATATGGCGTATGTAGCCTAGCTGTTGTAAGCCTCTCAGAGTTGACTGCAGAAGCCATTCCGGAGTCCACTGCTTTCTGGGGAGTTTGAATGGGATTAATGGAGCCCTCACAAGAATAGTCATTTGGAACGTTGAGTACAAATATTTCCAATAAATAACAAATTCCAGGGGTTGCTTTGTCTTTCTTTACTATCTCTAGTGTTTACTTTAGGAATGAGATGCTGAAAATATACAGATGCCTAACATTCTAAGGGCTGTTTTGCTCATTATATGTGGGAACTGCTCCCACAGTCTGCTGCTGCATACCGCTTTCTATAAGGTTCCGCCCAACTGTGTGAAGCCTATTTGTCACCCCTACTCATTCCTAGTGGCCTAAGCCATGGAGATTCCATGTGATTAAGGCAGAGACTGTGACAATATTGCAGCCACCAAATGAGGCCCCACTGTTCTTAAGCAATTTGGATGGCCACATGGGGGCGACACTACTAAAATTAGCCTTTGCATAGGGTTGGGTTGCAGGAACATACAGGTTCCGAAGTTATTTCACAAATTATTCTGTGGGTTATGTTATTAGATTTCATGACAGCAGTTCTCTTACTCTCCAAACCAATTCTCCTGTCAATATGTATGCTCTCCTCCTGCCCCAACAACAGGATATGTGACACAGAATGGACTGCTCTTCTGCAGTTCTTTGACCACATACGTTTGTGCAAAGTTAGAATATGGCACAGAAGGGGATATGTGGAATTTCTAGTGTTAGGCCATAGTGTTATAGATGACGATAATGCGTTTGGTATTGTGTCAGCAAAACATTCCATTGTTTAAGATAACAAACTAGTACGCAACTCCGTTCTTCAGTCTTGGACCTTTAACCCATGTTACAGCTTTCTCTTCACATTTCTATTTATCTTCACTTATCCAGATATCTTTTTTTCTTGACTCTACATCTACTCATATACTTAAAAAAAAGAAAGAACATCATTGGGTGCAGACTCAAACAGAGCAGGCCTATGCAAAAGGAACTCATTTGCACAGACTGCATTGATTTTGAGCTCCATATTTGGAGAGCAAAACCTGAGTTTTCTTACCATACCATTTGCGTTTCCTTAGCAACAAATTTGGATGGGGGGGGGGAGAGCAAAGAATATGAGCAGCTTTGCATGTAAGTTGGGTTTATTTCACCAGAGGTGAGGAAAGCCCCAGGGGGAAGGAAAGAGAGTATAGAGCTTCACTATGCCACAGCCAGCATGGACCATATGAGCAGTGTGTTCTGACAGCTGACATCACCTCCCCTGGACCGGCACTCCCTGAGTTGGTTTGATTTAGAGGTGGAGATTCCTCTGGACTCACTGATAAAGGCTCTGTAAGGTTGCATTCGGGGGGCTCATCTGTTTCCTCTCTGACCCTGCCAGTGCTGACAGCTCATATGCACGATGGCCACTCAGAGACTCATTAGTCTTGGTCAAATCTTAGCAGTGGATCCTTTCCAAACCAAGGAAAGCAAACCAAACCAGCTGTAAACCACAGCCTGCAATGTTTGTGCAGCCATAGCGCAAGGATGTGGTGCACAACACAGCCGCCATCCATGAGCCCAAGCGCTTTTTGTTGTTGTTGTTCAGTCGCACAGTCGAGTCCAACTCTTCGCGACTTCGCGACTTCGCAAGCCCAAGCGCTAGCTGGCCTCAAAGTAACTACCAGGATGTCACTCTAGCACCAGCCCTTCATTTTCCCTTACATATTCTGAGGGACCCGTTGTGATATTATCCCTGATATGACTGCCCAGTCTTTAGGGTTTGACTATCTACACAACAAAGAGAGGTTGAATGATGCTGTGGTTTTCACAGAGTCTTTGCCCACCACGCAGCATTCAAAGGCACAAGAACCCCTTTCAAGGTTAGGTGTGGAGAGACATTATGCGCTTTCTCACACACTAAATAATGTACTTATCCACTTTCAATGCACTTTGCAACTGGATTTTGTTGTGTCAACAAAATGGGAATAATGTAATGTTGCAGGACAATTTTATTTATTTAGACAAAAATAATGCTGCCTCTTCAGGGAACCTGCCCAAGGAGGCTTACAAAATAGAAAATAATAAAAACAAAACATTAAAAGCTATTAATTAAAATCAAGCATTAAAATATGGATCATAAAAACAGACCAATAGTAAAATGAAAAAGACCATCAAGCAACTTAAAATAGGTTTCCAGACTAAAAATGCACTGAAATAGTGGTTGACCACCCCATTAATTAAAAGCCTGGGTGAACAGAAACATTTTGGCCTGATGCCTAAAAGAGAACAATGTAGGCACCAGGCAAGACACAAGGGGAAGAGCATTTTGTAAGCAAGGTGCCACTACTGAAAAACTTTGTCTCTGGCTGCTACCTGCCTTAGCACTAAAGGCAGAGGTGAGGCATAGAAAGCATGGATTCTGAGGGAGATCTTAACTGGTAAGCTGGACAATATGGGAGGAGACAGTACTGCAATTACCAGCACTGTGAATTCTGTCTGGAAATAAACAGCCAGTCAGTGTGTAGCCTCTGGGTCTCCTTGCATGTTTTATCTTTGGGGAAGGGACTGCAGAAAATGAACTGTTGTATAAAAAGGCCATGAGAGGACAGCAAGTACCAGGACACAGAAAGATCTTGTCTAAAGACCATGAGCAGCCTCCTCCAATAGATTTGGGTAGCAGTGGGCTGGAGAGACGATCTCAGTAGAAGGCAACACATTATATCCATATGGTGGTTGCCAAGCAACCTGTTGCCAAGAGGATTTCAACTACCCCCTTCCACCTACTTGGCCTCTAGACAATACAGAGCCTCTCACCCCAGAGACATCTCTGACAGAACAGCAACTGGCAACTGTTGTGTCAGACATCATGTGTGGGCTGTCAACCATGGTCTGTGGTGTCACCTTGAATATGTTTGTTGGATAAAATGAAAAAATGACACAGCAAATGCTTCAGAATTTGAGTTAGCTTTCTACACAAAGGCAAACATTAGAAAGGAGTGAGCAAAAAAAACTGTGGAGAAGGATGACAAGAAATTCACCTCACACCTGCTATTGTCAGCTTCTGGGCCTTCTGGCACCTGTACACTGTCCTACTGAAGTCCGTTTGACATCAGCTTTTAGAGGGAGTCAAAGTAGGCTCCTCATTAAGAAACTGGTTTAGACACTGGGAACACTCAGCATTGAGGAGAAAGGCAGGATGCCAAGGGATCAATTTAGTTGAGTGTCAACCAAAAAATCCTTCCTGGACTGACACGTGTCTGTCAGAGCAACCTGTGCATCGAAGGCAGAACTGACAGGGAACCAAGCAAACTCATTAGGCAAGCTGTAAGTTTACGTCCTTAGAGCTCTTCCCCCACCCCCATATGCTGGGGCGCTGACTTGTGCCTATTTATTTTCTCTCCTGAAGTGGTGGCTGCAGAGGAGGGGAAATAATAGATGGCGTACCCAGCCTTAGAATATGTGGTGGGAAAAGACTTTATAGCTAGACCATACTGAAATGGTCTAGCTAATAACAAGACCTTCTTAGTCAGAAGATTTGGGCTGCCATTAAGGACATTAGAGTTTAGGTTTGCCTACCTCCAGGTGGGAAAAACAACACACAAGCAAACCCTGTGATACGAACATTTATAAGATTTACATTGCTTTTCTAAAACTTTACAAAATTGCAACAATTTGTCCAACATTCTCACTTATACAATATTGTAAAAATATAGTTAGTGTTTATGGAGAGCATAGCCAGTAAAATCCAGGAGGCTTTTTTGTACCTACAGAGGATTGGCTTGCTCCCAAAATAAACACTTATTATGTTAAGTTTTCTAAAAGTTAATTATTACAAAAACTAAATTATTATAAGTTTAAAATAACTATTTTCCATGCAGCTTCATGTGGATTTTTATTGATTATGGTTTATTCCAGGCTATTATGAAGGAAATTAAGAATTTACAATACTGAGCTGGATTAAGAAGCTGACACCTCCTTTAAATATAGGATTACATCTGAGGAAGACTGTAAAGTTGAAATGAGTTCACAACCGGGTACTCATTATGTTGGACTATGTGGACTTTTTTACAATATTGTATAAGTGAGAATATTGGACAAATTGTTGCAATTTTGTAAAGTTTTAGAAAAACAATGTAAATCTTATAAATGTTGTTCATATAATTGTGTGTTGTTTTTCCTGTGGATATCTGTGATCCCTTTTGTTTTGTGCAACCTCCAGGTGGGGCCTGGAGATTTTCCAGATCAGATTTCTACAGAGATCAGTTCCTGTGGAGAAAATGCCTGCTGTGGAGGGGGGACTTTATGGAATTATACCTCAGCCCTGCCCTCCTCTGGCTCTACCCTGTAATATCCAGGAATTTCCCAACCCAGAGTTGGCAACCCTACATTTGACCTTGGGGTACGATCTGTTCCAAAGTTCCCCTGTATGAGCCATATTAAAATGAACAGGAGTTGAGCCTGGTAGGGTGTGTGTGTGTGTCCATACATTTTAATCCCACCCTTCCCACAAAAACTCAGGGCGGCCTACATGCTCCCCCATTTTAACTTCACAACAACCATGTGAGATACAGAGAGTACCTTGACACAGAGAGTATTCCATCTTTCTGTGTTTATAACTCTGAGGACGTCAGTCACAGTTACTGGTGAAACGTCAGGTTCTACAATGCCAAGACCACGGCCACACATCCCGGAAAATCTACAGCAACTAATGAACTCCGATCGTGAAAGCCTTCGACAACGTGTGAGATAGGTTAGATTGAGAAAAAGGTGAAGTTGAGAGAGAGTAACTGGCCCTATGTTATTTGGAAAGTTCCATGGCTGAGTAAACACAGGTTTCCACAATCCTAATACAATGCTCTAACTCATCCAGCACATTGGTTCTGGGTATAGATCTGGTTTTTAAAAATTTCTTTAGCTGACCAACACATCAAAGTATACCATTACTATGCCTGTGCCCTTCTCACTCTTCCACAAATTTACAAATAGCTATAGGGAGGGAGGGAGGGAGTAATGTTAACAGCCAGTATGGTGTAGTGGTTAAGATGTCAGACTAGGATCTGGGAGATCAAGGTTTGAATCCCCACTCTTTCATGGAAGCTTGCCGGGTGACCATGGGATAGTCACATGCTCTCAGCCTAACCTACCTCACAGGGACATAATGGAGGAAAGGAAAATGATACAAGTGGCTTTGGATTTCCAGGCTATAAAGTAAATCAGATCAATCAATCAATCAAATGTTGGGTCCACAACAACTACAACCAACCAACCTCTTTCCCAGGATATCAACTTTTAAGGCACTGCTGAGTAATTCCCATCCAGCTAGCTCCACTGTCTTTTTTTCAAAGCATGTCAACAGGATTCAAGTTGAGTTCAATATCTCTAGCAGCTCCCCAGGAAAATACTTTTCATCAAATCAGCTGTTTACATTAGTATGGCTGCAGCACACACAAAAATAGACACATCATCATAATACTTTAGAGCCATACACACTGGTTAGCCGGTAGTTTTTTGGGGGAGAGAGTCACTCTACGGTGGGGTTGAAAGGAGCGGGGCATCCCCTAAAGTGGACTGCATGGAACAGGGATGGCTTGGCAAGTTAAAATTACCCTGGAGCAAGCCCTGCAGGGGCCACTTGACTCAGCACCATCGGCAATTGGCTCACCCATTGCTTTTTTGCCACAAACTAGCAGCGATAGAGGAGAAGGCAACTGGTGAGCTGATACCGACTCTCACTGCTGATGAAGAGTCCAAGCCGGGTGGTTCCTGAGGCACTGGCTGAGGCACTGAGCTTGGCTCTGCTTGCTTTTGGACACCAACGGCCTTTTATGACAATGACCCACAGGAGAATTTTCCTCCAAGTGAAATTATCAGTCCGCAATAGGCAAGGAAGTCCTCTTGTCATGGCAACTCTGCACGCTTTTCAGGCTGAGTCTGGGCCCTGAAGCTTCCAGTTGCTGATCAGAACCAAGCTACAAATGCACTCTCATGCAAGTGCCACTGTGAGGTCAGCCTTTGCCTGCTGCTACTGAGTACTACTGGGCTTGTTTCATTCTTGTCTTCTGACAGTGAGCACTTTCACACATGCTAAATAGGGTTGCCAGGTCTTGCCTGGCTGATGGCAGAGGGGGTCCATTCTTGGTCTGGAAGTCTTCAGGCACGTGCGTGCCACAATGACGTCACCCAGAGGTGATGTCATCGAGCAGGGCACGTTGGGTGGGACGCTCTAGCATTGGGTGGGGTGGTCTAGCAAACCATAGAGTTTTTGCCCAAAAGCTAGAGTGCACCCGTGTAATGTGCCTGGCACAATAACTTTACCTCTGGGTAAATGATGTCACCCAGAGGTAAAGTTAATGGTAAATAATGCACTTTCACGCCACTTCAGTGACCATTTGCAAGTGGATTTTGCCATTTCACACATCACTGCATCAGGCAGGACAGGGCTCTTTGGGGGTGTGGCTCCCCCATGGTAACTGGGCTCCCCCACTGGTCAGCTGGCCAAAAGATTGGGGCCCCTGAAATCGGGGGAAACCCCGCCCCCATCGGGGGAAATGGAAACCCTAATAGGGTTTTCTGAGATCCCTCCAACTTTGATTCAACAGACTATCCACTACACAATATGCACTGTCCATATATACCCTTTTCCTGTCATCGTCGTCCCCGATGCCATGAAAACTTTGCATCATGTAGAGCATCTTGGATGTTCAGAATATAAATCCAGGTGGGCAGCCGTGTTGGTCTGAAGCAGAAGAACAAAGTTTGAGTTCAGTGACACCTTTAAGAGCAACAAACTTTGTTGGTCTTTAAAGTGCCACTGAACTCAAACTTTGTTCAGAATATAAGTTTGTCACTGGAGATAATATGCTTCTGTCCTATTGTGTTGTATTAACTAGTGCATTTGTTTGTATTTGTGCATCTTTATTTACTGTATAATGTGTTAAGAATGTGCTTTTGCTGGTTATGAGAAGTTAGTCTTCCATCTGTGCATTGTCTGACCCTGTTTCTTAGCCGTACTAGTTTAGTTTCCCCCTTTCCCTATTTGCTATGATTTACATGGGCTTTCCTTGCTTGTGTAGCTGTGATAGACTGCACTTTTAAAATCTTAGAAGTGCTGTGTAAACAGATAAAGGACTGTGAAGGGTTAATTCTTCACAGAGCCAGAGAGCCTTGAGTGACAGGCTGCTCCAAGAGATCTGATTGGTTAGCATCAGCTGAGCAGAGAAAAGACTTCTGAACTGGATGCTGAGAAGGATTCAGTCTGGTTTCAGCCCTAGCTGAGAAGAGTCGAGTACTGACAGTTTCAGAATTCAGCCCTGACTGAGAGCAGTTTAACACAGACAGGAAAACTGGGGAAAAGTTGGCAAGGAATTTTGGGAAATAGCAAATACTCCCATTCAGGTCAAGGAAAGGGGATAGATCTTCTAGTGAGAGGAGAATTTCTCTACTCGGTCAAACAGGGAGTTAGCTCTGAAGACAGCTCTGAAGACAGCTCTGAAGAGTGAAGAGATTCCCTGGTCTGGTCACGGTGTGGTTAGAAATTGTCTTTGGAGACCTTAGGTAAAGGTAAAGGTTTCCCTTGCTCGAAAGCCAGTCGAATCCGACTCTAGGGTTGCGGTGCTCATCTCCGTTTCAAAGCCAGCGCTGTCCGAAGACATTTCCGTGGTCATGTGGCTGGCATGACTAGACGCTGAGGCACACGGAACGCTGTTACCTTCCCACCGAAGCGGTACCTATTTATCTACTTGCAATTTCTTGCTTCTGAACTGCTAGGTTGGCAGGAGCTGGAACCAGAGACGGGAGCTCACTCCGTCATGCGGCACTCAGGTCTCGAACTGCTGAACTACTGACCTTCCACAGCCTGCAGTTCAGCATCTTAACCACTGAGCCACCGCAACTCCTTGGAGACCTTAAGAGTCAGTTAAAAACTCAAGACAAGTAGTGGTATTTCAAGAGAAGGGGTTTGGGTGCTGGAA
>NW_015162489.1:170695-191040 GCF_001447785.1 Gekko japonicus | reverse complement strand
CTTTCCCTCAGGTTCCGGGGCTGAGCCAATACCCAAAATATTGTACTGTGACAGGGTGGGACAGCCAGGGTTCTTCAGCAAAGAAGAAAACACATAACTAGGGCAGTTCAGTCAGTAAAGGGAAAGAAAAACAGAGGGAAAATCTTGCCTCTGAGGGAGGGAAGTAGATGGGGTCATCTTAGTAGCTTATTACCCAAATTGACATACATGTGAAATTCCTGCAACACACAAAGGCATCCCCTTGTCAGCATGGAGCAAATACTTGCATTTTTGGTATTTTAAAAATTCATTTGGGGTCTTAACCCTGTGTATACCAAGGTCCAGATTCAGTCCAATGCTCAAAAGAATGAGGGGGAATAAGCTTCTTATGCAGAAAAGGGGTTTTATTTAATTAACAGAAAAAACAAATTAAGTTAAACGATTTGCAGAGCAAAATGGAGGTTTAAAGAAAGGAAAAATGCAATGGTAAAACAACCCCAAACCTGCCGCTAATAAACTGCTTGCCTATAGGGAAATAAACTGAAAAGAGAAAAACAACACATACAAGCCTGATCTCGGAGAGAAGGGTGGGTGGAGGATGTCCTCAGTGGCGATGAAGCAGTGTCAGGAGGAGCTTTAAATTGTCATGTGGGAGAAGAAAGCGCAGCCAAGTGGGTCCATGGAGCAAAGATGCAAAAGGTCAGTCATGAAGTTGGGGTAACTGGATGGGTCCAAACTGGCTACAAGAATTGGGGCTGAGGGGTAACTCTTTATACCCTTTTGCCAAGAATGAGGAAGTGAAGGGGTGTTGGCACTGGAATGTGAGCGTAATAAAAATTTAATATTTCTGGATACGAGAAAGCTTGGGAACAAAATCGTTATTTGTATTGTAGGGGGGAGTTTTCCCCTTTTGCTTTAAGTATTAAAAACGTTCCCTTGGGGATATTTGGAAATTAGATATGTAAGTGTCTATGGCTGGGTACTTGTCGTGATTGGGGAAGGGCAGGAACCTTCCTGTCCAGTTGTTAAGATCTGCAGGAAATTGCTGGAATCGCCTGTTCCTTATTGTTTTGCAAATCTGGGTTGTTATTGAAGATCAAATTATATGGGAGGAGGCTCTGTGGTCCGTGGGGCAAATGGCCCTTGAATGAATCCCTCTTAGGGTGGTCTTTTGCACAATTGATGGAAAAGCTGTCCTGCCTTCCTTTAGTGTGACTCACTGCCATTTAATATTAATTTAATACAGTCTCCATCTATCATTTCTAGGCCCATGCTGAGGTGTACACATGTACAAAATGGGGGTCCCCGTGGGGTGAGGGCCTCGGGGGCATTAAGCAAGCCTGTCTGACCACATTACTAAAGGGCCACAGTGCTGACATGTTGCAATGGAAATAATTGTGACAGGACCAGCTACCCTTTTTGCAATGCAAACTTTTTCTAAACAATCATTTCTCAAAAATGAAAATGAGTGATAGTTCAGAAATAAGTTTCCTTTGCGCTGAACTTTTAGGGATGAAGCAACAAAACCGAGTAGAGAGTAGGAAAGAAAAATGAGATCTAAGCAAGGGAGCAGACTAGGTGTCTGCCTCTCTGCTCCAATGGAGCTGCCCTACAGTGGTTATGCCTCAGAGGGGGCCTGAAAAGTGTGATGCCTGAGGTAGAATATCGCAGTGGTAGTAGATGTGGGGTTGTTTTGTTTGTTTGTTTGTTTCTAATTTGCAGTCCTTTACCTATTCCTAAGTGAGCCATGAGATGCGGAATGGTGTAGTATAGCCTGACCTGGCCAGATCTGAGAAGCTAAGCTGGGTCAGTACATGAATGGGAAACCACCAAAGGTGAGTTTCCAGAGGAAGGCAATAGCAAGCCATCTCTGCCTAATTACTTACCTTGAAAACCCCACTGGGGTCACCATAAATTGGCTGCGTGTTGACAGTACTTTACACACACGCACAACTGGGCCGCCTAACCCTGCCTAATGATAAAAGGGGAGAAACCTCTGCCAGGGAATTTGTATTACCAGCTCCTGAAGAAATCTCCAGTGGCTTATGCTGAGGCAGCATCACCTCTGTTCTCTCAGGATCTATTTAAGATTTGTATGTCTTATGGGAAAGGCAAGGGAGTTCCCACCATCGTTTTTGGAGGAGAATACCAGCAGACTGAGAATTAATCTGTTTTCTTCATGTGTTTCTTGAATTTTGTTTTTTGACTACACAGTAGCTGTGGTTGTTGTTTCATTTTCTTCTGCCTTGCAGTCAATTTTGCACCTGCACAGTAAGGGAAATCGATTCTCCCCAAGGTCAAAACTAGATTAGGTCATTACAGTGCACAGATCTCTCAGTTTGCTTCTTCATTGGGCAAATGGGAACTGTTCTGTACCTAGACAGAATGGCAACCATTAATGTGGTTGTCAGACACACACCAATACTAAAAGCACAGGTTTTGTACTGGAAGTATTGTCTGCAGGGTAGGGAAGAGCTACAAGCTACTGGCTGTGCATGTGTAGATGCAGAAATAACCCAACAGACAAGCCTTCTCTGTTCACGGGCAAGCTCATATGCCCACTGAATGATGCACTCCATGATCACCACATGCAACTGGGATGCATTCCAAACCAGAGGTTGTTCAGAAATACCTAAAATAATATGGTAGTATCGCAGTTGCAGTAAGTAGCCTAGTATCCTGCTTGTTTTTTCTCATTAAGGTAATGGGGTGGATCCAACCATCCTCCAAGCAGCCTTTCTCCAGCCTATGTTCCACCAGCTTGTGACTCTTCCTCCAACAGAAGAGCCACTGAAGTTCAAGGAAAGCTCCTTAGATCAGAGAAGTGCTTCAGACTTGAGCCAAGAGGAATTTGGAAAAAGTGCAGAAAAGGGCAACTCGAATGATAAAAGGGTTGGAACACTTTCCCTATGAGGAAAGGTTAAAGCGCTTAGGGCTCTTTAGCTTGGAGAAAAGACGACTGAGGGGTGACATGATCGAGAGTTATAAGATTATGCATGGGAAAGAGCAGGTAGAGAAAGAGGTACTTTTCTCCCTTTCTCACAATACAAGACCTCGTGGGCACTCCATGAAACTGCAGAGCGGTCGGGCTAGAACGGATAAAAGGAAGTACTTCTTCACCCAAAGAGTGATTAACACATGGAATTCACTGCCACAGGAAGGGGTGGCGGCTACAAGCATGGACAGCTTCAAAAGGGAATTAGATAAGCATATGGAGCAGAGGTCCATCAGTGGCTATTAGCCACCAGGTATAGATAGGGACTCTGGGGCAAGTGATACTCTGTCTTCTTGGGGCTTGGGGGGGGGTCAACAGTGGGAGGGCTTCTAATGTCCTGGCCCCACTTGTGGACCTCCTGATTGCCCTGGTATTTCTGGCCACTGTGTGACACAGAGTGTTGGACTGGATGGGCCTTTGGCCTGATCCAATATTGGTGTCTCTTATGTTCTTATGTTCTAATGGGGGGAATAAATGTTGTAATACCGAAGACAGCTGAGTGGTGGGATATTTGACAGGTGGTAACCTAACTTGTAGGCCCTGTGACCCCAAGATTCCTGTCCCATTGGCTAACACATTCATCCTCCCCAGATGGTGTCCATGCCTCCTCCTTCAGAGATTTCTGTTTTGACAGGGAGAGAAAAAGAGCTTGTCCACCAGGCATCGCTTGTGGAACAACTGGTACTCCAATTCTGAAAAATGAAAAGCTCCCTGAAGTCCACTGTCAAGCTGTGGTGGGAGGGTTGCAGTCTAACCATTAAGCAAAAATCTGAAACTAACAGGAGGGATGCTCAAGAACCCATGAATCAATACAACTCCACTTCTTTGAACATTATAGAAGATTTAACAAAATCATATCCTTTATAGTTCTTTGAGAAAAGAAAGCAATGGGTGGGCTTTTAAGCAGAAATTGTTTTGCATGCCCTGAGCAGGTCTCTCCCTCTCCTCTGGGACTTGACACCAAAGGAATAATTATATTATTGTATGCATTAACTTCTGGGCTTTGGGGCCCATTTGTGTGTTTTATGGGTCCCCAGGGGTTCACTTAAAAATGCCATCAGAGCATAAAACTGTAAGAGGCAATTGTTGGGGTGAATTGGTGTTTAATCTGGATTACCATGGTAACTAAGATTTGCCAGACAGGGACCAGAAATGAAGAGGGGAAGAAGAAAGGGCAAAAGTGAGCCCCGTCAGATTGATGTTGTCTGTGTTTGGAAGCCAGCAGGCAAAGCAACAAGCTGCCTCTCTCCTCCCCCCCTCCCCTATAATCAGCCTGTAGGCTCCCGGCCCCTAATGGATTTGACTTGTCACCGGCAAGCTGCACTAATCAAATGGGGCAAAGCTATCTGAGGGATGAGACAGGCCACCCCAGCTGCATTTGCTTCTCCACCGCCTCGCTTCCTTCCTTCTCCCACATCGATCCACCTCAGAGAGAATTTCCATTTATATTGCAGCCAAAGAGAGTTCTTCTTGGCAATGACACCAGCTCCTTGCTCTTGACCCTGGCCGCTCCTTTGCGTTCTTCATCCCTTCTGCTCTATTTTTCTCATGTCCTTGACTTCCCCTCTTTTCTGCCTCTTCTGGCAAGTCATAGCTACACAATACAATAGACTTAAACTGGTTTAATAATGATTCCTCTATCCAGGAGTAGGGTGAGAATGGTCTGAAATTTAGTAACTTGCCACCACAGCAACCACTACTGTGGCTGATGGTTACACACTGTTGTCTGAGGAAAGCTGAAAGTACTACTAGGTTTGATTCCTCACTCCTCCACATGAAGGCAGCTGGGGTGACCTTGGGTCAGTCACAGGTCTCTGAGAACTCTCTCAGCCCCACCCACCTCACAGGTTGTCTGTTGTGGGGAGAGGAAGGCAAGGCAATTGTAAGCCACTCCAAGACTCCTTTGGGTAGTGAAAGGTGGGGTATAAAACCAGCTCTCCTCCTCCTCCTCCTAGATAAACCAACAGGGAAAGTAAACTTAACTGTTAAAAAAAGAGATGGAAGACTGCGGCTGAGAGAGAGAGAAAAAACTCCCAAGGAGAAATTCTGAGGAGAACAAGCACAGAGCTTCAGCTACTGCAGGAAAATGTCGGGGGGGGGGGAATGAAGCAGGGGAAGACCCTTTCCCCTCCCCTTGTGGTATGCTTAGGGAGACAAAACTCTTCCTCAAGAACATCCAGTGTACAGGATGGTAGAGGAAGACTGACTTGGCAAGAAGAAAAGAGCTGTTAGCTGCCATGGTTTTCCCCAAACAAATCTTGGGAATAGACGTTCAAGGTGTTGATAATTCTGTTAGTGGTCTCTGGCTCCTCACAAAACTACAGTCCTTCTTTGCTGTCTCCTACAATGGAATTTAGCTCTGGAACATTCTAGAGCTCTACCCAGTTTGGTGTAGTGGTTAAGTGTGCCGACTCTAATCTGGGAGAACCGGGTTTGATTCCCCACTCCTCTACTTGCACCTGCTGATGTGACCTTGGGTCAGTCACAAGCTCTGGCACAGCTGTCCTTGAAAAAGAGCAGTTTGTGTCAGAGTTCTCTCAGCCCCACCCATCTCACAGGGTGTCTGTTGTGGGGAGGGGAAGGGAAAGGAGTTTGTAAGCCGCTCTGAGACTCCAAGTGAAGGGCGGGGTATAAATCCAATCTCTTCTTCTTCTCTTCTTCTTCCAAGAAACTGGCACCCAAATCCCCTTTTTTCCTCTTTAGCCCCATTCATTTTTCCTGTTTGCTCTTTCCCCATCTATTTTCTTCTCATGTATGTCAGTTCTCCTGTATCTACTATGATTACAATTCCAATAAAGTTTGCTTTTTTGGGGGGGAGAAATGTATGTCAGTTCTGCCTTTCCAGTACTTTGATTCTCTCTCAGCTGCCTAATTAGTGCATATCCCATGAGTGTGCTTTTGCCTGTCTCATCAGTGCAGCTAGTATTTTGAATTTTATGTTGGACAGAAGGGATGTGCATTCATTTCCAAGCAAAAATGGGAAAAAAATTAACCAAGGCCCAGTTTGTTATGTTCCTTAGGGTAACAAAAATGAATGAATACAGCAATGAATGAATAAACACAACTTGTTTTATCCATTTCATTTTGACCTTGTTCAAGGAGAGTTCAGGGAGAATGAAACAGACACCAAAGCTTAGGGAAAGGGAAGGAAGGCAGGACATACAAAAGGGACATCCTAGCTTTCCAACCATCACAGCCAGTAGAATCTTGCAGTGGAAGAAATTTGTGTGGATAATTTTTAGTTTATGAAAATCACTGGTAGCACAGCAGTTTGAGAAGGGCTTCCTTGATTACACTTCTAGAACACAGCATCATAACTTCAGTTATGCTTCTTGTGCTGTCATAAGGATGGCCTGTTGAGTGTTACCGAAAATGCATAGAAGATTATCTTGATGGGTCCTTGTTTCCTGGCTCAATAGCTTTGGGGTGTCTGCTTTTGCCTCCTCTACACTGTATGCCTATCTGTGTGGGAGTGCAAACATAACATCTTCTGAAATTCTGTAAATCTGGCTGGTTAGCTGGAAATGCAAAATGCATGTGGCAAAACGGGGACCTGCCCTCAGCCCTGGGAGACCAAGCAGCCGTTCTGTGGCTCACAAGACCATTTTTGCCTTCCCACCCTACCTTGTCGGGCTATTTCCCTTCATTACACGCTGCCACCACTCACTAGATTTACACCACCTTCCTAGAGAGACAGTGAAACCCCTCTGGCTGATTCCCCAACCTTGGGAAGTTGGTAACAAAATCTTTGGGCCCCCCCTGGAGAATTGGCAACCCCTCTGATTTGGGCCCGTTTGTGTTCCCTGGCCTCCCTTTGCCCCTGGTAACATGCTGAGCAGGGAGGACTAGGTGGTCAAGGCACACCAGGTCTTATTTAACTCAACAAGGGTCCCTGCCACATGGCAGGAAAAAAACTGGGCAAAGTGCGGCTTTTAAAAGCCGCACCAAAATAGAGACGCCGCGGCGGGATCCCACGAATCTCCTGAGCCGCGGTGTCTGAGCATGCGCAGTTCGGCCAGGAGCCAGGGATGCGCCGGCGGAAGGACGCGCCGGCGATCCCACGGCCGGCCTTGATGCGCCCTTTCCCGAAGAACCACCTAGGTAGGTGGTTTATTTTTGATGCGGGGTTTTGGGTGGAAGGGCCGGATCGGGAACAGGCGCGCCACGCTTCCCAGATGTTGCTGTGGGATCATGCCCTTTTGCTGTGCCCCCGATCCGTCCCTCTCCCGGCCCAAAACCTCTCGTGTGACCGGGGCCAAGGTTTATTTATGTACAAGTTAAGCACAGAAAATAAACACAAGCACATTAACACAACCTGGGCAGAAAATAAATAAGATTTAAAATGCCATTCCTCTGTCCCCTACACACACCCTCTCTATCTCTGGAGGTTGTGGAAAACCCCCAGCCCTTCACCGGACTGGTCACTGGCACTGTTGCCCTCCTGACTGTCCACCACGGTTTATAGTGGCCTGGATGCCCTGGAGTTTGAGGCAACAGGAGCCCCCACCTGTCTGCTCCCTTGGAGCTGCCCTCCACGCTGAGCCCAAAGGCTGAAGACTGAACTCCCCCCTCAGGGCCAAAACCTTTATCTGCCTGGCTCCACCCCTGGGGTGTGTCCCTAGCCTTTCTGGGGAACTGTAGGAAGGGAGGTATGGCAGCTCCATTGTTTCCTATGGAGTACCTCCCCCCTCCTAAGGACTACCAGGCTGGTATCCATTTTAAAATACACTGCTGCCTCTGCCTGGCAGCCATTGGGGTGCTAAATGTCTGCTTTTGCCTGCTCTACACTGTATGCCTATCTGTGTGGGAGTGCAAACATAATGTCTTCTGAAATTCTGTAAATCTGGCTGGTTGGCTGGAAATGCAAAATGCTGCATATCACTATTCTTAACACATCCATTAAGTATCAGTAGTGCTCCTGCCATTCAATGCCAAAAAAGATGGGCAGACTTTGCCTTCTTCAGTTATTGGGTCATTAAGTGTAATGGTTCAAGATTTTCTCCCCCTCAAATGAGAGCCAGAAAAGCAGCCTTTTGCTTATAATCATTTAGTTAAAATGTTTGGGTTTTTCCTTACCTCCAAAGGGACTAGCAAATCAAAAATATGCTGAAGGCATTAATAATGGAATTAGAAATAATCAGCAGTTTCAGACATTCATACAATTTGCAATTAGCTTGCATTAAAAAAATCCTCTTCTACCTTGAAAGTCTTCAGCAACACTGAAGTCAATAAAATGTCATCCCAAATAGAGCTGGTTTATATCTCTTCCTGCAAACAGTCAGAGGTAGTATCTGGCCCGAGACCAGGGCTACAACTGAAAAGGCTCTGTCCAAGGAGGCTGACTTGGGAGCAGGACAGCAAGCTGCAGCTGGCAAGAGGAGGACAGTTGGCACAGAGGTTTGCATATAAACAGTCCTCTAGATGTATGGGTTCCAGTTGCGAAGGGCTCTAGAGGTGAGAGCCAGCATCTTAAACTGAGATCAGAAACAAAGAGGCAATCAATTAATTTCTTTTGGCACAAGTGTGTATTTTGGCCCATAGATATAACAGAAGATGGTAGGGGTACATGAATGTAAAACATAAGAACATAAGAAAAGCCAATGTTGGATCAGGCCAATGGCCCATCCAGTCCAACCCTCTGTCACACAGTGGCCAAAAATACCAGGTGCCATCAGGAGGTCCAGCAGTGGGGCCAGGACACTAGAAGCCCTCCCACTATTGACCCCCCCCCCCCGGCACCAAGAATACAGAGCATCACTTGCCCCAGTCTGACAGTTCCTATCTATACCTTGTAGCTAATAGAGCAGAGGTCCATCAGTGGCTGTGTGTGTTGGCAGTCTTTTCTGTCCCCTGACAGTTGATGACAAGGTCCAAGATCTAGGCTGTTCCCTCCAGAGGGAATATGAAATTGTAAAAATGATTTACAATGGACTGAATCCAAAGAACTCCGTGTTTAGAAGACATTGCACATGTGTGTCTACATGACAAAGTTTTGAAAGAAAGGAGAATTCTTAAAGCAGTTTGCTATATTATATGGGAAAGAAATATACCTTGGTGTTCAAAGGACAAATGTCCCATTGGGCATGCCCAAGCCCTTTTGTGCTATTATCGGTTGTTCATTTTGCCTGAAATGTTTCCATTATTGTTCCTCAAAATAACTTTGCCATCTCAAATTGCCTGTATTGAGCCTCAATTCTGAGCTTACAACAAAATGTCAGAAGTGCAGAATCCATCACATTCAATAGCTAGCAAATTCAAGGCTCTGTCCTCCTCCTAGTCAAACCAATGGCAAAAATATTAGTTTTAAATTATCCCTGTTTCATTCCATGTCAGTTGGTAGTGCCTCAAAATTCAAGCATCTGATTCTGTAGGAATTCAGCAGACTTCACATGCTGTGTGGTAGACTAGCTATCTTTGGGCATAAAGGTGCCACAAACTAAGAATTCTAGGGTGTACTGCTGCTTGTATAATGACGGGCTGAGGGAGCCATCAACAACTTGGTGGTTGTTACCTTCTATAAATATGGAATTTCAAAAGACCTCAGCCCACCTACATAAAGTTGTATGCTATTCTCTAACTATAAACTTTGTGTAATTAGGAATCTTGCCATCTCTGAGTTAAGAAGCCCCATTTCAAAGCAATAGCCATGCTTTGGAGTGCATTTCATTTCCATATTAAGTGGAGATGGGGAGGGGGAAAAGATGTTCAACCTGGATATAGATTCAGATGTTCAACCTGGATATAGATTCAGGTGGGCAGCAGAACAAAGTTTGAGTCCAGTGGTACCTTTAAGACCAACAAAGTTTTATTCAAGGTATAAGCTTTTGTGTGCACGCACACACTTCCTCAGATATAATGAAATGGAAGTTACCTCTCCACTCTATACATATAGATAGCGGGTGAGCAGTATATTAGCATACATAATGGATGCTAATACATTACATACATAATGAAGATGTTTAACAGATTCAAGGACCAAACTGGAATAACAAGTTTAGTTTATATGGTTACCATTGGTTTGGGTTTAATTCTGGGAGGAAAACATAGTGAAGGAAATAAATATGTCAAAATTGGAGATGGATGGGCAGATGATTCCTTAATTGTGGAATACTGAGAGTAGTTAATCGAGACCCTGCCATTACACTCAGTCCATCTACATTCCAGTCTACCATTGCCCATTATATTACAATCTACTATTCATTACATTGCATTACAATCTACTATACCATACCATACCATACCATACCATACCATACCATACCATACCATACCATGCATAGTATATTATCTATAGTATTATCTATATTATATTATATTATATTATATTATATTATAATCTATAGTATTTTCTATAGTGGATTGTAATGTAATGCACTGGGCCACTGTGCTGTAGCCTACAACACTGTCCCATGTGCTGATACATGTAAGGCAGCTCTCCTACGTTTTGTGACAGTCCCTCCCACTAATCTGCTGTTTAGAAGTGGAGCCTTCCTAGCACTAATAAAAAACGAGGGGAGGAGATTAGGGGATGGGGCTTTTGAATTTCTTTGTGGCCCTTCCATGGCATTCCCCCATAATTTGAGCATGGGTGGTAATGGCAACAGCATCTGTAAATGTTATTTCTGCAGTGGTCTTCCAATGCAGCTCCTGCGTGTTATGCTAAATGATCCCATCCAGCAGCATCAGTCATAGGAACCAGCAGAAGGCCGTTGCTATTCACTTCACACCCTGACTCACTGGAGTCTGCCAGGCTGTGCCCCTTTACCCTGCCTAAATAACAGAACTTCTGAGACCAAAAGCTGGCTACCCTTCTGGTTTCTAGGTCCTGGGCATCTGAAAACTGAGATGCGTGATGGGGTCTGGTGTTACTTGAATAGCGGCAGTACTAATGTTGGTACTGCCCCACACCACTAGAAACTGTATCACATGGCATCTGTGAATGTGTGTAGTCACAGTTATGTGGCTGAAGAGGGGGGAAAAGTACCTTGCAATAACTATGTGTTGCAGTTAAAAATAAAATGTAGCTGAACTGCTAGTGCCAGATTATTGCCTCCTCCTGTCTCCTAACAACAGTAGCTGCTACCAAAAGCAGACGTGAACAGAAGGCTTCAAATAAGCCATCAAGTGTGTGGGCTAGCTGACAGCCCTAGATCTCAACCTACCACCCTCAGAATGAGCTTTGCAACTTGAGGCCCAAAGCCTGTCAACCCTACTTGGGCCTCAGATAGTGTTGCCAGCTCTGGGTTGGGAAATACCCGGAGATTTTGGGGGTGGAGCCGGGAGTGGGCAGGATTTGGGGCGGGGAGAGACCTCAGCAGGGTATAATGCCATAGAGTCCACCCTCCAAAGCAGCCATTTCCTCCAGAGGAACTGATCTTGATTGTCTGGAGATCGGGTATAATAGCGGGAGATCCCCAGGTGCCACCTGGAGGTTGGCAACCCTAGCATAGCATCAGAGCTTCCTTTGGACACAAAAAATAGTAGGTGTTTGTGACATCAGCCCCCAATATGAAGCCTTTGGATTGGCCAGGCTCAGGATAAATCCTAGAAGCCTGGCCTACTGACTGGTTTTAACAGAGCAGACCCTTTTGCCCTTTCAGTTGCCAGTTCTTGCCTCAGCGGCCCGCCTCATCTGGAATGGACAACACCAGGCACAACTTTCCACAGCTCCCCGAATGGCCCCTACAAATATACCCCATTAAAGTACAAGGAAATCCCCTTAAAATAAGTGGGATAAGGATTGTGATCGAGGAGTGAGTTTCATACCCAGAGAGAGTCTGTTGATCAGTTACGCTAGGGAAACCGTCCCTGATTTGTTTACTTGTTCGAGAAGCAAATGCCAAGTGATTTGAAAGGGAGCAAACTCAGTGGAATCCCCATTTCTGGCAGTTGTGGCTGTCTTGGGATGACAACCTCGGGAAAGAGAGAACAATCTTGGATGGTTGAATAAAAGTTTCAGAACAAGTGGGGCGGCAGGGGTGGGGGTGGGGATATGGTTTCTTCATAAACTGACCTGGAATACCTGCCTTTGTATTAATTGATAGGGGGCTAGTAAACATTGCTGTCTTTCACTGATGCAGTGATTAAATGGCAAAGGTAGTTCACACATGCAAGAGAAAGAGGTGGTAGAATGGACTGCTCCACTTTATAATACTAGATTCCAGTTTTGAATGTTCCTTCGCATGGAAAGTCTGAGCAAACAGAAAACTAGCTCAGTGGAGAGTAAAGTACAATATTTTCTCAAACCGCGCAGCAATGCTCCCTCTAAGCAGTGGAGTCTTATGAGCAAAAATTCTACTTTGTGAGCTACTGGCATTAAAGTTGTGAGCAAGCGATTTGGCTACTGCATAAATTAGTTTGCTCTGGGGCCATCCTCCCTGAGCTAAGGCAAAAAATGTGTGAGCCAGACGCGAAAAAACTGTGAGCTAGCTCACACAAACCCAGCTTAGAGGGAACATTGCCATGCAGTACTGTTGTTGTTTTTTGCAGGGCTAAAATGTGGAATTTCTTGCCAGAGGATTTAGTGAAGGCCACTGGAATAAACAGCTTTAAGACCATAAGAACATAAGAACATAAGAGACGCCAATGTTGGATCAGGCCAAAGGCCCATCCAGTCCAACACTCTGTGTCACACAGTGGCCAGAAATACCAGTGCCATCAGGAGGTCCAGCAGTGGGGCCAGGACATTAGAAGCCCTCCCACTGTTGACCCCCCCAAGCACCAAGAAGACAGAGCATCACTTGCCCCAGAGCCCCTATCTATACCTTGTGGCTAATATCCACTGATGGACCTCTGCTCCATATGCTTATCTAATTCCCTTTTGAAGCCGTCCATGCTTGTAGCCGCCACCACTTCCTGTGGCAGTGAGATCCCTAGCTTTAAAAGGGGGTTAGAGAGAATCATCCAGGATAATCAGCAGTGCTGATTCCGTGAACTTAGGCAGATCATGAGAAGGGAAGGCAGGAAGGGTTTAATCAGTACTTAGTTCTTGTGGCCCTTTCTTACATGCCCAGGGAAATGCTGATCACCACTTTGGGGTCAGGAAGCCATTTTTCTCCAGGGTAGTTTGGCTGGAGATCTTGGAGGTTTTTTGTCATCTTGTGGGCATGGAACAGCGGTCACTGGGGGAGGTATTTGTGAATTTCCTGCATTGTGCAGGGGGTTGGACCTTCCAACTCTATGATTCTCTGGCCCCTGCCACACGGCAGGGAAAACTCCGGTGAAAGCGCGGCTAAAGAGAGCGGCACCAAATTAGAGACGCTGCGGGCGGGATCCCATGGATCCCGTGAGCCGCGTGCCGTTGCTCCCCGGCACAATCAGATGCCGGGGAGGAAGAGACGAGTGGGAGGGGGAGGCTGCCGAACTGCGCATGCTCGAGCATGCGCAGTTCGGCTGGGGCCCGGGGATGCGCCGGCGATCCCACGGCTGCACTTGCCCCATTCGATGCAACCACTTGCCCCATTCGATGCAACCACCCAGGTAGGTGGTTCTTTTTGATGCACTTTATGGGTGGTTGGGACGGATCTGGGATGGGCGCAGCACGATTCTCAGATGTTGCTGTGGGATCACGCCCGTTTGCTGCAGCCCCGATCCGTCCCTCTCCCGGCCCAAAACCCCTCATGTGGACAGGGCCCTTGTCTATCAATGGCAACTAGCCATGTTGACTGAGGGGAACCTCCACATTCAGAGGCACTAAACCTCTGAATCCCAGAGCCAGGAGGCAACATCAGGGGAAGGTCTCAGCCTCTATGCCCTGTTGTTGGCTTTCCAGAGGAACTGGTTGGCCACTGTATGAGACAGGATGGTGGACTAGATGAACTATTGGTCGGATCCAGCAGGGCTCTTGTTTTTATGCCCTCTGACTCTCCCATGCAAATGCCTCCCCACTGGTGCCTCCCCCCAAGTTAGCTTATTTGTAGTCTTGGAACCTAGATGTTAAAATATCCTGAGGAGGGTATTCACAGGGGAGAATCAGAGGGTGAAGTAAGGAAGAGCCTTCTTCCTGACAGTTCACCCCGCACGGGTGTCATGAGGTAAACACAGGGTTCCCAGTCCCTTGCCTGCCTCACTGGTATCATGAGGTAAATACACAGTTCCCAGTCCCTTGCTTGCCTTATAGTACCTAGCTCTGGCCTTGGTAACCCTCAACATCTTCCCTCCCTTCCTGGGTACCAGTAAACATTCAGGAAAGTCATCTCTTCCCCTTCTGGAATGAAGTGTCAGAAATTCAGCAAATTATGTGTGCTGATTTACTGTGACTACTTTGCCTAATTAGCATCTTTAATTAGCATAGTATGTAAATTGAATTGCTAGAATTGGGGCTTTTTGGATAAGGCAGTCTCTCCTGTGCACAACAAGTTGTGCTGTCACTTTTCTGTTTTATTGTTTCTTTCTTTCCCTTACAAGAAGCAATAGCAGCCTGCTTCCCAGAAATGTAACAAGTTAAGGATTGCCAATTGTTGTTTGGATAATTCCTGGAGATTTGGGGACGATGCTTGTAGAGGGCAGAGTTTGGGGAGGGGAGGATGCGCCGCAGGAATGTGATTGCATAGAGTTCATCCCCAAAGTTGCCCTTTCCTCCAGGAGAACTGATCTTTGTAGCCTAGAGATCAGTTGTAAAAAAATTCTGGGAGAACCCCAGGCCCCACCTGACAAGTGAAACTTCTCTTGGAAAGGACATAAGTGGTAAGAACGGCATTCTGTGCTTAATCTCCCTGTTCTAGGCTGCTGTTAAAATGAAGGGTGCTGCAAATTGTCAAGTGTGTTTGACATCAAACTTACTGTGTTGGACTATGACAACCAGAGAGGAGCCAGTTACTGGGTCTGTTTGATTTGGCACCAAGTGACTCAAAGCCTGCCAAACAGGTTTGTATCAGTCCCCCCCCCCAAAAAAAGAACCCTGTGCATACACAAAAACACTGTCAGTCCAAACAGATCAATAGCCATTAATGTTGCTGAGGACTACTTAGGCAAACACCAAATGGTAGGATTTTTTTTAAAAAAACACACATTTATGATGGATTTATATAATTTGTGACTGAGTTAATGATCTTTTTAAACAATAGCCTGCTGAGCAGAGCAATGGTGCAGCAAGGAAGGGAGCTGTGGAACTCAAGAGATAGGGGAAGTAACTTGCAGAACAGCCACAAATAGGTCAAAGAACAAACTGTCACTCAAAAAACTGGCTCCGTGTTTGTGACCAGCAAACAGGATGTGAGCAAACTTTCTGAACATCCCTAGTTAAAACTGCAGGAACCAGGCCACCCAAAAGATGGCCATTCTCCCAATAAGCTGTCTCAGTCTATATTCGGGGGGGGAGGGAATTTAGCATTGTAAAGCAAAATTGTTCTCAGTGTAATTTCCTACAAGAATCAAGGAAGTATTCTGAACTTTATATGATGTCATAAACCCATCTAGATGGCACTAGGAGGCTGAGGACAGCAGAAGTGTGCTTTATGTCCAAGCCACTGGTGTCTTGAAACCCACTTTTCTCTTTTCTCAGTGGCATCTTAACTGAAGTTCTAGTCCTAAAGTTTCTCTAAATAGTCCATGTTGGGAATACTATCGAATCACAGCTAGCTAATATTCTGGCCTAATCTGCTCACAGACACTACTAGAATGTAGTTGCTCTTCTAACCCTGACTACCCCTGGCCAATCATCCTTACCTTCATCATGACTCAACCTTTGCCCATACTGTTGTCACATTTTCCAACAGACTGAGCTGCTAATATATGCCTTACTCTGCCTTCCTTTGATCTATGCCTTTCAAGAGTTTTTACTTCCAGGGCTGGGGGGAAAGGATGTGTGTAGGGGCATATCATGTTAAGAGACATTACGCAGGGGAATGTGGAGATGCTGACACCACCCAGCATGGGTGAATGCTCCTTTTTGCCTCTTACCATGATCCTTTTGGGCTCTGTGGAAAGACGTGCATGAATTTGAATGTGGCTGAGAAGCAGGTGTTGACCTCATTAAAGAAGAAAATAAGAGAACTGGAGATGGGATCAGGAAAAAAAAGGAAAGGGGAATGAAAGGCAAAGCTCATTCTTTCCATTGACCGAGAAAAATTACTGTGGCTTTGTGCGCACTCTCTCTCTCTCTCTCTTTTAAACCCCCTCTTCTTTTTTCTGGCTCTCTTTTCATCAACATTACAAGGAGTAATGAAACAGGCAGCCAGAGCCTTGAGATAAAGAGGAATGAATCAGCCCCCGCTGTCTAAGTCCAGAGCAGATTACACATGGCCAAAGGGGCAGGGGAGGAACCCATTCGGAAGGACATGGAGATCCCACATGCTGCAGTGCGCATGGAATGATTGTGCTAGCACCACTGATGGTTGAGTGGGGGAGAGAAAGAAGATGGCCCATGGGAAGCTCTGTAGTACCTGGATTCTTCACCCAGGTAGTGTCGCCTGCTTATCCTCTGTCAGGTCTAGGGACACAGAACCTGAAACTAATGGAGGGATAATGAGAGGCTTAATAAGCAGATGGGCTGGCAAACTAGCTTGCAGTTGAATTCATGACAGACTGCAGAACATGAAAAAAGGTCAAGGTTGTTGTCTTCTCTCTCTCTCTCTCTCGCTCTCTCTCTCTCTCTCTCTCTCTTTTCTCTCCCAAGAGAAACAGAGCTCCTGGAGGTCTTCAGAGCAGCCAATAACAAGGCTAAAATATCTCTGGTGGAAATAATTCTTTCACATGCTTCCTTGTTAGTGTAAAGCTGCCAAACCTTCAGACTTCCGAAAGCTGGTATGTCCTAAGGCGGGCAGTGACAGAGGTAATCTATCGGGCTGGAGGTAAATGAAGCATATGAAGACCAAGCAGTATTTCTTTACGTTTGTTGGAGGTCCCAGAAATAATGGAGCAGCCTAGTTAAGAAATTTTATAGACTGAGAAAAGGATTCAAGTGGGTTTCTCAGGAGAATGGGTTCTTGGGCCTGATCCAGTTCTCTTCACTGTCTGAATTAATGACTTGGGTAAAGGAGGGAACATTCCATGCATCAGATTCAAAGTTGGGACATAGCTGTCAAGCATTTTTGAGGGAAGACAACGGTAAGATGATCCCAGTAAACTCCAGAACCGGGCTGGGGAAAAAAGGGCTTGAAAGAAAATCTCAACAAGGACAAATATAAAGCGTCTCCAGAAACAAGGACCAAATGCAGAAGAGGGTGGGAAGAAGAGACAGCAGCACTTCTGAGCAAGATTCAAAAGTTGTATAATACTAGTAATAATGAGGAAGGGGATAAAATAGCAATTATAAAACATTAATGCTGTCAGAGAAGAAAGTTGACAAATCTTTAGCATTTTAATTAGTTATTTTACCCTCTAACTAGCAATGCTGCAAGCAACTTACACTTTTAAATATATTAGAATAAAAACATTATATTTATTAGAATCATAGTCATACTGAAACAGACAGTAGCAACTCCAGGAGTAGAAAAATTGGTCTCAAAACTTCATATTAGATTTTATAGATGCAATAGAGTTCTTCAAATCTCTTCTTAAACTTTAAAAAAAAGTTCTTATGCCATTTATGTTGCAGGGAGGTGAACTAAACATTAGAAGAACTTCATAACCTGCCTAAGTAGTTCTGCAGCAAACTAATTGTCTTACAGATGTCTAAGCCAGAGGTCATTTCGGGGGGGATCGCGGGGGATCACAGTTCCCCCGGGTGAGGTACGGGGGGCGGGGCACATGACGAAGCCCCGCCCCCGGCTTCCGGCCGCCCCGCTTCTGGCCCTCATTCAGCCAGGAGGAGGCAGGAGAAGAGGGAGGGTAAGTTGCTTCCTTCCTGGCTCTCCCCACCCCTGCCTGCCTGGGGCCAGGGAGAGCCTTCGCGGGGCTTCCTTGCACTCCCGCTGGCCTTGCAGGTCCACCGCCGGGTCCCTCATGGGGCTCGGCAGTGGAGCTGCAAGGCCGGTGGCGGCGGCCGGGACGGTTGGGGGCGAGGTGTGTGGCCTTATGACACACTTCCGGTGATGTCAGGATGTGTGGCCTTATGACACACTTCCGGTGATGACAGGGGGTGTGACATATGCTAATGAGTTATGCTAATGAGTTCCCTAGCTCTTTTTCTACGAAATGACCCCTGATCTAAGCTAATTTCTAGTGTAACACTACTTCATAAGCTATGTTTGCAGTAGCCTGAAAAAATTCAGTTCATTATGTATCTGGTGTGTGGCAGTGGCACATGTATGGCCACATCACCACAGAAAGACTTGAAAACTAGCCATTATGTATAAAAAGAGTCATGTTTGAACAAGGCAGGAGTTAAAGAAGATTGAGAGTGCATGAGCCAATTCGATGTGGGATTTTGGCATGATGGAACCGTGGTGGGGATTCTTTGCCTTGTTACCTATGGAGAGATTGCTGGACCAACCCATTTGTCAATGATTTTCTTCTGGGATAACTCGCTAAATTGTAGCTTCTGTGTGCTGGAGCCTTCACCACTGTTGGATCCCCAAGCATCGAGAATAAATCCACGTTTTCAAGAAAAGCAAAATTTATTTCAAAGCGTTGAAGACATACTCAAACACGTTCTTTGTTAGAACTGGGGATACACAGTTAGGGCAAGCATAATAAAGGAACTTCAAATAGATACAGGTCCAATGAATAGCTTTCCCGCTGGCGGGCTAAAGAAACAGTTGCGCGCCCAGTCTATGGGAACCAGGCAGAGCATTAGTCAAAACACAGGTGCAGTACTCATGGGAAAAGCAACAGCCAAGCATTACAGCATCTTCTCCCCCACACAACCTCCAGCAGTTATCTTTTGCATTCCAACGCAGGAGCAGGATGATAGAAACCAAGCCGGGTGCAACAGGGAAGGATATGTACACAGAGGTCATAGAAAACAGAATGGCAGCTTGCTGACATACTGCCCCCCTACCACGTTTCGTCAGATCATGTTTCCGGTGTTCGCTCGTGGCATCTGGCACCCGCCCATGTCCCGTCGCGAAAAGTGGTTTTTTTTGTCAAGTCTCCGCGGGTGCACACAAGCACCCAACGGTGCATGCGAACACTTGGGTTAAAAAAAACAACACAACCCCCGCGGCGCCACTTCTTTGCCGCGCCACAGGAGTGAGGTATGATCAGCACCTTCCCCCAGCCACGGGACGTAGGGAGGGACGTTTGATCCAGTTGCCACATGGTAGTTCGCTCCGGGGCAAACAGCCATGCCTCCCCCCCGCAATATCCGGCCCGTGTGACCGGGGCCATCCTTGTGCTGAAATATCTGCACTGGTTATCTATCTGTTTCTGGTCCTTACCTTTAAGGCCCTAAATGGCTTGGGACCAGGATACCTGAAGGACCATCTCCTCACATACTATCTAGCCTGCCAGTTAAGATCTGCCTCTCACGCCCTGCTGTGAGGCCGGTGGTGACTACAGACAGGGCGTTTCTGTGGCAGCACCTCACCTTTGGAATGCTCTCCCCCTTGAGGCTTGCCTGGCACCTATTTTACTTTCTTTTAGGTGCATGGTTAAAGCATATATTTTTTACCCAGGCTTTTAATTAGGGATTAATTGTGGGCACTGGGGACCAGGGTGATCTCTAAGGGCAGTGCTGCCACAAGAGGTTTGCTCTTTCCTGCCTCATGCTGCAATGGATCAGCTAACTGGCCCCTTGGCTACTATGTGCCACACACCTTGAAACATGCCAAGGAGGAGACTAGAGATGAAGAGATTGGAGTTATACCCCACCCTTCACTACCTGAAGGAGTCTCAGAGCAGCTTACAATCTCCTTTCCCTGTCCCTCCCCACAACAGACACCCTGTGAGGCAGGTGGGGCTGAGAGAGCTCTTTCGAGGACTGCTCTTGAGAGAACAGCTCTGAGAGAACTTGTGACTGACCCAAGGTCACACCCGCAACTGCATGTGGAGGAGCGGGGAATCAAACCCAGTTCTCCCAGATTAGAGTCCGCGCTCCTAACCACTACGCCAAACTAGGCTACGTGGCCACTAGAACTTTGGCGTGTGGAATGTGTTAAAGCTGGTATTGCCAAATTATCTATTATTTGGGGAGGTTTTATTGTCCATCCAGGGCTGGACATGTCCTTCATAGTGGCCAAGCTGTAAAACACTCAGCACCATTTCTCAGGTCTGGCAGGATCATGCAAAACCGAATGAATGACCTGCATCTGTTTCCAAACACTGGTACAAAAGCCCAAGGATTAGGGATGATCACAAAACCCTTTAGATTGGATTCCGCCATCAAATAATGGTTTCCCTCCATCCCCTATTGAAATTGCTCATGAGATTGAAACCCTGATCTGTGGGCGGGATTTCCGATGAATGATGTTTCCAAATTTTATTTTTTTGTGTGTGGAGGAAAAGAAAAAGGCATTTTTACCCATGTATCCGAGGAGTGTACACATGCTAG
>NW_015162489.1:148946-167762 GCF_001447785.1 Gekko japonicus | reverse complement strand
GGTGAGTCTTCCGCGGACCCCATTGCGAAGGGGTCGGAGGCGGCCAAGACAGATGTGCAGGCAGGCGGGGAATCGCTCCCCCCACGGCACCCTCCATCGAGGCTGCAGTCGTGAACACCAACGACGTGGAGGTTAGTGGGACCGATCCCGAGTCCCCCTCCGTGTTAGGAAGATTTCCCTCAATTCCGCTCATGATCTTGCCAGATTCGGAACGATAGGAAAAAGGGAGTTCTAACAATATGTTGGATCCCCAAGCATCGAGAATAAATCCACGTTTTCAAGAAAAGCAAAATTTATTTCAAAGCGTTGAAGACATACTCAAACACGTTCTTTGTTAGAACTGGGGATACACAGTTAGGGCAAGCATAATAAAGGAACTTCAAATAGATACAGGTCCAATGAATAGCTTTCCCGCTGGCGGGCTAAAGAAACAGTTGCGCGCCCAGTCTATGGGAACCAGGCAGAGCATTAGTCAAAACACAGGTGCAGTACTCATGGGAAAAGCAATAGGCAAGCATTACAGCATCTTCTCCCCCACACAACCTCCAGCAGTTATCTTTTGCATTCCAACGCAGGAGCAGGATGATAGAAACCAAGCCGGGTGCAACAGGGAAGGATATGTACACAGAGGTCATAGAAAACAGAATGGCAGCTTGCTGACAACCACTCCAATACTCTATGGAAAACGCCACCTTGTTTTGACTTCACTGCCTAGGAAAAGGTTGTAATGGTCAGCATATCAGTTCAGGGTGCATGACTGATGACTCTGGGTGAATTACCCTTCAACGGATCTTCCCATCTATTTGCTGTTCCGTAGGTTCCAATCCCTCTTGGCGGTTCATTCCAGAGGAGACTTCACGTACAGGGACATGTATACATGACTTTATGCCAGAATGAAAAATCCCATGATCTGGAATCTAGTAACTTGCTCACTCATTTGTGTAGGTTTTGTATTGTGACGAATCTGTGTAGGTTTTGTATTGTGATGAATTTGACCACAGGCATTCCCCCAGGTGTAAAATATTAGTGAATCAGGCCTGTTGGTCATGTTCCATTTTTGAAAGAAAGAACAAACAAACAAGGAAAGTCCTTCCTTATCTGCAGGTTTATCACTAGTTCAGCATTCAGCTGCCTCGTCTATCTGTTCTACTGTCAGAATAATGATTAAACCAGTCCGCGAGTGTGCTTTCAAAGTCACCACTTGCCCTCCTGTCCTGCTGTTCAAAATTCCTCCCTTTTGCTTTCTCCAGAGAACAAACCCAGAGCCGCAGCCTCCACTTATCCACATGGTTGGTGTTCAAAGATGCCACTGCACAAGGCAGCCAATATTATTCTGTCATAAGGTCCCATCCCGGGAGGGATCAGATGGACTGCCAGAGACTTGGCGCAGAAGGTGTCCTTCAAGGCAGGCCTCCTTTGCAAGATCATCTGCTTGCCTCGTCCTTCTGCGTGGAGCCTGCAACTTGCTTGTCTAGTCCCCTTGCAGGCTAATCACGTACTGGGTATGGATTGCATCCATCTCAGCTATTCAGTAAAATACCTGGGGGAACCAGTGCTATTCTTTGAGCTGTTGCCACACAGGAAGATTTCTCTGTCATTTCCACATGAGGCGTGTGCATCTATTCTGCTGTATGAATGGTTAAAGCTTCCCATTTTGGGTATGCATGTGCTGAACAGGGGTCATTTCGTAGAAAAAGAAGTGCAGGAGCTCATTAGCATAACTCATTAGCATAACTTATTTGCATATGCCACACCCCCTGACATTACTGGAAGTGTGTCAGAAGGCAACACCCACTGCTTAGGCGCCACTGGACTGTTTTGGATTGCTAGCTATTGGGGGGGGGGCATGCAGATCTGTCCTGGCAGAGGAGGGAGAGCTTGTACCTGAATAAAACTTGGTCTTAAAGATGCCACTGGACTGTTTTGGGCCGGGGGGGGGGCTCTGCAGCTTACCTGGCTGCTTCGTGCTCTGACTGAGGGCTGCTGGGAGCAGGGGGCGGGGCTTGTTGCATGTGCCCGCCCCCTGGGCTCTTTACTGCCGGAGCTCTGCTCCTGTGCACTCCTGCAGGAAATGACCCCTGCTGCTGAAGTACATATACGTTCTTCATGTGTGACATTGAATATGTAGCACATGTACATTTTCTGGCACAGAATCAGTATAGGGACATCACCCTGTGCAAAATTGCTTTTGAATGCAGCTCTGAGTTTAGTGCCCCATAGTAAAGAACCACTGAGAATGGCAAAGAGGTATTTAAAGATATGTAGCTCGGCAGTTCGAGACCCTAATGCTATGTGACTGAGCGCGCTCCTGTCTCTGGCCCAGCTCCTGCCAACCTAGCAGTTCAAAAGCAAGAAATTGCAAGTAGATAAATAGGTACCACTTCAGCAGTCAACATTCTGTGCACCTCAGCAATTAGTCATGCCAGCCACATGACCACGGAGAAGTCTTTAGACAGCGCTGGCTCTTCGGCTTGGGAACGGAGATGAGCACTGCCCCCTAGAGTCAGATTCAACTGGCTTTCGAGCAAGGGAAACCTTTACCTTTTACCTAGGGGTAGCAGAGTCAATCTAAACTATCATAGGGGCTTGGCAAACATCTGGAAGTTCATATGAACTGGTTTTTGGCTACACTGGAGTTTTTTGCTACTAGCCACTCTATTTGATTGGTCACACCCTCCCCCCAAAAGCATATGGAAGCACAACTATTTTTGTAACAGTATGCCCCAGTACTGAGTACCAGCACATTTGATGGGGGGCTCTCTCCAGTCTTGAGCCTGGTCTGATGGCCTGCCCCACTCTGCCAGAGACAAAGAGAGAATAGGGATGATGGATGCAGCTGTGTACATAGGATCAGTACTGACTGGTTTGTTGTTTCCCTTATTTAGGATGAGGACATTTAGTTGAGAGACATGCGCTTTTGTTTGTAAACACACACACACACACACACACACGTGATCCTCACCTTCAGGGACAGTGTTCGGCAAAGTTCTTTTTTTGGAGCTCGGAGGCAGGCAACAGGTATCACCCTCCCCCACTGCTGAAGGGTGCAAAAAAACTTGGAATTGTACCCCAATGCAAACAGAGCACTTTTAGTACCCAACAAAAGCATTATGGCACTTCTTCTGTAACACAGACTGTGACCTCTTTGAGGTCAACACTCTGAAGCCCCACAAAGCAAGAGACTGGCATTAATTGTGAGTAACATGGGGTGCGGAGGGGGAGAAAGAGGCTACTG
The DNA here is from genome assembly GCF_001447785.1 of Gekko japonicus. Classification (NCBI taxonomy): domain Eukaryota; kingdom Metazoa; phylum Chordata; class Lepidosauria; order Squamata; family Gekkonidae; genus Gekko; species Gekko japonicus. Next base: position 164,527 of record NW_015162489.1, on the reverse strand, counting down.
TGGACTAGTAACATGGAAAATATAGCTCTCATTGTCCTTTGTGAAATCACACATGCATTACAGAGCTCGCATGTGTAACAGCTGTTGTCAGCTACTGCCTTGGGGAAAATAGATATCCCATGGTCCTTTATGAAACCAACATGCATTACACAGTGCAGGTGCTTGAAGGCTGATCAAGCAAGCATGTGTGCTGTTGTGCTAGAGACCAGTCTTGCAGACGCCAACCAATGGCTCAGAAATTACTCAATCTGATCGTTGGTGGCGGTGGGGTGTACACATCTGGCGACTACAACACAAGCAGAACCTACAGGAGTTCAGGCATCCCTAAACCAGACTGGTTTTCTATGAACCGTAAATCTTAAGACCCCGTTCCTTTGCCTTTCCACAGCAGACCAGCTGATTCACATCTAATTCGGCCTCCCTGTGTGTGCCACTAAAAAGAATGCTTGTGGGGTGTACTACACATGCAGAAGAATGAGAATTATCTATCCACTTCAGGCTGCAGATGGAAGATTGCACAGCTGCATGTTCCTCTAACATTAAAAAAATAAAAAATCCCTGAAACGAAATGTTAAGTTTCCAGCTCTCTATGCTAGTTTGTTGCTTGCAGGGAAGTATTCAAAGAATGTCCAGGGGAGGGCAATGAAGATGGTGAGTGGTCTGGGGAGACCAAGTCCTGTGAGGAGCTGGTTATGTTCTGTCTGGAGAGATGATTGAGAGGTGATATGATAGCTATCTTCAAGTATTTGAAGGACTGTCATATCCAGGAGGGAGCTGAGGTGTTTTCTGTTGCCCCAGAACCAATAGACTGAAATTAAATCAGAAGAGTTTTCAGCTAAACAGTTAGAGTGGTTCCTCAGTGGAACGAGCTTCCTCGGGAGGTGGGGGGCTCTCCTTGAGAGATTTTGGAGCAGAGGCTAGATGGCCATCTGACAGCAATGCTGATTCTGTGAACTTAGGCAGGTTGTGAGAGGCAGGGCCAGGCCTGTAGCCAGGATTTCTTAAAGGGGGAGGCTTGTAAAAATTTGGGGAGGCACTAAAATAAAAATAAAACTTAAAAAAAACCTCATGCACACTGGCCCTTGGCCCAGCTGGTCTTCCCATGTGGTGGCTGGACGGACGGGCACGCCAGGCTCCATTGGCACAAAGCAGTGCTCGCCCTTCCCCTCCCGCACCGCTGAAGCAGAACAATCCATTAACCATCATGGCGCCTTCCTGCTAGGCTCTCCCTTGGCCCCAGACCACACCGAGGGGATTGGGCGGCTCAGAGGGAGTGGGGCTTGCTGGGGACTCGAGGCCGGCCTCCTCTGGTTTTCCTTCTGTGAGGAGCAGCTGGAGGGGCAGCCGCGTGAAGTGGGGGACTGTGCGCAAGGATGCCCAAGGGCACCAGCGCCCTGCAAAGTGGCTCCCACCCTGGCCAGGAAAGTCTCAGGATTTGAGCCAGGGGGAATCCACTCCCCAGGACTTGGGCGGGTTCAGAAGCTGCCCGGCAGGACCAAGACAGCCTCCCAGGCCTCTGCAAGGGCCGGGGAAACCAAGACGTGCCAGGGATCTCTCTCCAGCGCGCATGGAGGAGGATGGCGCCTTCAGGCCAAAGCAGTGCCTTCTCCGCCTCTCCAGCCCCCAAGGCCCCTATTCCGTGCAGAAAGGCCCCAGCCGGCAGAGCCCTGCAGAGAAACTGCGTCTCTCCCCCACCCACCAGCTGGAGATTCAGAAGGAAGGAAAGCGCCAGGTGCAGCGGCCTCTCTCCTCCTACCTCCCAGCCTGGACAGGCAGAGCGTTCCCCAGCAGTGGTCAAAGAAGGGTGAATGCAAGGCGAATGCCCTGCTCTGCACTTGACTTCTCAGCACCAGCTCCCTGTGGCCCAGCTCTTGCTGTTCCATGCCCCGCAGCCCGTGCCGCCCCGGCTTCTTCTGGAGTAAAAGCTTATTTTTTTGCTTTATTGAGCACAAGTTCCTGCTGCCCCCACTTTGTCAGCCAGTGACCTGATTCTCCTCCAAGTGCACTGCTGGCCTCACCTAGGAGCCCAGTGCTGCTGCCAGGTCCAGTGGGGAGTCCTCCCGGGGGGCCCAGAGACCTGGGGGGCCTGAGGTGGATGCAAAGTCATGGAACCTTGCCAGGAAGTCGGGGAGGCAGACCCTGGGAGGCCCCACTGTAGCTACAGGCCTGGGCAGGGCAGGGAGGGATGAGCCACTGCTTGGCTTTTGTGGCCCTTTCTTACATGCCCAGGGGTTACACTGTAGGGTTTTTTGCTAGTAGCCACTCTGTGTGATCACATGCCCAGGGTAGTGCCAATCGCCACTTTGGAATCAGGAAGGAATTTTCTTCCAAGCCAGATTGGCCAGGTATCCTGGAGGTTTTTCGCCTTCTTCTGGGCACAGAGCAGGGGTCACTGGGGGAGTGTGTGGGGGGGAGGTAACCAGGGGTCATTTCCTGCAGGAGCGCACAGGAGCGGAGCTCCGGCAGTAAAGAGCCCAGGGGGCGGGTACATGCAACAAGCCCCACCCCCTGCTCCCAGCAGCCCTCAGTCAGAGCAAGAAGCAGCCAGGTAAGTTGCAGAGCTTCCCCCCCCCCAAGTCCAAAACAGTCCAGTGGCACCTTTAAGACCAAGTTTTATTTAGGTACAAGCTCTCCCTCCTCTGCGAGGACAGATCTGCGTGTCCCCCCCCCCCATAGCTAGAAATCCAAAACAGTCCAGTGGCGCCTGAGCAGTGGGTGTTGCCTCTGGCTCTACTGGAACATTGGCAGCAGGATCCCCTGCAGCGTTGGGCCCTCTCTGGTCCCCCTGGCCCCCTCAGACTCTTCTCCAGAGGGCTCAGAGTCAGTAGGCTGGGTAGAGGAGGTCATTACACCCCCATCCCCAGGCTCTGCCCTCAAAATCTCCCAGTGGTTGCAGATGCAGAGCTGGTGTGAAGCTCTCCTAGCTTCCCTGGGACATTCCCTCCTTCAGCCTTAGTCCAGGGACGCTGAGGCTTGCGAAATGGGAGGGCTGGGCTTACTTCAACTCCTGATCATCATCCCTCTTCTCTGTCTGGCACAGACTTCCAGGCATCCTCCTCAGCCTCAGCTTCCTGTCCCCTTTTATCCTTCCTTCTCCCTGCTGGTGCCTCCCCTGTCCCCTGAGCGAATGGTGTAATCCCTTGTCTGTCTTTCCCCTTCCCTCTTTTCATTGGTTCTTCACTGCTCCCACTCAATCCTGCTTCTCTTTGCTCCTCCCCTGTGTCCCCCAGGTGCGTCTATCCTCCTTGTTGTGTGGATGGGTGGGATGGTGCTGAGCGTCTTCCTCTCCTTTCCCCCAAGGCTCTGGCTCCTGCCCTATGTAAGTAGCCCATCTAGCTCTGCTGCTTGTACCTCTTTTGTTTGCCCCATAGCCTTGCTGAGACTCTGCCCATCATTTGCAGGTATGGCCTCTGCCTTGGGTCCTTGAGAGTCTTGCCCTGTTTCCTTTCTGGTACCCAGGGCAGGTTCCATGGGGCTCCGGGAGGCAGAATGCCATGCTTTGGCAGTGTGGGGGCTAGCGAGGGAGCTCTTCCCAGCCCCAGCCTTGGTGGTGCGGGTGCTGGCGATGGTGCCCTTCCCTGCCTAGGTCTTGGCAGCATGGGATGCCGGCAAAGCTCTCCCCGGCCCCAGCCTCAGTGGTGTGGGCACCAGTGGTGGAGCCTTTCCCTGCTTGGGTCTTGGTGGTATAGGGGCCGGCAGTGGAGCTCTCCCCAGCCCTGGCCTTGGCGGCATGGGGGCCAGTGGTTGGAGGCTCAGGCGGGTACATGTGGGGGCTTTGTTTCCCGCTGTGGCCCTGCGTCCGGACAGCTAGGAACCCTAACTCACACACCTGCATCAAAACAGGGTAGATGCCAGCAGCACAGTAGCTGCTGCTAAGAAGTATAACAGAGGCCATGACTTCAGTCTGCCTTCTAGGCAGAGGGGCTTTTTTGATCCAAGACAACCTAATCGGGGGTTTGTTGATGATTTCCCAAGACAGCCGCTTGGAAAAACATCTGAATCATTTCTTGGTCAATCTTTACTTGGTATGTCTTTTAATAGACCTCATGAATCTGCATTCTTTCATAATAACCTGTCATATTGAACTGCATGTTACCAGGAACTGTTACAAGTTATGGGAATGTAATGCTTGTCTTCAGAGTTCTTACTGAAATTTGAGAAGTTATCTTTGAAGGCTTTGAAAAAGAAACAGCTTTGTTCTTCTTACATTTTATTATGTGCCTCTGATTTATTTTTGTTTTCATAATCTCTAGTACAATTGTAAGTTTAAACAAGATTTCTGGATTGTTGATTCGTTTAAAAGGCATAATTTAGAAAGGGATAGGAATATCATTCCACCCAGGAACAGAGGTCATTTTGGGGGGGGGGGGACACAGGGGAACGCAGTTCCCCTGGGTGAGGTGCAGTGGGGCGGGACACATGACGAAGCCCCGCCCCCTGCTTCCGGCCGCCCTGTTTCCAGCCCTCATTCAGCCAGGAGGAGGCAGGAGAAGAGGGAGGGTAAGTTGCTTCCTCCCCGCCTCTCCCCACCCCTCGTGCCTGGGGCTAGGGAGGGCCTTGGCGGGGCTTCCTCGCACTCCTGCCGGCCTTGCAGGTCCACCGCCAGGCCCCTGATGTCAGGGGGTGTGGCATATGCTAATGAGTTCCCCTAGCTCTTTTTCTACGAAATGACCCCTGCCCGGGAAACATTCCTTCCTGGCAATACATGTGAAGCAGCTTTCAAGGTCTCTTGCTTTCCTGATCAATAGATTGGAGGGGTAGCAATTCTGATAAAAAATATGTGGGGTTTTTTTTGGAGGGGAGGACCTTGCAGGCCCAGGTGTCTATAAGCAAAGAAGTGTGGATAACAGCCTCAACCTACTAATCAGCTCACCCTGCAGCTGTGAAGGGACTGGTGTGAGGGCATCAGGTACTTCTGCAAAGAGAAAGAAACAAATACAGGAGGAAAGGAAGCAAGTACTTGAAATCAAAATGAAAATATCACACAGCAAGAGAGACCTGGGAAGTATGTTGCAGGGGGTGCAGTTAGTCAACTGGCAGAAAAATGTAAAGGTCCCAAGAGTACAGAACAGACCAGTTGACTGCAGCACTTCAAGACACAGAAGGTTATGAGAAACTGAGCTGTGGGTCTCCCTCTTTGGAATCTGATCTGTGCTGGCCAATTTCATCAAAAGTAACACAAAATGTTTATTGCTGACTTGAGGGTTCCAAAACAAGGTTATTGGTAATGAAAATATATTAAAACTAAGCTAGCCGGCCCAAAGCAAAGTGCACTTTGGTTTCTCTGCAAAATAAAATAGGATTTGCAAAACCTGTGTGGGTCAAACAAGACAAAGCCCAAAGGTAGTATAATGGAACAGCACAGGAGGTTTCTTCTGTAGAAGATAGTATTGCAGCCTAGTGCAATGTTTATTGCATGTATCACTTCCCTTTTTACTGCAATGTTCCATACCTTTCTAAACTTTCTTCATTACGATATGCCATGCTTTAGACAGTTCTTTTTCCTTAGTTTTTGTTTATTTTCCAGTTCTGTGATCCTAATGCTACTGCATTGTTTACTGGCGGTCTTTACTTGAATTGCTTTTCATATTTTCTGATCTGCCTTGAGTCTAGGCTTCCCGGACTTCTGGTCCAGGCGGGGGATCCCCTAATTTTCAGGGCTTTTGCCCACTGCCAGCCAGCTGGCTAGAGAGGGAAGCCCCGCCCCCGAACAGCAACATTGCATGGTGATGTCACTGATGCAGTGACATCACGCAGAAATGATGTCATCACATCAGCGTCACATGGCGATGCTCTGCTTTTGGGGCAAAACTCAATGGTTTGAGCTGAATTTTAACCGTAGAGTTTGCCCAAATAGCAGAGCGTCACTGTGTAACATCGCCAACGCAATAAAATCACTTCCACATGACAACACTGCATCGGGAATGTTGCCACCCACTCCCAAAGCGCCCCCCAAAGTCACCCAAAAATCTCCCAGCTACTACACTACAATGTCTTGTAGAACAGCAAAGGCTTAACTCCACCATTCTTCCTTGAAGAAGGGAAACAAGAAATATTGGAATGTTTCCCACTTTGGCTTACATTCAGGGGTGTAATCAGAATTAATGCAAAAGTTCAAACAGCTACGCAAGTTACTTTTCAAAAGAAACATAGAGTGAGCTGCAGATTTCACAGCCAGCAGGAGGCATTTGAACACACATGCACGTGAAGCTGCCTTATACTGCATCAGACCATTGGTCCAATGAGGACAGTGTTGTCTACTGTAACTGGTAGCCGCTCTCCAAGGTCTTTCACAGCACCTCTTCCCTGATCCTTTTAACTGGAGATGCCAGGGATTGAACCTAGGACCTTCTGCATGCCGAGCAGATACTGTATGACTGGGCCACGTCCCTTCCCCAAATCTGTTTTTTGTGTGTCACATCCTATTATTCTGGTCTATGTCACATCCTATTATTATTGGTTTATGTAGCTTTCAGTGTTACTTTTGTTGATGTATATGGGCAGATATGGGTAATAGTACAATATCATGTGATTTAAGTATGGGGATTGATTTGGAGCAATAGTTAGTAAGCTCAAAGTTAGGAAAAACCGCTGCAGTGGCCAGTTACTTGGCGTCAATGCTCCCTCTATGCTGTGGGGTCTTGTGAGCAAAAATTCTACTGTGTGAGCTACTGGCATCAAAGTTGTGAGCGAGCAATTTGGCTACCGCATAAATTAGTTTGCTCTGGAGCCCTCCTCCCTGAGCTCAGACAAAAATGCGTGAGCCGCAGGCTAAAAAATGGTGAGCTAGCTCACACTAACTCAGTTTAGAGGGAACACTGCTTGGTGTCCATTTAGTGTGCCTTGGGGAATCCTGGGTGGAGGCACACAGAGAAAAAGGGAACCTGGAGCTTTTGGTTGGGGGAAGAATCCCCCCTCTGACCTCCGTTGCTCTTGTTGATGGCTCTTCCTGTTCTTGTCTCATTCAGGCATTTATTTAAGTAACTTGCAACTAACACCCCGGGTGACTTGGCAAGCCGCAACTCCCAAACAATGCGCACCCAGCCCACAAAAAAGGGGGGGAACCTGAACCCGCCACCCTCCACTGAATTTCCTCTTTGGCCCTCTGGGTCAAGCTGGGGAGGTTTAAGCTGGAGCGGGTAGTGGTCTCTGATCCAAATGTGGGTGGCCCAGTTGATCTGCAGTAAAGAGCCAGGTTCAAACCCAGTAGCCCTTTGGAGACCAACATGATTTTGGAGGTCTAATCTTTGGAGAGTCAAAGCTCCCTCAGTCAGATGACCCTGAAAATCTGCTTGGTCTTTAAGGTGCTGCTGGGACTCGAGAAACTTCACAGACCGGCAGTCGCACAGAGAAGGCTACATGGAACTGTATTGCCAGTTTTGTCACAATATATTTGTAAAATGTTTTAATGAATGTAAGCCGCCCTGAGCCTGCAAATGCGGGGAGGTCGGGGTATAAGTAGAATAATAAATAAACAAACAATGTTATAACATTGATGTATTATTGGGGGGGTTATTTATTTATTTATTCCACTTTTACCCCGCCCTCCCTGCGAGCGGGCTCAGGGCGGCTTCCAAAACTGACAAGCAGTATTCATACACAATAAAACATAAATACAAAGCATCAGTTAAAACACAAACGATCTATATAAAACATTCATTAGATGGTGATAAAACTAAAGTGCAGTTTAAAGACACATTCAACGGTGCCCCCACGTTAGATCGTATTGGATCGAAGTTCACACAGGGCGCTGCTGGTACACCATCTCTCCTATCGGAACGCCTGCCTGAAAAGTTCTGTTTTCACGGCCCTGCGGAACTGTGACAAGTCCAGCAGGGCTCTAATCTCGGCAGGAAGCTCATTCCAGTAGGACGGAGCTGCAAATGAAAAAGCCTTCGTCCCGGTTACCATCAACCTGACTTCCTTAGGGCCAGGGAGGGCCAGGCGGTTTTGGGATCCTGATCACAGTGCTCTCTGGGGAACATACGGGGAAAGGGATTGAAACGTAACTCAGTCACTACCATTTAGATGTCAAGAAAAAAATTATCGGATGTGTCATGGACAACCTGGGGAGGGCAGAGGTGGCATCTGGTGTTCTCCTGCTTGCTAGACAGTCATTTGCCCAAATGCAGGGTGGGGGACACTAACACACATTCGCCTTCCATGAATTGCCAAAGGGAGACTTTTTCTCCCCGGCCATTGACATTCCGCAGCCCAGCTTAAAGGCACCCTTCAGCCTCTGGCCTGAAGACCATCACGTCGTAACTCAGTCGATATTATGTTGGGTTTTTTTAAATGGCAGATGTCTCTGGGACAACCTGGGGACAGGAGGGCAGTAGGTGGGGTGAACGTGCATCACTGACGACACAACATGGTGGCACAGTGGGAAAATAAATTTGAATAGGGGAATTCCTCACTTGAAAACTGCGAGTTAAGATCCGGAGGAAAAAAACACTGCTGGAAAAGTGGTTTTGGAAAACACGGGGTAAGGGGGCACAACATTCGTGTCTAGACCTAGGGAGGCAAAATTTTGTGCAGACACTTTTGCATAGTCCGATTATTTAAGAACACCAATGTGGGGGTTTTGTCTTTTGCAGAAATGGTTGGAATTAATGGTGTCAGGAGAGCAGAAAACAGATGTATGCAATAGAGGCTAGAATATTAAGGAGTTGGGACTGTTAGCAGAGAGCAATTTCTAGCTTCTTTTTAGGCAATCACTAGATGGAGACTTTCCTCCTCCCACATATATTGCAAACTGTGCTATCTGATCCTAGTGTTGAAGCAAGCAGAAGGCAAATGCATTTTCACATTATCACGGAGTTATATGCAGAAGTTTTGCATTTACGTGTTCAGAAAAAGAGAGGGATGTGGAATCTAATCAAGCAGAAATATCATGGACTTCTATATCCTCCAGCTGCACAAAATGTACCTGGAGTAGGTTAAGATGATATCTTTTATTGAATCAAGTTTTCTTGGTGGAACTGCTAGGCAGCTTTTCTTCAGGGGGGAAAAAGAGGGGGGGCAAACAAAATAGAGTGAACTTTTGTGCTTACGCAGAACCAGATGGGATGGGTATGAAATCTGCATATGAAGTACCTCCGAAACAAGGGACATTTCCGGAAGGAAGGAGTCATTCGCTGACACTCCAGCCAGGAGGGAAAGTCATTTAGGGACAATGTTCTTGTGTAATTTTATTCCATTTGTCTGAAGAAGTGTGCTTTGCACACGAAAGCTTACACTTTGAATAAAACTTGGTTGGCCTTAAAGGTGCCACTGGACTCAAACTTTATTCTGCTGCTTCAGACCAACATGGCTCCCCACAAGAATTTGTCTTGTGTTATCTGTTTACTAAGGCAGTGATTTCCGGCCGCTGGACTGTGCCTCTAAAGCAGCTCCTGATGAGTTTGGCTTGGGGTTTCAGAAATAAAATGGTCTGGTGGACAGTGCTTCTGTTGGAATGTTTTAAATTACAGTGTGGGTGAGCAACCTCAAGGCAGAGAGGCAGAAGGAGGAGGAGGAGGAGGAGGAGGAGGAGCAGTGCAGAACAGGAGAGAGGGTTATAGCAGCAAAAGATTGAGCGAATTAATTTAGAAAACTGGACCACTAATCACCAGAAAGACAGCAAAGCACTCACTTAAAAAAAAAATTTTTTTTTCCAGCGAGTTGCTAGGTGATGGTGGGACAAGGCCATCTTCACCCTAGGGATGCCAACCTTCAAGTGGGACCTGGAGACATTCCAGAATTAGAACTGATCTCCAGGAAACAGAGATCAGTTCCCCTGGAGGAAAATGGCTGCTTTGGAGGGTGGACTTTATGGCACAAGGGCCCCTCCCACTACCCTCACCAAGCTCCACCCTCAAGTCTCCACAGATTTCCCAACATGGAGCTGGCAATCCTACCCCACCCCTATTAGGCCACCTTCTTTGGGCATTGTCTTTGGACTGGCCCCAGATCACTAGTCTCTGCCACCCTCTGGATCTGTCTGACCCCTCCCCCAGGCCCTGCCCAGGCATCAAAATTAATTGCTTTGAAGAGTTTCCCGCTTTATTTAACTTACATGAGGTATGCCTGATTTGGCCAACTAAAACATACATACATACACACACATTGGAAACATTTTTGTAAATTCAAAAGTAATCTTTTCAAACATTTGAACCCAAGGTTAATGAAGCACTTGGAGTGCCATTTTGGTTGTCTGTAGAAAGGGGCAAAGATTTCTAGAAGAGACCGTGAGAGTCAGAACGATCCACTCATAGATATAGAGGTTAATGTTTCTAAAAAGCAACGTATTGGTTTGTACTCCCCATGAAAGCAGCCTCAGTTCTCCCAAGAGCATGACCATGGAATTCCCCAGCTGCTTCTTGCCAGCCAGCTGGAAAACCTCTAGCCCAGATCTGATTCCCTGGACTGGGGGAGCGATTCACTGGCAGGACGGAGGAACAGGATTTCCCATCTAGTCGGACTGCACTTTGCAATCTTGAGAAAGTCCCCCCAGCCCAGCCTGTTGTTCTTCCCGTCTTGCAGGCACACACCCTCCCTGGGTCTTGACAAAACAGCAGTGTAGGCCAGTAACAGATACCAGTTGTCAGTGTTGTCAGAGCCTGCTTCGGCAGGGAGGGCGGGATATAAATTTGATAAATAAATAAATAAATAAATACCTTGGCTGTGGTCTTAGAAGCACAGCTGAAGTGACATGTGCCCGAGGCTTCGCGCCGGGGACAATGTCATGCCAGCCTGGGAGGGTTTTCCTATCGCAGTTTGTGTGTGTTAAGTGTTATCAGGTCGCTTCTGACTTATGGCAGCCCTATGAATTAATGGCCTCCGATTCCGAAACATCCTATCATTAACAGCCTTTCTCAGGTCTGGCAAACTGAGTGCTGTGGCTTCCTTTATGGAGTCAATCCCTCTCTCATGTTGAGTTTTCCTCTTTTCCTGCTGCCTTCAGCTTTTCCTAGCATGACTGTCTTTCCCAGAGACTCTTGTCTTCTCATAATGTGACCAGAGTATGATAGCTTCAGCTGAGTCATTTTAGCTTCTAAGGAGAGTTCAAGTTTGAATTGATCTGGAACCCACTTCTCTGTCTTTTTGGCGGTCCACAGTACCCGTAAAACTCTCCCCCAGCAGCATATTTCAAAGGAATCAACTTTCTTCCTGTCAGGTTTCTTCATTGTCAAACGTTCACACCCAACACATAGTAATGGGGAATATTATCTCACAGTTTAGCTTGTTAAAAAGAAATTTGATTTACGTCTGAATGTTAATGTGTGAATATATCACAGCTATCACTAACCTGAAACAGTCATTGTGAAATTACTTTTGTAGGCAGTTTCTGCAATGTGGTCTGGCAAATGATATGCATGCTCAGATGATAAAGACTGCTGCACTAAAGCCCAGTATGTACTCACAGATCTTTTTTCATGTGGTAATGGACAAAGTGTGTATCTCCCTTCTCATACCCATAAGGCAATTCTGATGTGAGCAATCAATACTTATTTAATCAGGGGTCATTTGGGGGGGGGACGTGGGGGGACGCCATCCCCCCAGGTGAGGTGCGGGAGGGCGGGGCCTGGAGCTCCCTGCTGGTGCCCGCTGGAGGTCGCCGCCGGCTGTGGGGAGGACACACTTCCGGTGACGTCAGGAGGTGTGGCATATGCTAATGAGTTATGCTAATAAGTCCCCCTAGCTCTTTTTCTACGAAATGACCCCTGTATTTAATGTATTTAATTTAAAACATTTATTTGCCACCTTCCCACCCGAAAAGGTCTTCGTGGCAAACATCCAACGTGGCAAACATCACAACATTTAAAATATGTATATATAAAAAGTATATATAAAAGAAACAATTGAATAAAGACTTATAAACAACAATTGAATAAACAATTGAATAAAGACTTATAAACAAACAAGCCCTCCTTAAGAGCGTAAGAAGAGCCCTGCTGCATCAGACCAATGATCCATCTAGTCCAGCATCCTGTCTCACACAGTGGCCAACCAGTGGAGGACCAACAGCAGGACATAGAGGCTGAGATCTTCCCCTGATGTTGCCTCCTGGCTCTGGGATTCAGGGGTTTAGTGCCTCTGAATGTGGAAGTTCCCCTCAGTCACCATTGCTATTGATAGACTTATCCTCCATGAATCTCTATAACTGCCTTTTAAAGCTGTTTGTTCCTGTGGCCATCACTACATCCTCTGGTAGAAAATTCCATGTTTTTGCCTCATTCGGGGCCAGGCCATTGGCCCACTGGGGCTTTTCCCCGTGGCCTTAGTGGCCAATCTGCCCCCAGAGTTCCTTTGGATTTCCAAAATTATAGCCAGGCAAGCATCTATTCAATGAATACAATGAGGATGAGAGGAGATGTAACTGGGATGGATTCTGCCATCAGTACAAACCAACAGAGTCCTTTGTCTTCAAAGTCTGATGCCCCCTCTCTTTGCTCCATTAATCAATTTAACCTGATAGAATGCAGCCGTTTTAAGCTCTAGCATTAAAAACTCTGACAGGCATGAGATTTATGAGGCAATAGGCTAGTCATGCTTCCTGTTATTTCCCCCCCCCCTCTACTCCCTTGACTCTGGGGATACTGGGAGTTAAAAGAGCTCTTGGCACAAAATTATGAATATAGTATAAGTAGGGATTAAGAGGCAGCAATTTACTAACCTGGAAGCAATCCAAGTCTGGCCTTGCACCAAACTACTGGTGCTAAGGTTGCCAGTGGGCCTGGAGAAAAACATCCTGTCCCTTTAATAGAGGCTTAGTGTGTGGAAACCATCAGCTGAAACTTTTCATGACATAGGGATAAACAATATCATCTGATAAATAAGGGACAAGCATTTTTTTTCTTTCTTCAGGCAGTTGGTTGTCTTAACTGATACACAGCGTCAGTCCTCAAACAGAAAAGCTTCAAGAGGAGACTGCAATGTGAAATTGCTGAACTTGAATTCATTTACAAATGTGAAATTGCTGAATGAATTCATTTACAAATTCAGAACACTGAACACCCCCCTCCAGGGCTGAACAGAGACATAGGATTCTTATCTCACTACAGATGCTAATTTTTCAGCTCTATTTTCTCCTCTGTTCTAATGAAGCTGATTACACTTTGCATTGTACCTTTGCAACATCCCTCTCACCTTCCTAGGTAAACATATGGAGCAGAGGTCCATCAGTGGCTATTAGCCACAAGGTATAGATAGGGACTCTGGGGCAAGTGATGCTCTGTATTCTTGTTGCATGGGGGGGTCAACAGTGGGAGTGCTCCTAGTGTCCTGGCCCCACTGGTGGACCTCCTGATGGCACCTGGTATTTTTGGCCACTGTGTGACAGAGTGTTGGACTGGATGGGCCTTTGGCCTGATCCAACATTGACTTCTCTTATGTTCTTATGTTCTGACTGGGATATAAGGGCTTATGGATCTCAATTCCTACTCGTATCTGGTAAAGTAAGCTTTGATTCTTGAAAGTTTATATCCAGGAAAACTTGTTCGTCTTTAAGGTGGTACTGGACTCGAATCTTGCTCTTCTACTGCAGACTAGCATAGCTACTCCTCTGAAACGAGTATAGAAATGCATTTCTCATTGACAAGACCTCTCATAGAGTGCTTCTTCAAAGTACCCTCTGTAGATCAGCTCCCCTCACATTTTCCTCTCATTGCTACATCCATAAGATGAGTTTTAAGATGAAGTGTAAAAACCCTACTCCAAACAGAAAGAAAAAAATTGAATTTTATTCAAAATAGGAAATATTAGCATTTTTATGTGTGGTCCTTAATATGTTTTCTTGATATACAAGATCTTTTGAAAAAGTGGGACAAAACCATACTCACAGGTAATTTTACTGTGTATAGTTTTAAATTGCCTCTCCTCTCCCATTGAGAAACTGCAGGGAGTATACACACATCGGGGACAGAAGGAAGAGCTTCCATATTAGAGACTCTGGGCTGGATCCAGACTCAGCCTTTCATCAGTGGAGTGAAACTTTCGGGCTTCCCTTCCCCCTCTGCAGCCCATTAATCTGCTGCACCCAGGAGCCAGGGGGCCCTGAGGAATGACATGAGGGTGGTCTGGAGGGGAAGGGGGGATTGGTGGAGATTGCCAGTTTAGTCTGGATCCAATCCTGTGACTTCCAGATTGACTTAAACTGGGGCAGTTCTTTTAATATGATTCCATATCCTCATGTGAAGTATAGTGATTAAAGCCATATATTCAAATAATAAAAAACAGAAGGCAAAGGATGCTTTCTTTCATTCTGTCTTAAAGACTCCCATAAAACCTTTCCAGTCCTTTCCTTCTTCCTCCCTCCCCATTTTTCATGTCTACAGTATCTTATCACTAGCTTTCATCACATATATTCGCAAATTGGCTTCAAGGCAAGAAGTTAACCGTGAGCTCTCAGCTCAGAAGTCTGCATCTTTGTAAACTGACTCTGAAGCTCTGCAGTGCCACTGATGAGGGCTGAGAATGCCGTCCTAAAGCAGATCTACTCAGAACTGCACTCAGGGTCTATCCCGTAGGGCTCACTCCCAGGTAGTGTTCTTAGGACTGCACTGTGAGTCAAGTCTCGGTGCAAACAGAGCAAACCATGCAATTCCTTTTTATAAAGAACTATCATTAGCACAGCATAAATTTAAGGCTCCGTAGAATGCCTTTATAGTTTGCAGTTTGTTTTTAAGCTCTTTAAAATGTACACCATTGTACTGTGCGATATGCACAAGATTTCTTTGGGGGCTTCCCCAAATGTGCCTTGATACAATCTTTCTTGAAAGATTGTGCTCAAAGTGAGTAGGGGAAGGTATGGATGGAAAGGCGCAGATATCCACACCTCCCCACCCGTATCTAGCACCACTTCCCCTTGCATCTGCCTCATTCCCCGCCACCACCATTGGTGGGCTTTTGCCAGCTATTTTTTGTCTTATTGATAGCAGATATGTTTCTATAGTGTCCTAACATATAGGGCTATACCTACTGTCAGAGGTCTTTTCATAGAAAAAGAGCTGCAGGAGCTAATTAGCATATGGTATGCTAATGAGCTACTAGGCTATTAGCATATGCCACGACCCCTGACATCACTGGAAGTGATGCCAGAAGGGGAAGCAAAAGGGGGGGGAGGCATCTTCAAAAGCCTCCCCTCCCCTTCCCCAGCTGGCCTGCGGGGGGGGGGCGAAGAGTAGGGTTGCCAAATGAATCTTACCTGGCGGCGGGTTTCCCCTTCAAATGGCTGTGGCCCCGCCCCCAGCATGCCCGGTGTCTGTACGTCACATCCGAGCAGCGCGCGCGCGGGGGTGGGGCTTCCCCCGGGCCCGATTCTGCGGGGGCGGAAATCAGGCCTCAAAAGTGGGGGAAAATCCGCCCCCCGGGGGGATTTGGGAACCGTAGCGAAGAGAGAAGGGGTTTAAAATTTAAACCGCTTCTCACTAGAGTTGGGCCACAGAAGGAGGAAAGAGGGAAGGAAAGAGAGAGAGAGTAGAGAGAAGGAAAGAAGGAAGGAAAGAAGGAAGGAAAGAGGGGATAAAAAGAGGGAAGGAAAGAGGGAAAGAAAGGGAAGGAAGGAAAGAAAGAGAGAGAAGGGAAGAAGGAGGGAAAGA
>NW_015162489.1:138940-148926 GCF_001447785.1 Gekko japonicus | reverse complement strand
CCCATCAAGCCCCCGCCATCCCCACCCACGATCCCTTACTTACCACTTCAGTGTGGGCCTGGGGGACCCAGCTGTGGGGCTCTCCAGGTTTCCCCCGGCCCCAGTGCTTCTGCGTGGGCCTGGGGCACCTGGCTGCGGGGCTCTCCGGGCCGGCCCCAGTGCTCCGGCGCGGGAGACCCGGCTGCGGGGCTCTTCGGGTCTGCCCCCGGCCCCAGCACTCCTGCATGGGCCCAGGGGACCCAGCTGCGGGGATCTCTGGGCTTCCCCGGCCCCAGCGCTGCTGCGCGGGCCCGGGGACCTGGCTGCGGGGCTCTTCGGGCCTGTCCCCAGCCCCAGCGCTCTGGCGTGGGCCAGGAAACCTGGCTGCGGGGATCTCCGGGGTTCCCCTGGCCCCAGCTCTCCTGCGTGGGCCTGGGGGACCCAGCTGCGGGGCTCTCCGGGCTTCCCCCGGTCCCAGCGCTCCTGCGCGGGCTTAGGTGGACCCAGCAGCAGGGCTCTTCGGGCCTCCCTCTGGCCCCAGAGCTTCAGCACAGGGAGCTGGGGGTGGGGCTTGCCTCGGCTCCTGCGCTGCCAGAGTGGCGCTCCGGTGCACTCCGGCCCCAAAAGACCCCTGCCTACTGTGTGTGTGTAAAGCCCTGTCAAGTTGTAGCTGATTTATGGTGACCCCATAGGGTTTTCAAGGCAAAGAGATGAACAGAGGTGGTTTGCCATTGCCTGCCTCTGCATAGTGACCCTAGAATTCCTTGGTGGTCTCCCATCCAAATACTAATCAGGGCTGACCCTGCTTACCTCCCAAGATCTGACAAGATTGAACTAGCCTGGGCTATCCAGATAAGTGCGCATATTAAGTTTTTTTAAAAAAGAAAAAGGCAGAAAGCCCACCAGTGGCAAGGGGGAATGGTGCGCACAAGGGGAAAGTACAGAGCATATATCTATGTTGAGATTTCATTGGCGATGAGAAGGCCTCTCTGCAGACACAGTGGTAATGAGAACAGAATGGGGACTCATCTCTGCGTGCAAACCACCTAAGGAATTTGTTTCATTTATTGTTATTTATTTATTTATTCATATTTATATCCCATCTATCCCGCGGACAGGCTCAGGGCAGGTAATTACAATGTAAAACACAATATAAGCAATTACGATTTAAGACACAATATAAACATTTAAACAATAGGTACAGCTTAAATAGGTGCAGCTTTTCAGGGGAAAGATTGTGTTTAAGGCACCTTTGCTACTAACTATTGAGCTTCTATTACAGAAAAAAAAAGTACATAGCTACAGTGGCCTGTAGCAAAACCCAAACACTAAAGCCACATAATACCTTTTATTAAGACCAAGCAAATAACACACTGCGCTTGCACATTGTGTTGTTTTATTCTGGTTGATCTTTCCAAAACGTATTATTACTTGCTTTTTATTGTACCAAAGAATCCTTCTCCCCTTGTGTTCTTGGTTAGGCTTGCTAACAGGAGAAAAATGCCCTGTCCCTTTAATAGAGGCTTAATGTGTAGAAATGGGCAGCTGAAGGTTTTCATTGCATGGAGATCAATAACATCACCTGGTAAATAAGCCTCTATTAGAGGACCAGGACATTTTTCCCCCTCCAGGCATTTGGCAGCCCTAGCTCTGGTTGATATTTGTCTCAAGGCCAGGAGTAGAAAGCAGCGATTCTGACGTGAACCAAGGAACATCACACATGATACTTGTCTCAAGGCCAGGAGTAGAAAGCAGCAATTCTGCCGTGAACTAAGGAACATCACACATGATAGGTACCTGGTCCACGTAACCTAGGGTTCCCAAGTACTTACCGCGATCCGGCGGGGGACACATGCTCCTCAGCTGGAACATTTCTCCCTGTAAAGCACCATGCTGTCGCCAGGAAGTGACGCCAGGCGACGCTCTGGCAATAGGGCTGAAAACTCAATGGTACCATCGAGTTTCCAGCCCCATTGCCAGAGCGTTGCCCGGCCTCACTTCCTGGCGATGGCATGGTGCGGCACGTCTGTTGTCCCTGTGGGAATGATCCTGCGAAGATATCTGTGTCCCCCGCCGAATCACGGTAAGTACTTGGGAAGCCTGACGTAACCTAATAGGAATGACTAGCTTAGGGCTGCCAACAATCTGGAGGGGTAACAAATGTCCTGCCCCTTTAATAGAGGCCTGATATATGGAAATAGGCAGGCAAAACTTCTCATGCCATGGTGGTAAATAACACCACCATGCTTTTTAACATCTACATAAAGTGGCTTGGAGAGATCATCTGGAGATTTGGGCTGAGTTTCTACTGAAATGCAGATGACACTCAGGTTTATTGAGCACTTCTTGCAGATCCCAGGGAAGCTGTAGAAACCATGAACAGGTGCCTGGAAGCAGTTTTGGAATGCACAAGGGCTAACAAACAGATTTAATCCTGACAAAATGGAGGTGCTACTAGTGAGGGGAAGGTTGACCCTGGAACTGAGATATCTTCTGTTCCGGATGGAATGTCCTGCCCTAAAAGAACAGCTTGGGGGTGCTGCTGGACCCAGGCCTCCTGTTGGATAAATAAGTGGCACTGGTGGCCAGAGGTGCCTTTTACCAGCTTCTGCCCTTTGTGGATGGGAAAGATTTTGCTGCTGTGGTGTACATCCTGGTAACATCTAGACTGGATTACTGCAATGTATTCTACATGGGATTGCTCTTGAAGACTGTCTAGAATCTACAGTTGGTACAGTATGCTGGGGTTAGAATATTGATTGGAGTGGGTCATAGGGACCCAATTGGCTTCCTGGTCCAATTCAACTGCTGGCATTGACCTTTAAAGTCCTATACAGCTTGGGGCCAGCATACTTTAAGGACCACCTACTCCCATTTGGACCTATCCAACCATTCTGGTCCTCTTTGGAAGCTCTGCCCCAGGTGCCACTGTCGTCTGAGAGTAGGTGAGTGGCATCCTGAGAAACGGCCTTCTCTGTTGCGGTGCTGAAATTCTGACGCTTCCTCCTCAGGACAATTTGTCTGACTCCCTCTATCATTGTCTTTAACCACTGAATAAGTATTGAATTTATACCCTGCTCTTCACTCAGAGTCTCAGAGTGGTTTACAATCTCCTTCCCTTTCCCACAGCAGACACCCTGTGAGGTAGGTGGGGCTGAGAGCTCTGAAAAAACTGCCCTTGAGAGAACAGCTCTGAGAGAACTGTGACTGGCCCAGGGTCACCCAGCTAGCTGCATGTGAAGGAGTGGGGAATCAAACCTAATTCTCCAGATTAGAGTCCACCACTCTTAACCACTATACCACAGCAAAAGTGAAGACCCTCACAAACTCTTTTATTGTTTTATTGAATTGTTTAAATACTTTATAGACACTGAGATTTTACACGTTGTTTTAATGTTGAAATGTTTTGATGTTTGCTAGAAAGGCAACATAAAAATGTGTAAAATAAAATAATAATAAATTACATACCATAAAGCCTCTACTAAGGGGGGCAGGGCATTTTAAAAATGCTGTTGGTAATCCTGGCCAGCCTGCTCCTTGGAAAGTATGCTATAAAAATGAAAAGTCCATACAATGACCTTTTCCACAACTGCAAGAAGAATTGAAACAGGGGTTCCAAACAGTATAATATATCACTATATTCCTCATAAAATGCACTAATGGCCATCCTTACATTGCAAAATCTCACTGTTATAATTTCCTGGAAGTGAATCCCATTAAGCAAATGTTACACTGCTCCTTGCAACTGTCTCTTTAAATTTCATTACGTCCTTGTCTTGTGCCACAGCAAGCGAGTTCCAAAGTGGCTTTTTTTTGAATAAATCTTCATTCAGTTCCTTTTCTTTTAGGGTGGGGAGTAAGAAGCTTTAATTGCTGCTTTTCTCTTTTCAGTGAAACTGATTGTTCATTATTTTTTATTTTTCATGATTGTAATTTTGTAATTGCACAATTATGATCATTTAAAGCACAGAAAAGCAATAATTAAATCCCCTCTCCCAAACAAGGACTGATTACAAATTAACTCAGGAATGCAACATCATCACAGTAAACAACAAATAATTAATTAATCTAAGTAGCAGAAGTTTTAAATAAGAGAAGGTATGACTCAAATTTAAATGGATCGTCATCCTGGGCAGCTTTGATAAAGCTTTGGTAATCCCCATGTGGACAGGATTATTGGCGCTGCAATTGAACCAAAGGTAAAAATATTGCTCAAATCAGGTCTGAAAGAAGATGGGGAAACAACACAGAAACCACTAGAAGGCAATGCCTGGACAGTGATATTTTAATTCTCCATAAAAAAGGATTACTGTTATCTATTCCAGACTAAATGGCTAGTGTGGAAGCCAATGAGTATGTGCAGAGTGCTTTTAAATTGCCACTGAATAACAGCCAGAAGAAGAGAGGAATAGCTGTCAGTAATATTTTAACTGGAAGGAAATGTTGACTAGTTTGACTTTGTTGCTTTCCCCCCTTTAATGCATTCTCTCAGTCTCTGTCAGAGCTGGAGATGCCCCTATTAGCTTCATGCTCAGTAACCAGTCTGGGATGCAAGCGAAAACAGAACCCTCCTAGCCTCCCTTCTAGAGCCTTGTCACAAGCAGTCAGCTTCCAACACAGGATGTCTGTGTACATTAGAGTTTCCTCCTGAGCCACTGAGAACTGCCAGAGAGCAAGCCTGTATCATTCACAGCATTAGCGAGCAGAGCATAGTAATCCTGACAGTCTCCACCCCGCAGCTCCAGAAGATCGGGGTTGGTATGATTGGAAAAGGATTTGCAGATGCCGCCACGCGCACGATACACTCAGTGACGTCCCTTAAAGTTTGCACAGACCGGCAACCACCAAGTAAACAGCCCGATTGCCTTTGCTTAAATATGCTAGCTTCTAGGCCATGTTTTCTGGGTTTCAAGGGTCTGGAAAGCGGTTCCATAGCCAATTACATGGTTGCCAACTCTGGGTTGGGAAATACCTGTAGATTTGAGGGGTAGAGCCTAGGGAGGGCAGGGTTTGGGTGTGGAGGGACTTCAGCAGGGTATCATGCCATAGAGTCCACTGCCCAAAGCAGCCATTGTCTCCAGGAGAACTGATCTTGGTCATCTGGACATCAGTTTTAATAGCTGGAGATCTCCAGGTGGAGGTTGGCTTATGTTAATTTGGGGCTATGCAGTAGCAGCTAAGGTAGAAAAGCACCTCCTTCTATGGCCCCGTTCACACGAGGCGATTTGGCCCGGGAACGGGACAGTTTGGAGGCGGATCAAAGCAGCGCGATCACACCACCACATCTGGGAAGCGTTCTGCTTCCGCCTCCAAACTGGCCCAAACCCGGGAAGAACCGCCGCAAAATGAACCACCTACCTCGGTGGTTCGAGTGGACGCGGCGCTTCTTCCCGGGCGTCTGATCGCCGGCGCTCCCTTGCGCCGGCTCAACCCCGGCCCGGAGCCGAACTGCGCATGCTCCGACATGCGCAGATCGGCCGGCTCCCGGTTAGAGCCGTCTTTTCTCTCCGGCGTTTGAGGTTCCAAGGGTCTGGAAAGTGGTTCCATAGCCAATAACACAGTTGCCAACTCTGGGTTGGGAAATACCTGTAGGTTTGAGGGGTAGAGCCCGGGGAGGGCAGGGTTTGGGGTGTGGAGGAACTTCATCAGGGTATAATGTCATAGAGTCCACTGCCCAAAGTAGCCATTGTCTCCAGGAGAACTGATCTTCGTCATCTGGACATCAGTTTTAATACCTGGGAAATTTTCTGTAAGGGAAATGATGTGCTGTGGTGGTTTCTGGGAGATTTCCAGGCCCCACAGGGATATGTATTTTACCTCAGGACACATTCAATGACTCCCAACAGCAACAGCAAACTGTTTAGAATGTTAGAGGCAAAGGCCAATCAGGCCGCATATGCAAATGACCTCTGTGTTCCGACTGGAGAGGAACAGCAAACTGTTTAGAATGTTGGAGGCGGGACTCAGGCAATGCAGCCAGTTGATAGGGACAGCTTCTGAGTGACACATCAGGGAGCCTACTGACTTACAGGAGCATGTGGAATGTTCAGCAATGTGTCAGCTATGCTGCCATGATGTTTATGGGCAAGAGTGCATCTGCTTTACTGTGTACCAACTGCTGTGGCATTCCTCCATTCCTTATTACCTCTGACCTTGTAGGCTGTCTGTGTAGTGTCTTTCCATCAATTACCCGTGGGATTAGTTTCGATTCCCAGCTGTGGCTTTAACGGCCTGGGGCCCCATTCTCCCGCGCACAGGAGTCAGGCCGATTGGCCTAGGGGTGGGGGAGGGTGCATACGAATACCCTATATCCCATTATGCTTGTAGGAACGTAGCCATTCCCAACAGTGATGATGTTAGTGCCTCTATAGCTCTTACAATAAAGTATAACCTTATGATAAGCGTGTACTCCTTTGTTTGACTGTGGAACCTGACACAATGTGCCACCACCAAAAGACAATTATTATATAGAGAGATACCTTCTACCATGCTGCCATGCCCAGCAGTTCTGTCAGCAGGGCTTGTCTCCATCGCTTGGGCAAAGAGCCAGCCCTGTTCACTAAGCAAAATGGTCTGGGGTGCCACACTGTTTGGCTGCATGCCAGGGATTGCCTGTCTCAGTTTTAAATAAACCTTCTGCCAGGCAGTCTCTTATGCTATGCATGAAATAAATGATTATCTGTAAGCCAGCCCCACTCTGCTTGTTGGGAATGCTTAAGGGGAGAGCAAGATCCATATACCAACTATCTCTGCAGATACTAAAGGCTTGAGAGTGTTTTTGCCCACATTCCGTAGGGTTGCGAGCTTTTAAATGTATCCTTCTAGCTGTCCCTATGATATCAGTTTGCTTGAAGAGTTTGCCACTTTCTCTGACTTACAGGAGCCATTTCTAGGTGTTGTTATTTAGCTCCATCTGATGCAAAGTTCAGGAGGCCATTTGTACGTATTAAACCTGCACTAAAGTAGGAGGACATATTTTTTCCTGGTCAGTTGGCAGCTTTAATCCCTGGCAATGCATAAACCTCCTCAGCTTTCCTTAAGAGTAGCAGTTCCTTGCCAGATAGAAAAAAGAATATGGTCACACATGAAGCCGCCTTATACTGAATCAGACTGTTGATCTATCAAGGTCAGGACTGGCATTCCGGCCGGCACTGGTTTTCCAGGATCACAGGCAAAGAGGTCTTTCACGTCACCTACTGCTTGGTCCTTTTTAAGTGGAGATGTTGGAGATTGAACCTGGGACCTCCTGCATGCAAAGCAGAGACTCTTCTACTGAGCCACAGCCCCTCCCCATAATTGCTAGCCGAGCATGTGTCTCCTCTAATCTAGCATTTCCAGAATGGTGATACTTAAAAACAGAGAAGTGGTACTGTTGGACTTACATCAAGGAGATCAGGAGTCAGAGCTCTTGGACCAGTGTTCTAATGACAAAATTGATGTCCATGTACACCACCCTAAATTCCTTAGATGATAGGTGGGATGTAAGTATGCAGTATTAATGAAAACATAGTCATAATCTACTTGAAGGATATGTGTTTTAGAACTGGAATAAATTTTTGCAGGCTGTTCAGTCTGGAACCACAGAGAGGAATTTGATGCATATGCTTAATTAAGTTACAAAGTGCTACTTTTATTTAGAAATTTTTAATTTTCATCATTTTAAGGCAAAGTGGTCACTTTCATTCAGGATCCACACAGAAGCACTTTTTCTAAGGTGTTGCTTGCCATGTGTATATGTAAATGTAATCAGTTAACTGATAAATCAGTTTAAACACCGGAGAGGTAAAATTAACAAAATACTGAACACACGCTGATTGCTGGAGTATTAAACTTATCATAAGGACAATATATAGCCAGATTAAAGGTGCCTGAGACCTGGGAGAGGAAAACCATGGAGCAATCTACTCCTCTAATTTGGGAACCAGATTTCGGCAGAATTTTCATAGATCAGCTAGAGTGCCTGAAAGCAAGGAGAGTTTTACTGTTTAGTGTTATCTACAGTTGTCCTAGATCCTAAAGGCCTCACTAATCTTTTGTGATCCATGAAGCCAAAGGCAGCCTACCAACCGTGAACGATGGCCCAGCAGGAGAAATGCGTACTTTTTGCTCCCACCTAGGGTTACCAGCCTCCAGGTGGGGCCTAGAATTCTCCCAGAATTACAACTCATCTCCAGACTACAGTAGGGTAGCCAGCCCCCAGGTCACAGCGGGGGTTCCCCTGCTTTTGCAACCTGTGATCTGCCGCTGGGCAGCTGGCCGGTGGGGGGGTGGGAACCCCACCATTAAATAGTGACATCCTTGGATGATTTCCCTGACACGATGACATCACCTGGAACACGACACTCTGGCTTTTGGGCAAACTCTATGGTTTTGAAGCAAAAACACCCATAGAGCTTTTGTCCAAAAAACAGAGTGTCTTGTACGACGTTGCCAATGCAATGATGTCACTTCTGGGTAATGTCACTGCATTAGGACATCACCCAATGACATCCTGCCCACCCCCGGAACGTCCCCCCCATCCCCCTGCTGCGATGGCGAGGGGACCTGACAACCTAAGACTACAGAGATCAGTCCCCCTGGAGGCAATGACAACTATGGAGGATGGGCTCTGTGACATCACATCCCTGCTCAGCTCCTTCCCCTCCCTAAACTCTGCCCCCCCCCCAGGCACTGCTCCCAGATCTCCAGGAATTCCCCAAACCAGAGTTGGAAGCCCTGTAGGCAACTGACAGGGCACAACACATGACTAGTGGGCTTGCAGGAATACTTGAAGCTACCTTATGTTAAGGCAGACCATTGGTTGATAAAGGTCAGTATAGTCTAGTGTGACTGGCAGCAGTTCTCCAGGGTCTCAGACACAGACCTGGGATATCCCTTTCTACCTGATCCTTTTAACTAGATGCTAGGGATGGGACCTGGACCTTCTGCATGCAAAGCAAAAGCTCCGCCACTGAGCCACGACCCTGTACTCTGTTTGGCTTGGTTATTAGCCATAAGTTGTGCACGCTAGCCTCTGCATGAGGCATTGGTATATCATTATGTATTTTATTAGTGTGAAGTTGTTAACTGTCTCGGAAGTTCCTCATGAGTCCAAAGGTGAGATATAAATAGCAAAAAGAGATTTTATTAAATAAGATCTGCTCTCTTGCCTTCTTTCTGTTGTCTGGCAGTATAAAGCAGACCTATTCAACCTGTCTGGGTTGTGACCCTCCCTGCGATTATTTGTGGCCCTTTGTGAAAATTCAAATTTTTGTATTGTTTGCAGTACATTTCCCACCAGTCTGGGGGTAGTCTGCAGCACCCATGGGCCCTTGAATGCTGGTAATGGTGGTCAGAGACATTTATTGCCCACCTCACCTTGCAGTGGAGTTAGTGTGAGTATGGTTAGCCAGCCTACCAGCAACGCTTTATGGCTTAAAGTGAGTCTGAGATGGTTCCATTGTGTGAACTGCTAGGAGTGTGAAAGCATGGCATGATGTTACCATGGAGTTCAACGTGAAGCATAGTTGAAAAGATGGCTGTGATGAATTGGAAACAGATCTCAGAAAAGGGAGGGAAGGAGAAACAAAGGGGATTAGCAGAGGTGGAATACAGAGGGTCTGGAGTGGGAAGAGAGAAAACAAGAGGATAATTGCACAGAGCTACCAAGGGACCCATCGTGGCTAGAGAAATTGGGGGGGGGGAGAGAAAATGCTATGCTGTGTGCAGGGCTATTTTGGGGCAGGAACGCACAGGAACGGAGTTCCGGCTGGCTCCCAAGTTGGCCTTGGGTTGCCAAGTCAACTCACCCCTCGGAGCGGGGGAGCCTTGCTGGCGTCCGGGAGGTCTCGATGGACGTGCGCGCGCCGGCAGCACGTCACCAGAAGTGACGTGCGACGTTGCTGATGTTGGGGGCGTGGCCGAGCTCGTTGGGGGGAAAACCATATGGTTTCCCCCCGACGAGTTCAGCCACGCCCCCAACGTCAGCAATGTGGTGACACAGCTTCGGGGGCGGGGTTCCCCCCGGG
>NW_015162489.1:137004-138560 GCF_001447785.1 Gekko japonicus | reverse complement strand
GGTGGGGGGGAAAACCTGAGGTTTTCCCCCCGACGAGCTCAGCCACGCCCCCAATGTCAGCAACGTAGCTGCGTCACCTCCGGTGACACAGCTTTGGGGGCAGGGTTCCCCCCGGGGCCCAATTCCGCCGCGGCGGAAATCGGGCCTCCGAAGCGGGGGATTCCCCGCCCCCCTGCCCCATTTGGCAACCCTAAGTTGGCCACACCCAGCAGGAACTCATTAGCATAATAGACCACACCCAACAGCAGGAACTCATTAGGATTGACTACATTAGGGGTGTGTGGCCTAACATGCAAAGGAGTTCCTGCAACAAAAAAAGGTCCTGGGTTTTGACAACAAACAAGGTAAACAGAATAAGAAGCAAACAGTGGCTGTGGCTGGATGACCACACTTCTGGTAACATGGGAATGCGGCCTAATATGCTAATGAGTGGTGCAGTCAGGGGGTGTGGCCTAATATGCTAATGAGTTACTGCTGCTGGGTGTGGCCTATTATACTAATGAGTTCCTGTTGGACTTTTTCTACAAAAAAAAGCCCTGGCTGTGTGTGTCTGGGGAGGCAGGTGCTGAAATAGTAGAATGATATCATCTCTCCACACATTGTGGAGTATCCAGATTACTGGGCCCCATAGGACCCCACCACGTGTCCTATGTGACAGCGACACATAACTTACAGGTTTTCTTCAGTTCCCAGGCACATGGTGCCTGATTCAGATTGTATCTGTGGTGCGCAGGGGAAGGAGCGTCAGCTTTCCCCTTATGCTGTTTCCCCAACCTTCCCAGGTCCTGTGGTGCACTACTTGGCCTGCTGGGGAAACTCATGTGTACACTTGTGGGTTTTCCCAACAGGCGAAATAGCGCCCCTTGGGATTGTTTCAAGTCAGGAAAATGGTGGAGCGGGAAAGGCTGAGGCCCCTTCTCCATACATGCCACCCCACAGTCATTATCCAGGTCAGGCAGTGCACATGGAAAAGTTGAGGAGACGTTGTAAATCATGTGTGAAGAGACAGGGACCCCCAGAGCCAATTTGTGTACTCCATAAAGTGCAAAGGGAAAAGAAAACGTCTAACAGAATAGATTAAATAGAATGGATTTTTTAAAAAGTACTGTTTTAAAAATTAGGCAAAATTTTCCTTGGACTGTTTGGACTGGGTTAACTGCTTTTCTGCAGTTAACCCAGTAGTGTGGCCCTCTTGAGCTAATAAACATTCAAAAGCATACTTCAGAGTGATTTGAACAGTGCAGCCCTTGCATAAAGCAATGTCCGCCTGAATCCATCCATGCAAGAAGAGACCGCTTCTATTCCTGTATTTCCCAAGAGGCCCTCTGTGCACAGCTCTGCTTTGAAGGGGGTATTAAAAGACAAAGGCCTTCAAACGGAGCAAAGAACAAAAGGGGCCAGATTGACTGATCCAGAGCACTTAGTGGCCCTGGGCAGCTAGCTGAACTAAAACTGTGATGCCCTGGGAGGCCTCTATGTCTCTCCATTAGTATATTTGTTAACCCCCCCCCCCCAAAAAAAAAAAATTGCAAAGGAGAAAAAACACATTTCCCCTG
>NW_015162489.1:135291-136963 GCF_001447785.1 Gekko japonicus | reverse complement strand
TTCCTGCTCAAAGAGGCCAGGCAAACAGCCTGATCTGAAATGTATATTGAGGTTGAGGCAGGAAGGCAACTGGGGTGCAATGAGGAAACCAGCTTGGCAGAAGGCACTTTACTAAAGACAAAGGGCCTCAGGGGCAGCCCAATACAAAGATGGGATGAAGGCACCTGGAGGTGTCAATGTAACTCAAAGCTTTGGGGAAAGTCTAAATTTCTTCAATTAAAAATATTTAAAAAAACAGTTCATATGTTTCAAGCAACTGAGAGTTTTGTAAGCTTTTCATAGTGACTTAGAATCTTTAAAATAAGAGGCTTTTGTTTCAGTGTTTCCCAAACACTTCAGTATATTTTCTTGAGCGCATTTGGCACTTTTGGTTTCCGGAAGGCAGGGATACTCTGTCCAGTGCCTGAACAACTTCACTAAACTCTCCAGTACTCTCCTTGAGTTTCAACTGACTCCTCAGAATTTAAAAGGCAGTTTCTAAATACACCATCGCTTCACTCTTCAGAGCTATCTCCTTGTTTTAACTAGGTAGGGAAATTCTTCTGTCACCGAAAGATCTATCCCCTTTTATTGGCCTGAATGAGAGTCTTCACCTAACTACCCACTCCTCCTGCCAAGCTTCCCAATACTCCATCTGTGTTAAACTACTCACAGTCAGGGCTAGACACAACCCCTGTCAGTACTAAACCCTTTTCTGTCAGGGCAAGACTCAGACACGTCAGGGCTAGACTCTTCTCAGTCAGGGCTACTCAACTGATGTTAACCAATCAGATCTCTTGGAGCAGCCTGTCACTCACGGATCTCTGGTTCTGTGAGGAATTAACCCTTCACAGTCCATTACTTGTTTACACAGCATTTCTGAGCTTCCAAAAGTACAGTCTGTCATCAACTTATATTTTAGTATTTATGCATCAATTAGTCATCAAGTTTATTGTATTAGCCATTGGCCATAACAAAGCATAAATACAAACACAGTCCTTATACATCACATTAAGTTATCCCTTCTCTAACTTGCGCTGAATCCTAACCTTAATCTTATCTTTTTTGCCGCCAAAGCAAACAGGGACATTCTGCTGGTAACATATACGTCCATATCAGAGAGCAAAAAAACAACCAACTCCTGTTTTGAGAATCCATTGTGCAAAGGTAAAATAGGGTATATAAATCTCTGCCTAAGTGATTCGTGCCATGAGCATCTCAGTAAATAGTGCTCAATATCATCCACTTCACCCAAACCACATTGGCAGATTCTTAAGGCAAGAGGTAAACCCATAAAACGACCAACACAGACCATTGAAGGAACCAAAAGTACAGTCTGTCACAGGGTAACTTTGGGACTAAATCCTACAAATATATGTCTCATTTGGAATTAAATACTACAAATGTAGGCTTCTCAAACTCCTACTAGTTGGGCTCATGTATTGTTCATCAGTTACTAACAGGCAGCCGAATTTTTTTGAACCCCCCGAGAGGGTATTTTTATTATTTTTCATAAGACTATTAACTACAACGAAAAATGAAGGAAGGGGGACTACATCTAAGGATAAAAGAAAGATACCCACACTAACTAAAAACCCAAGAGTAGGAGATCCTTTCCATGTTAATCTAAATGTTAGGGAGACAAGTGTTAGTGATACAATATACTTGTGAAGTTCTTCTTTAATACATCTTC